>NC_090937.1:731015096-731318127 GCF_040938575.1 Ambystoma mexicanum | reverse complement strand
TTGGAATCTGTGGTGGATGATAGGACCAGGCTGGACGATCTCGGCGGGCAGGGGCCCTAATACTGATAGATATGTCAGCGGCCTTCGACACTGCTGACCACACTATACTCCTGTCCGCCTGGTCACGTCCAGCATCTCAGGACCTGTCCTGGCATGGTTTACCTCTTTTTTGACTGACAGGGGCCAATCATTGTCTTTGCCTCCTTTTCTCCTATCTTCCTATTTACTGTCCTGTGGGGTCCCCCCCAGGGCTCTGCCTTGTCCCTGATGTTATTAAACATCTATGTTCAGTCACTGGTTGCCCTCATCCACTCCCACGGCTTCAGGTGATACACCTATGCTGACGACACTCAGATCCTGGTCCAAATTAGTACAAGACCAGGTCAGGGTGTCGTCTCGGCTGTTTGAGTGCCTAGGGGCCCTGAAGGGCTGGGTGAGTGACAACTGGTTCAAACTCAACGGGGACAAGACTAAGGTCTTAGTTTTGGGTGTATCTTCTGGTGTGGGTGCTTGGTCTCCTTCTTTCTGGCCTGATCCACTGGGTGTTTTCCCTGCTCCAGTGACAGTTGTGAAAAACCTTGTTGTCTATCTCTCTTCTTCTCTTTCTATGGGCCATCAGGTGAGTGTAGTATGCAAGACAGGACACTTCCCGCTGAAGGTCCTTCATAAGGCTTTGCCTTTTCTGCACACCTGCATCCTGCGGTAGTTGTCTCACTTGTCACCAGTCGCTTAGGTTATTGCAATGCTCTGTATCTAGCCCAGCCCGCAGGTTTGGTCCCTTGCCTTCAGCTGGTACAGAATCTTGCAGGTAGGGTGGCTATGGCCACCCCTATGGCTCCCACATCAGTCCGGTCTTGAGATCTCTTCACTAGCTGCCAGTGAACAAAATATTTATCTTTAAATCTCTGTGTTTAGATCACCGGGCCTATCAGGTGGGCGCTGGCTTTTTGCAGGAGACCTTTCCTCCTAACATACCAGCAAAAGATATTTGCTCCAGTAATGGGGGTCTATTTGTGGTCCCTAGATTTTGCCTCCAGAGTGTGGGGGCGAGCTTTCTCTGTCTTCAAGTAGGCTTTGGGATGATCTGCCAATTCGTCTGAGACATACTGTAATTTCAGTTTCGTCGTCAGCTTAAAACCCTGTTATTCTGAAAAAAACCGCCTGGCCTAGCCTCTCTATTGCGTTTTCCCGTGCCAAGTTGCTTTTTAGGTGTGCGTGCGTGCTACAAATGCACATAACATATCAAGCCAGCCGACAAAGGTGGTGCAATTGTAATTATGGCATGACTTTTAGATGTCAGAGTTAATTTTTTTTTTTTTTTATTGAACTTTACACAGTTAAAACTGCGTTTTGTCAACGAAAACGTTAAAGTCTTCAGAGATCAGCGGAAGAGGAGAAGACAGAAAAAGAGACCGCTTCTTGGTTGTCATTCCACCATGATAGGAGCCAATGGGGAAGTAATTTCAGTGAAGTCATTGGCATTGGTCTCTATGATTTTTATAAACGCTACATCGATCAATTTCGATAGTGCCTGAGACCATTTGGTGTTCTCCCCGGAAATTAGTCTGTTCCATATATCGTCTTTCTGCCAGAGCCATAGGGTATCCAAGAGAGGGAGTAGATAGGCGTTTCTTATATCATTAATGGCAATGCAGTCCATTATCAAGTGTTTTAGTGTTTCAGTTGTATTACGGTTTTTACAGAGACGACAAAGTATTACAGAACCCTGATTTCTAAGCGCTAATATCTCTCTGGTTGGTAGCAAGTTAAAACGGGCTCTCATGATCACGTTCCTCAGCTTTTTTTCCGGAAACTTTGCACAGTAATTTAAGGGTTTTTTCAACTTATTAAAAGAGGGTGGTAGATGGTTCAATAGTTTGTTATTTGCAGCTTGCTCCATTGTGGTGATCCAATCCATGTCTTCCATTTTTGTTTTGATGCGGTCAGGATTATCCTTTAACTCCATCGGGGAACATTTAATCGTTTCTAGATCTTCACGTCTCCTGTTCACCCAGTTTTTTAGTGCGAGACAGTTACCGGTAGAAGTTTCCACATGAATGATGTCCAAAATCGGTAGTGTGTCAGCTGAGATGATTTTTCTATATAAGCGCATTGCGCTTTGGTTTACTAGGGATGTTAAAGAAACCAGTCCTAGCTCCCTTCTGATGACGGCTATTGCGGTGGACTTGGGGAGGCCCAGCAGTGTTTTCCACACATATCCTTCTAGTTTCGGCCAGATTTGCGGCGGAAGATATAGCGAAGCTTCTGCTCCGTAAATCAGGGACGGCACTACTTTCGTTTTATAGAACAAGATGGCTGGCAACAAGGAGAACTTTCCAAACTTGCGGTCGATCGCCCTTATTTGAGCCGTTAGGCATTTTGCTTTTGCCCAGAGTTGAGTTTGAAAACTGAGGTCTAGTTTAGACGTATCTAGTTGTATCCCCAAATATTTAAAATTGGTGACCACTTCTATATGCTCATTGTCCAAGTAGAGATTGGGCTTAGAAGTTTCCTTTACCTTCATTTTCTCTAGTACCAAGATTTTTGTTTTAGATTTGTTTATTTCTAACCAGTTGTCCTCCATATAGGTTTGTAGGTTAGATAGTTTGCGTTGGAGACCCACTTTGGTTTGATCCATAATAGTAATATCGTCCGCGTAAAGTAGACGGGGGATCTTGACTTTCCCAATGTTTGGAGGGAACGCTCGAATCTTTGATTCAGAGTGCTGATAGTCACCTAAAAAGGTGATGAACAGTGCTGGCGCGAACGGGCAGCCCTGCTCAACTCCTCTTTTCACAGATATTTCTTCTGACAGATCACCTTGTTGGTTAAGTCTTACTCTCATCTTTGTGTCCGTATTAAGTGCCATAATGGGCTCCAATAGTTTCATCGGGCAATTCCAGCTTTGCAGCTTTGCCCATAGCTTGGCTCTATCAATCTTGTCGAAGGCTTTCGAAAGGTCCACGAACGCCAGGTAGACTTTGGGTGCCCCTTCTTTCACTTTGGCTTTCAGAATATTCAGAATGAAGAGGTTAATAGTCGTGGAACCATGTTTCTGAAAGCCCGTTTGGAAGTGGTCATTAGCCTCGCTGTTTTTCTCCCAAATCCGGAAGTGGGCCAAAAGGCGAGTAGCATACAGTTTGCTCAGGATATCTAGCAACGCTATTGGTCTATAGCTAGCCGGGTCCTGTCTTGGTCCTTTTTTATAGATTGGTACAATGACGGTTCTTTGCCAGGATTCTGGGATCTTCTTCCTTCTGCCACAGATGTTAAAGATGTCGCTAATTACCACCGCCCATTTAGGGGGGGAGATCTTTAAGTCTACATTAGTCAAACCATCGGGACCCGGGGCTCTAGAGGTTTTTAGTTTTCCGATAGCCTCTTCGATGTCTTCTGGGTTCGATAGATCGACCCAGACAGTGTTTGGGGATGGTATAACCTCGTTTGAAATCTCTGGAGGCCTTTTAAATTGGGTCGTATAATATTGAATCCAGGTTTCTTCTGAGACTGCATTTGTAAAAGTTGAACTCTTAGTGGAGTTGTTATTTTTTATCAGAGACCAGAGTTGACTAGATTTTTTTGCTTGTATTGCGGACATCATCTGTTCGGCATCATTTTGATAGCGACTGGCCCTGTTGTGTTTGAGCCAGGTTTTATAGTTTTTTAGTTCCAGTTGCCAGCTAGTCCAATCTTCAATGTTGTTTGTTTTCTTCGCGCATCTTAATGATCTGCGCACACTCTGTCTTTTTTTTACCAGCTCTTTATTATATGTGTGCAAATTATTTGTCATCTCCTTAGTTCCATTAGCATTTTTCTTATGGAAAGGGAGTAGTAGCGGCAAGTAATTAGGTCTTTCTTCAGTGTCTTTATTGCCGATTTTGTTATATTTTTGCTCCCAAGAATTTTTGATTTTGTCAATGTCACGTTCAGTCAGTCTGAGTCGCGTTTGTTGAGTGTTTGCTTCAGTCCCCCAATCGTATGTTTTAGGTTTAATATGGGGAACAACCCAGTCAGCTCTCAGTAGATTGTGGTCACTGTTCGCCGTTTTCTGGACTTGGAAGCTTTTTAGATCTTGAATGAGACCGGACGACACAAAAATGTGGTCTAAAGTTGCTTTTGAGCCCATGCGTTCCCATGTTGGAATGTTATTTTGTGAGGGAAAGAGCGTCGCCACATTTTGCATGTGTCGCAATGGCATAACCTTGTTCCATGCCTTTCCTCTTTTGGAGGCGGCATCTTCCCGCTCTCGGTGCAAGTTAGGGCAAGCTAGGTCCTTTGGTAATTGGATGCATTTGGCATTGAAGTCACCACAGATTATAATTTCAATTTTATCAAATTCTGCATATAGGTGATCCGTCACCATAGTCATATTATCGCAGAAGACTTTGATGGACATTCTTTGGGGATTCCAATAGCAGTTGAGTATTGCTATAGTCTTTTGAAAAACGTTTTCTGTCTTGCCCTTTCTGTGGGTGTGGGAGGTCAGCGTTACGAGTGTTTCGTAAGATTTTTTCCAGATTTTGGGTTCGGTTAAACCTGAGCTGGATTTTATGGCAGTTAGCAATCCTGATGACGGTCGGCCGAATAGGCCTTTTACTGCCGGGGAAATTGCCACAGCATAACCATCCAAACTTGGTTGTGTAGAGAGCCATGTTTCTTGTAAACATAGTATGTCAAATTGATTCAGATTGACATCTCCTACCATTGTCAAGTGCATATGGCCTCTCGTGTTCCAGGAGGCTAAAGAGAAAGAGGTCGCTATGGGGTGGTCGTGTGTTGTATCTTTATCACAAACCACCACCTTCGATGATTGCTATTTTGTTTGTTTTTTAGTCCATCTTGAGGAGATCCAGTTCCACGGTCCCATTCTTTGTGTTTCTGGCTCTCCTTTTTCTTGGGGAGTATGAGAGGTGTGTGTGTCCTCCCCCGAGGATTTCTTGTTATAATTACTACGCGACGTAGTGGAAGCTTCTTGTTCTTTTATCCTTCTTTTTGGTTGTCCGGAGTGCGCCGTATTATCTTGTATGGTCTTATAACCTGTTAGGAGAGTCTTTGTTCTTTCTTCTATAGGTGATTGATCTCTTCGCTCTCTATCAAGAAGTATTCGATACTCGGGGTGTTCTCGAGGAATTTGGGGGCGGAAGGTTCTCTGAGCCCAATGTTGATTTCTAACTCGAGATCTGAAGTGGTAGTGGCTATTTTGTGTTTGTCTCTTATCCTCCTCAATGTCTTGACTGTAGGTCGCTGCTTTTTATTTCCCACAGATGGAGCCCCATTTGTTGCAAATCCTGGTATGCTGATTCGTCGATGTATGTAACAGTTTTAGCTTTTAGGTGAATAAAGGCTTTTGCTTTTTTGTCCCTGTGATAGGGTTCCACTAATATCAGATCCTCCGTAGTAATTCTTTTGAGCGTTTTGACTTTCTTTATGATTTGTAGTATTGTCGATCTGTTTAAGGTGACTGAATATCTCTCTGGTCGAATTTGTTCCAGTTTGAACACTCGAATTGTCTTATTTGATTTTGTTGAAATGTTTTCCTAGACATTCTGTTCATCGTAATCAGTTTGTCGATTTGGAGTTATCTGCATCTCATCTTTTCTCTTTCTCGAAGTCTGTGGGCTGGTTCTTGATCTAAGCGCCCGGCTATTTGTTATTAGTTCATTTGTTCTTTGGTCCAAGATCTCAGGGGATGGTCTGGTCACAGTTTTGTTAAGACCCTCCTGCGTCGCTTTCACATTGCGACTAATGTTATCTGACTTGATTGTTCGTGTCTTTGTTTGGACCTCTTTTATCGGTGAGTCCGATATTATGTTTGTGCCATCATCAGAGTAGGTAGAAATGTTCATTACCTCTGGACATTGTAGGAACTCTTCAACTGATTTCGGTGATCTTGGGGAGCCCATTGTGGATTTTCGACTGTTGGTCTCTTGTTGTGGTTTAGTGAATCTTTTTATCGGCGATGCGGTGATCCTTTCACCCGAAATCAGTACTTGCGTTCCGGTCTTTTGTGGATTAGGTTTCATATTTCTCTGCTCTTTTTCCGGTATCTGCGAATTTGCTGACTTAGCCCCAATGGGCCCTTGTTTCTGATTTTTTACATTTAAGACCAATGTAATGGGTTCATGGTTATTGGGGTGATCTCCCCTTTCATCCAGGACTGCCACCGTATTCGGTGGTGGAGTCTTAGGATGTTTGGTTAGCATTTCAAGCTTTTCGATCTTTCTTTCAAGGGCTTCAATTCAATTTTTTCTCCCAGTATGTTTTTTGGTTCTCCGCGTCTTGTGCCGCCCCTGGGTTTGTTCCTTTTTTTGTGAACAAGGTTGATGCAGACTCGCTTGATGGTAGTCTTGCATTCGATTTAAGATCTAAAGTGTTGATCAGATTTGGTGTTTTTTGATTTATCGGCGGGAGGCGAGTCTCTATGAGAGTGAGTTTATCCATCACTTTCGATAAAATTGCTGTGTTGTTTTGTACATTTTCCTTGATTGCTTCATATAGTTTGCAGAAGGGTGCTAGAACTACCGTCATAGCTGACATAGTCGCAATCATATCCGGTTTCTTATTAGGCGAGTCATTTTGTAGTGAGGCTGCGATTTCACTGAGGCGTCTCTTTTTTGGCGGAGTAAGCAATTTGTCAAATCTTTTTGGTGATAAACGGAGTTCCAGTGCGGGATTTAATCCAAAGGCCCCCAATGGAGTGTCCGGAGTTAGCCCTTTTCTGAGAGGCCCCTTCTCATTCTCCGTGAATTTGGTATCAAAATCCTGCCGCACTTGTTTTGCGTTTGGGTGGTCCTTTTCTTGGATCTTTGTTAGATGGGGCTTGGACCACGCCCATCTATCTTCTTTATTTTGAGGGCCCAGCAGTGTTACGTCCATTGATTTATTCGGGGATTTCACTTCACTGACCTCCTCGTCCTGTTCTTCGTCTTGGATTATGATTTCTTCAATGCTCGCAGATATACTGTCTGGAGGACTTATAGATTGTACATTGTCCAAACTAATAATGTTTGGCACACTGATGGTCCTAGCTTGGTTCTTAGGGGTAGTTGTTACCGTTAGATTTTCCAATTCCGAACCGGCTACTTTTCTTACTGAAGGAGCCCTGTGAGGTTGAGATTTTTCCACACGCTCGGTCTTGTCTATTGGCCTTGTGCTTGGATCCGTTCTTCCTTGTTTTTGCGCTGGATGAGAATCAGCAGCAATTTCAAGCATTTCTGCATCTGAGATCTCGGTCTCTATGCTCGGTTTTCTTTTAGGTTGCTGAGTAAGAAAAGCTTTTAGTGGATGGGACGAAGGTGGATTATAGCGGCCTCGTGGCCGTCGTCCTGGTTTTTTGAACTCTTTCCTTGAAGTCAGTAGCTCCTGTTGGGTCAGCTTAGCTTGTTTCTCATCTCCCCTTTTTTTCTGATTTTGGAGACCTAGGTTCGAAGTGGTGTTCACTTTAGATCTCTCTTTAGTTTTCCCTGTTCCTCCTGCTGTTTTTTCATACTCCGCGTCAGTTTCTTTATTGGAGCCCTCCGACTCCTCTTCTGTTATGATATCACTGTCGAGATCCTCTTTTTCAGATTCCAGATCTTTCTCTATATTTTGAGCATTTAACAAACCTCTTGTTCGGTTTGTATCTCGGTAGATTCAGAAATATTAACATTGGCATTGTCCCCCAGCTTGGGGCTGTTGTTACTTCTTTGTTGATCCTCATGGAACATCGCTTGGATACATATGGTGTTAATTGCGCCCAAAGTCGTGTCTGATGAGGTTATAGAGTTGGTTGAGGCTGCCCCCACCTCTCCCACTCCGGGGCACGAGACATCTTTTTGATTTCCGTCTGTGTGTGGGGAAGTGTCTATTCGTGCCACCCCAGGCCCTGTCCCTGTAGATAGTTCTGAGTGCCTTTGACCTGGTGACTGTGGCTCCCCCCTTCCTCCCCCTTGCGAATTCGGGGGCTGTAGGTCATGGGACTGCCAAGTTGCCGGGGGGTGAGTCCGGTCACATATCGCTGGTAAAGTTGAAATTGCTACCGACTCGAGAGACTCCGAGTCGAGTGACTCCGATCGGGTAAATAGGTCCTTCTCTGCCCTCTCCCCCTTCGATAGCAATGGCATGGGTTTGGCGCCAAACACAGTCTGATTGGCATTGGGGGAAAGGTAGTCCCTGATAGAGTGCATCCCCCCCCCAATCCTTTCGCTAAGGAGGTTGACTTACTTCTCCTGCGTGTTGCGGGGCCTGAGTCGACGGGTACGATAGATGCCGTCGTAGTTTTTTGCCTCCATCTCCCCTCCTTGTCGGGGTTTGGCGGACGTACCTCCGGCTCCATAAGAGTACGTTTGCTGCGCGTTTGCAGCGGACTGCGGCAGACTGCCACACACCTCAGCACACAGCTCCGCTACACCGCTCCGCGGTATGATGGGAAAGAAATGCTACTTCCTGTAGCACAACGACGTGGACAGCTCTGCTCTAGGACTGCCACACACCTCAGCACACAGTTCCGCTACACCGCTCCGCGGTATGATGGGAAAGAAATGCTACTTCCTGTAGCACAACGACGTGGACAGCTCTGCTCTAGGACTGCCACACACCTCAGCACACAGCTCCGCTCCGCGGTATGATGGGAAAGAAATGTTACTTCCTGTAGCACAACGACGTGGACAGCTCTGCTCTAGGACTGCCACACACCTCAGCACACAGCTCCGCTACACCGCTCTGCGGTATGATGGGAAAGAAATGCTACTTCCTGTAGCACAACGACGTGGACAGCTCTGCTCTAGGACTGCCACACACCTCAGCACACAGCTCCGCTACACCGCTCCGCGGTATGATGGGAAAGAAATGCTACTTCCTGTAGCACAACGACGTGGACAGCTCTGCTCTAGGACTGCCACACACCTCAGCACACAGCTCCGCTACACTGGCACGAGACCCCACTGATTCGCTGAGGGGCCTCATTGTGCCCATCGTGGAGGAAGCCATATGTGAGGGTCATATTAGTACTAAGGAGGCAGCCTTTTTATGCCCTCTACATCCTAGAACCCCAGCTTTCTATGACCTCCCGAAGGTTAACAAGGGGATCGCACCTGTACCAGGGTGGCCTATTGTATCAGGCATTGGGTCAATATTGGAACTATTATCTCAATTTGTTCGTGTTTTTTTACAACCCGAGGTCCCTAAAATGAGGTTGTTCCTCAAAGATACAACGGCAGTGCTCAACATACTGGCAAATCAACAGTTTGATGTCTCTAAACAGTTGCTTGTTATGATGGACATTGAGTCCCTCTATACTCAGATACCCCAAATAGAAACTCTACGAGTAATAGAGAAAATGTTGGTAGACAGGGTACCACCCACAGAGGTCCCTGTTAGTTTGATCATGCAACTGGCTGAACTGGCCCTCACCAAAAACATCTTTATGCGCATTGATATCTGGCACTGCGATGAGTGGAACATTTGCCCCGTCCCTTGCTAAACTATATGTAGCTCAGTTTGAGAATTATGTGATATATGCAGAACAGAATCCATACGATGCGCGGATAGCCCTGTGGGCGAGATATATGGACGACATAATAATGGTCTTCAATGGAAATCGGGAGACAATCTTGGAGTTTATGTCCTGGCTAAATGATCTACACTTTACATTCACCATCAGTAAGGAAGTCATCCACTTCCTTGACCTGGAAATCTGGGCACAAGGCTGCAAACTGGTCACATCGGTCTTCAGGAAATCTACAGACCAGAATTTGATAATGGTCTTTACCAGCTTCCATCCCAAGACCCATGGGGAAAATCTCTCCTTTGGGCAGTTTTTGAGATGTCGGTGTAATTGTTCGGAGAGAAACATCTTTGATGAGCAAGCAGCATTACTGACCACCAGACTCAAATTACGTGGATACCCGAGATGATTGTTACGCAACGCAAGGAAGAGAGCTAGCAGCATCCCCAGGGATGTGACATTACAGCGAACACAATGCAGAGTCGACGAACAGACAGTCACAGCGGTATTTATTTTTTCCCCACGCATTAATTAACTTGAAAGAGAGATTAAGAAACTGTGGCCTACACTGAATGTGTGGTCAGGCTATCCGCGAAGTCCCCAGATTCGCTTTGAAAAGACGACGCAATTTACGCGATTCCCTGGTACATTCTCATGTGGCAAGGGGCCCCGGGGACACCTAAACAAGATTATGGCAAACTTCAAAACCTACGGGTCATGCTCTGTATCTCAACAGGCGAAGAGATCAATAATGATTGATCTGGGTCTGAGGACACTGTGGGGCCAGATCCACTTTACTAATTGTAACAGTGCTAATGTCCTATATCTGATAACATGTCCTTGTGGATTAAGATATGTGGGCATGACTAACTGGTCAGTCAAAATACGGATGACTGAACATAGGTCAAGTATACAGACCAGAAAGGTTACGCCACCGTTGGTAGAGCACTTTATAATGAAGGGTCACTCTGAGAACGACTTTGAATGGACAATACTTGAAAAGTTAATTTGCCCGGCACGTGGGGGTAACATGCACACCATTCTGTTCAATAGACAACAGAAAAGGATTTTCAGACTAGGCATTAACATGAATGGCCTCAATTCCACGAAATCTCGAGGCTTTATGATACATTGCTGAACAGCACAACACACGAAGAGCTTAGCAGTAAGGCGAAATGGGAACGTGACTGGGCCTGGAATTTGAGGACGCAACTTGGGAAACCATAACCCACTATTTGTATTTGTTTATTTATAACGCGCAGACCATCAGGCCCGGGGGCATCAGGGCGCAATTTGTACAGGGTTGCAAGAAAAGAACATACAGGGAGATAAATTACAAAAAAGTATAACAATACAGCATAATAAACAAACTTAAAAATTACATATCTAACACAAGGTACAGTGTCCCTAGGCTCTGCAGAGGAAGTATCCCTGAGGTAGTTGGGAAAGGTAGCAGACCGGAAATCGTGCAGGGGAACAGGCGGGTTGGGTAAGTAGGACCGATGTCTGACACAGCTATTGCTGGTCGAAGAGCCAAGATTTGGTTTTATTCTTGAAGGCGTTGAAGGAGTCTTCAGCTCTGATGGCAGCGGGGAGGGTGTTCCAAAGTTTGGAGGCTAGGACAGGGAAGCTAGTGCCTCCCGCTTTTTGGAGCTTAAACCTAGGGATAGTAAGGCAGTGAGTCTGAGCAATTCTTAGTGGCCGGGCAGTGGAGTGGCGCGAAAGCCGACTGCAGAGATAGATCGGAGCCTTGTTGGCTAGGCATTTGTGCGTGAGGGCAAGCGTTTTTAGGGAAATTCTCTGATTCACGGGTAACCACTTAAGGCTAGCTCTGGCTTCTGAGATGTGGTGGTTACGAGGGATGTTCAGAGCCGCTCGAATTGCATTGTTCTGGGTGGTTTGGAGTTTGGACAGGTTTTCTTGGCTGGTGCCTAGATATAGGGCACTGCAGTAATCTATTTTTGCCATGATAAGTGTTCTCGCTAGTGTGACGCTATTGTGACGCTATTGTGGGTGGTGAGGAAAGGTCTGCAGGCTGAAATGAGTTTGCACGTGTAGGCGGAGGTGGATCTGACTGCATTAGTTTGTCTTGACAAGGAAAAGGTGGAATCCAGGTAAAAGCCTAGTGTTTTGGTGTCTTTCAAGACTTGTATGGAGTTGCCGTCTATGATGAATGACTGATAGGATGGCTCCAGTTTACTCAGGCGTTGTGAAGTACCCAGAATAAGTAGCTCCGTCTTATCGTTGTTCAGACATAGCTGGTGCTGGGCCATCCAGGCTTGGATGACCAAGTAGACGTCATTGAGGGCCTTGGTGTCAGCAAGATAATCACCCGAGATGGGAATGAGTATCTGGGTGTCGTCCGCATAGTTGGTGTAGGAGACACCCAGATAATCGAGCACATCAAAGAGTGGTTTCGTAAAGATATTGTAAAGGGTAGGAGACACGCAAGAGCCCTGAGGAACACCGCAATGAATAGGGGAGGGAGCTGCGGCAGCGGAGGGTGCAAAGACCCTCATAGATCTGTTGCTCAGGAAGGATTTGATCCAGGCCGCTGCGGAGGGAGAGAAGTTGGCAGCAGAGTGGAGGTGCCTGCAAAGGCTCTGGTGGTTAACCAAGTCAAATGCGGCGGAAAGGTCGAGGAGTAATAGCATTGCTAATTTGCCCTTGTCCTTCAGGACTTCGATCTGGGTTTTTAGGTCTAATAGAGCCGTTTCGGTCCCGTGTCTGGGCCGAAATCCGGATTGTCGTAGACCTAGCAGATTGTTTGATTCAAGGTAGTTTTGGATCTGCAGGTAAGCTGCACGGTCCAGTATCTTCAGCAGGAATGGTACTGTAGTAATAGGTCGGAAATTCGTAGGTATGCTTGGGTCAAGGGAAGGTTCTTTTAGTAGCGGGATCACCCAGGCGTCTTTAAGGTTGTCCGGGACAATACCTGTTTCAAAGGAAGAGTTAATGAAGGCTGTAATGAATGGGGCTAGGTCATGGGCGGAGTCCTTAATGATGGGAGCTGGGCACGGGTCACCTTGGCAGTTGGAAGGTTTCATCCTGAGGATGATATTTTCTACTTCGATGATAGTGAGAGGTAAGAAGGTGAAGGGTTTGATGTTGGCAAAGTTGGAGAGGGTGGGCCTAGTGGGGGAGGATGAGCGGTTGTCACGCCTCAGGCAGTCCTGCTTATCTTTTATTTTAGATTGGAGCATAGAGATTTTGTTTAGGAGGGCTGCTTGAATGTTAGCACACCATTTGCTGTCTTTTGTACAAGTGTCTGGCGGGGATACTGGGGTTTCACAAAAAGGTATCCAGGAATGCCAGGTTGCAGCTCATACAATTCTACATTATCAACAGAGCGTACCTCACACTCGCGGTGATCTCTAAATTCAAAGGGGCAGGAGTTAAAGGCATGGTCTAGTAAAAAATGTCATTTAAAAAATAGATAGGCAACATAAAAAAAAATACTAGCATTCTCTTTTTTAAAACTTCCTATGTAAAATTTTGAGCTATTCAAGCTCAAAATTCGCAAAAGCAAGCACATGGGCGCATCCATTTTGTGAAATGGATGCCCTCCTGTGCTGGCTTTTGCGGCACTAATGAAGGAAAAGCCAGCCAGCTGTAGTAAACAAAAGCTACCGCTGGGTGGCTTTCCCTTCATTAGTGCTGTACGCGGAGGACGGGGACCGGAGACCAGAGCAGGAAAGCTGCAGCTGAATCTCGGTAAGTGCTATTTATTTAAAAAAAAAAATAAGCACTAGGTGGGTTTTTTTTTCTATGTGAGGAGCCCGGAAAACTTAGAAATAAAACTGCAGCTTTAAAAACGTATTTATGTTTGCGGCCGCTTTTGAAGCGACCGCAAACATAAATACAACGTTATTGTGTTGGAAAACGCTGCGGTTTTTCTTTCCAAGTTTCTCAGTTTTCCAACACAACCGCGTTGTTTCTGCCTGAATCTGCTTTCCCATTTGGGGCTCTCGGGCTCCCCAGGGGGAGCCCGAGAGCCCCAAATGGGAAAGCAGATTTAGGCAGAAACAACGCAGCATTTAGCATTTCCCATTTGGGGCTCTCGGCCTCCCCAGGGGGAGCCCGAGAGCCCCAAATGGGAAAGCAGATTCAGGCAGAAACGACGCTTCAAAAGCGACCGCAAATATAAATACAACGTTTTTAAAGCTGCGGTTTTATTTCTAAGTTTTCCGGGCTCCTCCAGCCCGGAAAACTTAGAAATAAAACCGCAGCTAGTGCTTATTTAAAAAAAAAAAGAAATAGCACTTACCGAGATTCAGCTGCAGCTTTCCTGCTCTGGTCTCCGGTCCCCGTCCTCCGCGTACAGCACTGTCCTGATTGTCAGATTCCCACTTTTTGTCTGTTCATTAAGTTACATGTTTTATTGAAATGTGAATTAACTCTATAACCTTAAGAATAAATGGAGAGCGCTGCCAGATACCCCTTGGCCGTAGCCACCTAAAGACCTTGATGTACTAAGTGCAAGGAGAGTACTGCAGTGATGTCACATGAGAAAGGAACCAAATCTTTAGCTCTGCACCAGTTGCACAATTTCTGCCAAAGGAAGCAGTAAAGAGCATTTGGGGCTGGTCTTCTAGCCAAAATAAATACCTCCATGACATCTTCTGGGAGGTCCAAATCCATGTGTAGAGTTTGAGAGTGTTGACATTCAGGTGAAGGAGACACCCTTCCCGCGAGAGAAGGTCCACTCTCTTTCTGAGATGTTGAGGGCATCAGATGGTCAAGTCCAGAAGGGCTGAGTACCAGGTTCTCTTGGCCCAGTACGGAGCCATCAGGATCATGGGGAGTGCATACTGAGTGAAATGTTACAGTCCACGACTAATGCGTCACCCAGCGTTCCCTGGAGCAGACCAGCTTGCACTTCTTGTTGGAGCTGGATGAAAACAGATACACTTAAGAGGTTCCTCAGAGGACGAAGACCTCTGCAAAGAGTTCATGGCACAGCTCCCATTTGTGGGAGACAGAGCCATGCCTGCTGAAAGTGTCCATTGCCATGTTCTCCTGACATGTGAATCGCTAACTCAGAGATTTTCCTTTGCAAAGCCGTAAACCAGAGTAACATTGCCCCTCTCGTTGTGGTAGTGCATGGCCACGGTACTGTCCGTCATGACCAGGACTGTTTTTCTCTGTATCGAAGGCCATCAGTGACAGCCTGATCGCCCTCAGCTCCAAAACGTTTAGGTGGAGATTTATCTCTGCTAGGGGGCGCAGTCCACTCACCGTGAGTTTGTTCAGGTGTGCACCGCAGGCTTTTAGTGAAGCATCCATAACTATTGTTATCAACAGCTAAGGTAGGCAAAGGGGTTCTCCTGCCATTAAGTTCTCCTTGCGGGAGAAACACAGCAGGTCCTGCGAGACCCTGGTCGGGACTTGTAGAAGATCTGTCATGTTGCCTGAGAACTGTGACCACTGATATCTGAAAGCCCACTGAGGTAATCTCATTCTCAGTCTGGCCTACGGCACCAAAAAAATGCAGCATGTCATGACACCAAGCAACCGCAAAATATAGCCAAAGTTTGGACTTTTTGGAATTTGGTGACCATCTACTGGGTGTTCAGAGCTCTGCGGGTGGGTGCGGGGAGCCTTTCGAAGGAGAAGTTCAGGACTGCCCGATGAACTGGAGTGTTTGTGATGGTGTCATCTGGGACTTCTTGAAGTTGAGGTAGAAACCAGCTTGTGTAGGGGGAGGCAGCCTCGATCTGAGTGATCTCGGGCTTGCTCCTGCGAGTGGACCCTAATTAGCCAATCGTCTAAGTAAGGTAAGACATGTATTGCCTCCCTTCTTAGATTAGCTGCCACTATCGACAACTTGGAGAAGACCCTCGGGCGGAGGAGAGTTCGAACTGCCGTACTTCGAATTGGTAGTGTGGACTGCTGAACATGAGCCTAAGGTACTTCCTGATCTTTGGATGTATAAGCACATGGAAATAAGCATCCTAAAGACCCAGTAACACCAACCAATCTTGGAAATCTTGAAGCTCCAGCCTGGAGGATCAGCGAGAGAGTCACCATCTTTAATTTGTCTTTCCTGAGCAACTTGTTCAAGCTCCTCCAGTCCAAGATGGGTCGCAGTCCACAACTTTTCTTTGGCATGGTGGGAGTACCACCACTGATTCCTCTCTGCTAGAGGCACTGGCTCTATTGTTCCTTTCTCCAACAGGGAAGCAATCTCTCGAGTCCCGGGATGGACCGTGGGCAGATGGGGAGCACCTGATAAAGGGGAGACAGTACCCTTGTGAGATCCCTCGTCTTACCGATGAATCAGTAGGAATGTGAAACCATTCTACAGAATGTGACAGAGGCCCTCCCACTGGAGTGTTATGCAAGGGGTATTCAAAGATGTTTTGCTTTCCCTGCTGAACTGGATGGGACAGAGGCAACAGAGGCCTGTGTGATTTTTTCTCCTCCCTTACCCCTTGCCGGCTTAGCGAAAGAACATTGTCTAGCTGAGGACTGACCTGTACACCTCTCTTTCCAAATGAGCTGTTTTACATTTCCAGGGTACAGGCTAACTGGTCTGTTGACTAAATGCGGCAACCAATGATTATATGGGAGCTTTCGAAGCCTGTTATGTTTCCAGACCATCATTGGCCTTGGGACCGAAAAGATCAAGGGCCTCAAAAGGCACATCAAGCAACCTAGCTTGAACATGTTTTGAAAATCCAGACTTTGAGCCATAAAAACGTCTAATCACTGAGCTAGTTCCCATTGTTCTGCCTAGACAATCTGAAGTATCCAGGCCAGATCGCAGGGCCTGGCACATTGCTTATAATTTTCAAAAAAGGTAGCAGGCGCTCCTCTCCAGAAAGAACATGGCATGATAGCCGGTTCTGTGGTTCTTTACCACTTTGAGAGTCCGCAGCCATCGGTTTTTGCTCACTGTACCTTTCGCAGATGGGAAATATATCCATTTGCATATCAGTCTTTGTCCCACCCACATGGCCAGTCCAGCACCAAAATGCTATGGCAATTCCCTTCTGAACAAGAGTACCAACAGTAACCCCATCCATGTGTTTCAGCCTTGTTGGGCCTCATCAGTGAGGTGGAGCTGTGCCTCTCTGAGCACGGGAGTAGGGGGTCCACGTCTGGGTTCCCCCAGGTAACTCAGGGTGACCAACCTCAAGTTCCTTGCAAATAATTTTCAAAAAAGGTAGCAGGCGCCCCTCTCCAGAAAGAACATGGCATGATAACCTGTTCTGTGGTTGCTTCTTTGCCATCTAAGATGATGTTAAGGAACCCTTTCCCTTTTTTTGGCCTACCAGATATCTTCTGCGGCTTGCTCAATTACAGCTCACATGTGGGTGTATTTAGCTAACACAGCAAACATTTTATTTGCACAAGCATCAACTTTTTTATGCTCTCTGTCTGGAGACAAGAAGGGTAGGCTGCCGATTAATCCCCCAAAGTGGCTGCTTGGACTACCAGACTCTCTGGACTTGGATGCTTTGCCAGGAAGCCAGGGTCGGAGGATGTTGGCCTGAACTACTTAGGAAGGTCACCGCCTCATTGTTGGCGCAGAGCAGGGCTCTTGCCATATCTCCATCAATGGATCTTTTAGGGCTACATGGAAAAGGGAGAATAGGTTCCTTTGGTGAACCCCTAGCCAAAATGTCAGCCAGGTCATATTCTGTAACATTTTTGATTGGAGGACCCCATCCAAGAGCTTCAGTAACTTTGCCCATGAATGACTTAAATGCAGCATTAAGGTGGAAATGGGGGTCTTGCAGATACAATTCTACCTCAGGAAAATGGTCTAATCTACTTGCATTCTGTAGGTTAGTGGCCAAATCCTGAATCATTGCCTCCTCCGAGAAAAATTTGTCAGGAGGATTGGCGCGAAGAAAGCGTTGCAAACCAAATGAACTTGGTCTCCGCCCTCATTGAATATCCCGTCGAAGGAAGACATGAAACGATGACGGAACCTTTGAAGAAGATTTAGGAGCCGCTTCGAAGAGCATCGAAATGGCCGCAGCAGTTGATGGTTTAAAAAAAAAAAAGGAATTGGCAACTACTGCGTACCTAGGATTTTTGGTGCACAGGGCAAATCTTTGGTAGAGACCCTACTGCATGTGTTAAGCACGGTGGGCTCTGAACCCTTAAAATGCATCAACTGGCAGGAACCACAAACCTCCATGCCATGGCCCTCCGCAAGGCAGTAGGTGCATACCTTACCTGGACATCTGACTACTGCAGTCTGAGTAGGGCTTGAAGCCCAGGGCTTTCCGAGGGCTAAGCATGCCACAGTAACATTTACAAAACTAAGTGGCCCACCAGAAGTGTACTGAGTGGCTAAAAAAGGAACTGAAGACATGGGGCATGGTAGCTCCAAATATACTAGCTCGATGTCCTGTTTAGCCAATGCAGAGCCATGCTGCGCTCCCTGATGATGACAAAATGTCCAAAGACAGCTGGCGCTGGCTTTAGAATATCAAAGATGAACGATATGTAGAACAAATTAATCCATTACGAATTACTGCTCACTGTACAGTCACTCTAACTGTCCATATTGATAAGCAGATAAGGACATGTTTATAGGTTGATAGTTTTGTCCGGTAGATGTGAGGGGTCAGAAATATGTCGGGCGCAAGATATTCATTTTCTCAAGCAAAGACATTTATTGAAATAAAAGTGGGTTGGAAAACTGCCTAACTGGCCCTATTCTAAGAAGAATTTCCCTACCTAAAAATCAAAACGAAGGATCATGATGGGTCAGGAAGTCTAACTGAAAAGCCGTCCTTGTGTCCAAAACATCCTATACTAACCCTCACACTAAAACAAAACAAAGGGTGTAAGGAAATGTCTTTCTCTGGATGTTAGCAAAACGTGTTCAAAACCAAAATGCAATGACTTCAACAAAAATGTTCTCTAAGGAAAAGACTCTTGGATCCAGGGGGTGGTTCCCTGCCCCTAGTTTCTTGAACAGGATTGCAAAAGTTCCACCTCAATTAACAGTTCCTTTCTTTCTTCACTGAATTCACAAAGTTCTTGTTTAAATCACAGGTTTTTCAACTGTCTTTCTGTAAGGTTGCCTTTAACTGTGCAGATTGCCTGGTGTTCCTCCCTGTCAGGAATCCTCATTCAATCCTATTCAGCTGGTACACGCGCCTGCCCGGGTTTCTTATACGGTTCCTTTTATCAATCTCAATTACGTGGTATTCTCTCCTGCCAGGAATCTTTACAAAACTTCAATTGCCTAATGTACTTGGCCTGCCAGGACGTTTCTTAATTGATTTACAGTTCCATGGCTATACAAAAATGGCCTCTACCATGAGGTACTTGGTATACTTGCTTAAGGTAGCACTTGCTCAGACTTCTCCCCCACACTGGCTTCTCATGCCCATGTATTGGATTGGGGTTTCTTTTGGCACTGTGACTGGTCTGCATACAAACATTCTTCATATTGGGTATTGCAATAAAATATTTCATCTTGGCTGCATTCAAATATTCTTCTTATGCTCTTTTCATCATTAACAGTCTTATATTTATCAAATGCGGGCTGGCGCACTTGTCGGAATGCCCTGGGGTCCCCAGCTGCTTTGGGTACGCAGCACCAGTATCTCCTGGCACCTCCGACTCTGCCTGAACCTTTGTGGAACAGATGCTCCATTTGCTTTCCACCTTGAAGTCAGCGACGGTCTCCTCAGTGTTCTGTGCGGCTCCGCTGTGACACGGTGGATTCCTCCCTTGTTCCAGACAGATGAACGCTGCTTCCGTGAGCAGTCTGACTCCCAGGATTTGTGCAGCTCCTCTCATCTCTACGGCTTTTCCTGCTCGTCTGCAGCGCTGCTTCTTCTGTCCCGGTAAGTGTTTGTGTGCCTCGTGATCACAAGCCTCTGCCTGGAGTGTACCGTCCCTTCCTGCATTGCTGCTATGTGGAGTGCGGACACCATCTTTAAATGTCCAGCGCATGGCAGGCTTTGAAAAACAACTAGCTTGCGTGTTGTACTTTGGGCACTAGTCACTCTGCGCAGACTCTCTCCTCCTCATCTCAGTACCCGAGTGATTATGGGAGTTGGAGTCCATGGATGTTATTGGGATTCTACTTATGAAATGGTTCTTCTCAGAAGGTTTACAATAAAAGCATATTAGAAACAAAAAGAAGGTATGTGCAGGTTTTGGGTGTTTGAGCAAGGTGGGGGCCTGACTTGAATACTGTGAGGACAAGGTCTCTTGATTTCCTCTAACAGAGGGAACCGTTAAATGACAATATGCCATTAATGGGTTGGGTGCCACAGGGTCTTTAGGGAAAAGTGGCGTTGGGGGATACTGGGCTTCATTCAATGAAGGCATAATATCTCCCTCGGAGTCATCTCCTCCCATGTGATCCTCCCTCATAAAGCCGCCCATAGGGTCAGTATCAGTTAGCGACTGCCTTCCCCTGGCCACATGGGAGGAGATCAATACTGAATGACTTCACTGGATTCATCACATAGAGCAGAGACTCTTCGTCATGTTGCCACTTGTTTTACACACCAGTGCTTTTCAATAAATAATTAAACAACACATTATTTACCTTTGGTAATTTTCTTTCAGACATGTATCCTCCCATAGATTCTTCAGCTTTTGAAATATCTTAGCAGATGTGGACTGGATTGCAAATATTTTTCATTAGCCACCCACGGGAACAAGTGCATGCTCCAATTTGTGTAGGACATGACATCAGAGAGCCAACCGTATCTGCTCCATTACCACAGTTCCTTTAATTTACCCTTCATTCAGGCGCACAAGAACTGCAGAACAGATTATGAGCAAATTGTTATAGGGGGCAGATGGGTAAATCAATTATAAATCTGAGGAAGGAAGGACTTATCCATCAGAGAGCACATTCCCAAAGATTCCTCATCTTTTCTAAGTAAAGAAAGGAGGGAGGACAGCCAGCAACCACACTGCAAAAATCTGGTGGATAGAATGACCAATTGTCACCAGCCAAACAATTCAAGCAGTAGTAACCAACAAAACGCATCTTACAGCTTGACAGATGTTTAGAACTGGAGTACCTGCCGGAGCAGATGAAGCAGCTAGACAACTAGTGGAGGAGCCTGAGGATCTGTGGGAACCTTGTTAGTCAAATAATAGCATTCGGAAATTCAAAGGAGAATCCACAAAACAGTATGTTTGTTCACAGCTCTGCCCAAACAAACACCAGCAAATCACATAAAAAACTGCTGATCTTTCCTGAGGTATTCTGTCCTACAGATGTAAAAGCTCAAGGCCGGCTTTGTTTCTTGGATCTTGTGCGAGATGTGAAATTTAGTCATCACCTTGAGAAAAAAAAAAAAGAGGGCCTAAACCGCAAAGTAACCTTCACCCTTGAAAAGGACAAGTTCAGAGGTATGAAAGAGTCTGGAGCTCATGCACAGTGGAAATGATAGCAGCACCTTCAGTGAGTGCAGTCGCAAAGAACGAGACTGCATGGACTCAAAGGCGGCAGCCATCAAGAACTTCCTAAATTATGTTCAAGTACCAAGCTGGAACAATAACCATATTCAGGTGTCCTTTTGGACACAGATAACTAGCCACTCGGACTCCCTTCCATGTGCCTATAACACAGGACGTGGATCTAGGATTCTTCCTCAGCACCAGCTGGAAAACTTGTTTCACCTGTAAGCATAGATCAATTTGGTAGCATGGCACCTGGCCAACTACCGGATTGCTAGAACTTCATCCGACAGATCCTAGTCCTTGTACCCTAGGTATCACAACCAACGCATAAAGGTTGAGATTGACAGGTTTGGGTGGAGGATCAGCCCCTCTGCTTCGGAACACAAGTCTACCTTCGTCGGTAGATGTCAAGGCTTACACAAGGGCACGTGTCCAGAAGGTCCAGGAAACACATCCTCCTTGCTCAATCAGGCATGATAAAAATCACGGTATACCCGATAAACCTCATCCTCCGGAGCACTAGTATTGTATTGCATAGTTTGGGGCTTTTCTTAAGGGCTACCATGCACCAAAAGACATTAACATTGTAGGAGGAAGGTGGTCAAGGTAAGGGAGATGTTTCTAGATCGAAAGGTTTGGGGGGTTTCTGAGCATCAAGAGATTGTTTTCATCCCTTAAGGCTGATGGGAGTCTCTTCCAGATTTTGGGGATGAGTGTTGAGGAAGATCTATCTCCCATTTGGACTTCTTAATTGCCAGGATGATAAGGGCACAGAAAGACTGACCTGAGGTTTCTTTTGGGGCTTTGAATCTTCTGAGACACAAGTATCTTCCGGATCCCGTATACAGATGTATGCATAAGGCACATAGATTTAACTGGCAACCAGCACAGAGATGCAAGGCCCGGCAAGGTATGGTTGAATTTCTTCAGCATAGGTAGGAGCTAAGCAGCTGCATTTTGCACTTTATGCAGCTGTACTATTCGATCAATTAAGAGTCCTAAATGAAATGTGACAATTGATCAGATGTCGCCACTTCTCCCGAGGGGGAGCCCATTTCCATGAGGCTAGGGAGGTGAGGCTGCTACTCAATAGTCCTCCTGGGGGTGGTACAATTTGGGAAGAACTTGTGGGGCGTGGGGGAGAGCAACCCCTGCCCACAGGAAAAGGACAAACACCTGGGTAGAATTAGGCACAAAGTCCCCAACCTAATGTTCCCAAACCCTTTACCATCTTTTAACTAACCTCCACTTGCTAGCACTTCCACTTGCTATTGTGGCATTATACCATTTACTGACTCCAGTCCTGAGACGAAGAAGAATACCTGGGAGGCAGGTACTGACACGAAGAGAACGCAAAGATTCAGGAACAACACTTCCCTGAACTCAGAGGAGCGTTCTAGCCTTCCAGGAAGAAACATACTTGAACGGACTGTAAAAACCGAGAAGGGACCATCCCCAGAGCCACAGCATCCGTGGAAGCTGTTCGGCGTGGGAGATTCAAAGGGCTGGAGACCGGGACGCCATCGGAGGAGGAGATGCATCTCTAGTAGGTCTGACACAAGACTCTGCAAGAAGCTAGCAAGGCAGTAGCATGGCGTCGAGGAGGCGGTGGACTGAGTGGTCCGTAACAGGTGCTGATATGGCAAGGAGCCAAAGGCTGCAGAGCTGCCGCAGCAACCTAGAAGCTGTCAGAAGCTGCCGAAGACCAGGACAAGGCAAGTGCAGACCCCAGGAGAGACCAGAGCATGGCGGGAAGATCCCAGAAGATAGGGTAGAGGGCTGGCTCACCGGTGGGGACACGAGAGGATCCTGGCAACGAGTAACAGCAGATGGGTAAACCGGGGCAGGCACAAGTCCCCTCATTTCAAAGGAAGTATGAATGAACTTTGCATTACAACTTTGATGGTACCAAAAACACTGACCACCAAAGAAGGATCGAGGACCCCAACGTGAGAAAGTGTGGCTTTACATCAGAGGATGTCATCCTCGTGTTGGTGGTAGCCCCAAGGCCACCAATCGTCAGAAAAGGGCAGAGGGCCCAAACGATGGAGAGTAAGATAAAGATACACGTCATCTTCCTCGTGGCAGTACTTGGTAGGTTAGTGAACCAAGTGGGCCAATTCAAAGATCAGGCCAAAGAGAAACCAGGGCCAGGGACACAACACCAAAAAGAGATACAGGTCATCTTACTCATTGCAGTACTTAGCATGGAAGTAAACCAAGTGGGCACAGTCAAAGAAGAGGTGAAACCAGAATTGTGTGTTGTAGGTGTGAAGCCTGACACAAAGAAGCCCAGGAGAAGGGAGTCATTCACCATGGTTGTGAGGAGCTGAGAGTAAGATACCGGGATAAGGGAGCCATTTTCCTGGTAGCCAAGACCAGCAGTAAACTCCAAGAAGGACTGGAGAAAGGAGTAATTCCCGCTGGCTGTTTGAAAGAACAGATAACTCAGATCGGCAGCAAGGTCAAAACGGGGCCTGGGGAAGGGAGTCATTCCCCCAAGCCCCGAAAGCGTACGCCAGGAAAAGGGAGACATTTTCCTGACCCACCAAGAGGAAATACCTGAGTGTTTAAGACTATCAGGGGAAGAGAGCCATTCCCCCTGATAACCCGCGAGAAGTATTGTTTGGAACATTACCATCAGGGGATGGGAGCTATTCCCCCTGACAGCTTGTGAGACACAAGACTGTTTTGAACTGAACAGAACTGTTAAAACAAACCAGGAGAGGGTGTCATTCGCCTGGGATCGGCCAGAACGATACTACTTTAGTTATAGTTTCTAGTGTGAGGGTCAGAAGCAACGTTTTCATGACAAAAGAGGGTGGACATTTTGAGTTGACAGATATCCTGTCAGTCACCTTAAATCTTAACTCTTTTATTAATTTTGCAATACAAACAACACTTTCACTACAACTCATTAACCCCCCCCACCCACCACCCAACCACTGTTAACGTCTCGAAACAGTACATATTCCCGTCCCAGTTCTCATATCAGCCACAGACGGCATTATTTCAGACTTCTGCACATGAGGACCTCATCCCTTGCTCCCCACCTTTCGTCAGTAAATTGGGGGCCTCAATTCATGCTGCTTACCAAAGTCATTCCAAAACTCTGCACAGTGAATGTGTTCTGGTGTCCATTTCAGACAGATAACTTTGGAATGGAGGCCAATAGTCAATTGGATGACTTGTAACCGGCATAGTTGCAGCATATTTGGTTTCCCTGCGTTCACACAGTTTCATGCTTTCCAGCACGAAATGTTGGCGGATTCCTCTTGCCCCACATCTTGGCCACCAAATGCCTGGCCACCCTACCGCCATTCCCAACAGTCTCCGTTCCATTCCATACAGGACCAGCTCTCTATCAGGGCTAGCATCCACACCGCTGGCGTGTAGACTCGGGGTGTAGAAAGCATTACAGACATTGCCCCCCTCAATCTCCCTCCAGAGCAACCCAATGCGCGGGCAGTTCCATGCCAAATGATAAAAGTCAGCTGGTTCCCCTCCACACCTCCTACACCCCGGGGAGCTGTCAGGATAAATCCTGCTCAATCTCATCGGGGAGTACTAGACCCTATGTAGAAACTTGTAATGGATCAGTCTATATCGGGCATTCAGGGATATCCTACGAGTCTGCATGTATACAAGTTTCCACTGCGTTTCGCTCAACATGCTGCCCAAAGAGGTTGACCATGCATTCTTGAAATTTCCCCGTCTCATCCCCATCGCACTCAGTCATTTTGTAACTAACCGGCACTAACTTACTAGACTCCAGCGGTATAACGATATATTGCTGTAACAGGCTGGGGACTGGAGCCTTCAGGAACTCAGGCCATTTGGTTTTTAATACGCCTCTGATTCTGTAATTCAGCAATAGGGTCACCGCATTGTGTTCCCCTCTATTGCGCAGCTCCTCCCACTTTATAAACCTCCCGTCCTGCACCACATCCCCCACTGTCTGTACCCTTAATCTATTAAATTCTCCCTAAATGGTTTTTCATGCGTAAGTGCATGCCAATAACCTTGTATATGGGCCATTCTGGATGAAATTGTGGCGTATCATCAATCAGTCTACTTAGCCGGTCCCAAGCAGTACACGTCACATTTATCGGCTGGACCTCCCCCTCGGGACAGTATCTCGATTTCCCCAAAGCATTCCCATGAGGCTATCAGGAAAGGAGATTGCTTTTGCCGCCATGGGGTGTAGATGCATTGGACTCGGAGGGTTCCACCCCGCTATATACTGTAGCTGCGCTGCGAGGTAATACCAGTACATATGCGGGTATTCCAGTCCGCCGTGTTCATATGCCGCGGTCAGGGTATCGTACGCAATGAGGGGTTGCTTACCCACCCACACCAACCTGGACATAATGGGACATTATTGATGCTATACAGCAGCTTGGGCAATATGACCATTTTGCCCAGCGTTACGCGCGCAGCCTGCGAGATAGGGAAGAGGATCCACAATTCTACTTTCTGCTCTAGTACCTCAAGCGCTTTCACATAATTATCCTTATACAGCGTACTGAAGTCCGTAGTAACCATAATCCCCAAATACCACAAACCCTGAGGGCACCACCGAAAGTCACCGCCCACATCAGACCGCAGCACCCTAGGTGTCATTGGAAGTACTTCGGATTTGTTCCAATTAATTTTAAGACCAGATAATTCCCCAAATCTAATCACTTCCTGCATTAATGGGGCTAAGTTCTGCTTGGGGTTCTTGACATATAGAAGGATGTCATCCGCATAGGGCGATATCACGGCTCAGTGCGCATTCACACAAATTCCCTGATGAGCGTGTGCTTCCCGAATATGGCAGGCCAGCGGCTCCATGGCCAGGGCAAAAAGGATTGGGGAGAATAGGCACCCCTGCCTGGTGCCGCGAGTGGGATAGAGGAACTCAGAGATCACCCCACTTCTATATATATCAGCCCGTATATATCAGTATAAAGCAACCGAACCCATTTGAGAAAATGTTAAGACCAAACCCCAAGCATCTCAGCACCTCAAACAGAAATTGCCACTCTATTGAGTCAAACGCCTTCTCGGCGTCGAGGGCTACCAACGCTATAGGGACTTCAGGGTTAACATTGTGAATCAGGGAAAACAAGCGTCTTAAGTTATTCTGAGTGGACCGGCCCGGTATAAACCCAGCCTGATCCAGCAGCACCAACGGCAGCATATGCGGTAACAATTGCTTGGTTAGGATCTTTGCTAGTATTTTGTTATCTATATTAATCAGCGATAGCGGCCTGCAAGATGCCAATTGACAAGGATACTTCCCCGGTTTCGGAAGCACAGTCACCAGTGGTGATCTGGTCGACTCAGGGAGCGTACCTCTAGCCATGGCGTCCTCATACATACTTAACAGTTAGGGAATTAAGATGTCCACGTACGCTTTATAGAATTCGGCTGCGATGCCATCCATCCCAGGCACCTTTCCATTAGGCAACAACTTTATAGCTTCCCGAACCACCTCCTCCGTAATAGGAGAGTTTAGCGCTCCCCCCTGCTCACCATCCATCCAACCCAGTGCAACCACGTCCAGGTACTCTACCAGCTTGTCGTGCCCCCCTGCATGTTGTGTTAAGTATAGCTCTGCATAGTAGTTATAGAACGCCTTATTTATTCCTTCCAGGTCCTTAATGACCCCACCATCCCGCCCCACAACCTCAGCAAAAGGGGTAATATGTCGCTCCCACCTAACTGCCCAGGTCAAAGTTCTACTCGGGCGATCGCCCTCCCCATATCTCCTTGCTATTATTGGGTCTCCCAGAATCTTCCCTTCGCTCTCTGCCATCTGCTGGAATTCCTCCCTGCGCACCTTCAGTTCCTCGCGTGTCTCGGGGTCATCGTTGTCATCCGAGATGCTCTGTTAATTTTCAAGATCCCGGATAATGTCCTCTATTCTCCTCATAGACCCCCGTAAAGCCTTCAATACACCCCCCTCCCTCGATATACAGCACCCCCTGACATACACTTTAAACGCCTCCAAAATTGTACTTTGGCTAGGTACCGAGCCTACGTTGGTTTGGAATGGGGATAGGTAGGTTTTCTTTTCTCTTTTTCACTGAATACAATTTTTTGACACAAATATGCCACTTTTGTGTCAGCCTCCTCCTTCTGCACCCCTACAAATCAGAAGAAATATATAGTAGATGAAATGGAAACGTCTGTCCCTCAAGGCTTCAGTGGAGAAAAATAACTTAACCTTCCTCTTGAGAACAGAAGACTGAGGTGTGCTCCGTGCCACTGAAGAACAACCCTGCAGCACTTGGCGCATCTACCAATCTTGCAAGACTGCCATAAAATGTTCCCGATTTCATTTTCCAAATGTCAGTGACCGGGGCACAGATAAATATCTGCAAGGCTTCCTTGCATCAAAGGCAGTGATCCAACGCTACCGAATTCTTATCATATACGTGGCGGTCATAGTGTTGTCTGTTGAGATATTGATTAACCGGCCCCTTTGAGATGGCAGAAATGCCACCAGTGCCAACAAGAAATCCCTGAGTTGCAAAAGGTTGATGCGCTCTGCACTTTCTCTCAGGGTCCATAGGCTGCTCATTAGGAAGTAGGCAGGTGAGCTTTCCAACCATTAACAGGCATCCGTTACCACCGAAGTTTGCAGCCATAGCTGTCGAAAGGATTCCCCTTTTTCAGCAGGTTCTCCATTCGGGACAACCAGTTGAGATCCTAAAACACTTAACCTGTGATTCAGACAAGCTTTGTCATGTTGAGTAAATTGGGACCACGGACTATAGAACAATGGCCTCTGGCACCAGAAAAATGCATGAAGCCTGGAGACAAAGAAGCTCCAGGAACGCTAAATCTGGAACTCTGGCCACACTGGAAGGTATTGGCAGTTTGCGTGATTTTATTTTTTACTCTGCTCTTGTGAGAGCTCGTGCCAGAGGGTTCTGGAGCAGGGGGGAGGTTGAGACTCCAGCACAGGACTCCAGTTTCCAGCTGCCTCTGGGGAGATGGAATGCACAGCACGCAAGGCAGCAGGCAAAACCAGGCAGCATGCATCCACAGGTGCTTGTGATTAACACCAGGAAGCACACGTGCCCGCGTGCATGTTCACAGTCTTCGGATTTTCTGGCAGTATTACGCCACATTTGCGTGTGACTTGGGAGGATGCGCTGGGCTGTGGTGGAGCATTCTGTGCCCCGGGCTGCAGCAGTGAAGTGGCGAGGCCAGTCCCATGTTTGGAGGAACTTCGGGAGACAAGGAGTTGCAGATGATTCAGTCAGGCAGCAGCGGTGAATGTTCCCAGTGGATGCCTGCTGCCCCATGCCTTTGAACTCGTTCGCGGGTTTGGGGGCCTCAGTTAAGTGCAGGTTCATTTTTGGGAGCAGCGTTTGTTTCAATTCTGGGGCAAAGTGTTGCAGCGTATTTTGGTTTCTGTTTCAGAGCTATACGATCTGAACTGCTAAAGACTATTTCTGACACACAAGAAGCAGGGACATAAACCTGGTTTTCCGGGCAGGATCTGGTGGGGGGGGGGGGGGCGTGCAGTGACAGGAGCAGTGTGTTATAGGTTGTAGGGGAGTTCAGGAAAAGTGAGAGATTATAGGCGATTGGTATGTGTACATTCCCTTTGTCCCCCTTCCAATCCATTATCTCTTCCTAAACCTCTTTCCGGTCACTCTAACTCACCATACCTATCCACAACCTCTACCTAACCCACTGGTTGCCATGAGGTGGCCAGTGTATCAAAGTGTGCATCTCCTGCCAACCAGGCTGTAAGGGCCATGTACATGCAGCTTCTGTTGTTAGGTTGATGATGCAGAAAGCACATTTGACAGCTCAAGAGAAAAAGCCTTGCCTGCCTGTGTATCCAGAAATGCTTCAAAGAACTGTAGTCACGGAGTTGGAGAGATCTGTATCTTTTTCAAGTAGATTGTGGAGTTGTTGCCACGTCTTGAAGAGTTGCTCAGAGACCATGTCCGATGTGCATTCCTGGATTGACCAGTCAAAGGGAAATGCATTGATTTGATTCCTCCTGATGTACACTCCCAAAACTGCAAGTAGTTTTGTGAGTAGCAAAAGGGCAACGCTGCAAACTGATAGTGTATGTCTCCCACTGTAAACGTCAAAAACGTCAATATTTTGGGTGGATATGGACATGGAAATAGGCAGGTTGGGGACACTAACCAGTCTTGGAGGTCCAACGTTTGTAGGCATTGGGCAGGTTTTTTTTTTTTTTTTTTTTTTTTTTTAAAGGAACAAATTCAGCAGGTGCAACTCAAGCACAGATCTGCAACCACCCCTATTCCTTGGAAAATCAGAAAATAGATGAAATACCAAGCCTTTCTTTCACCTGCCCGAGTGATGCACCAAATTGACAGCAGTTTCACTCTGGAGTTATGATACTTCCATGAGCAGAAGCACGTGCGGAGGGGCACTACGTAGAGAATGGGGTTGTCCATTGTTTTCTGCAAGGCCTACGCATCTGAGGTGATTTGTACACTGTCGTTGGAAAAAGCATAGCCTTTTACCTCACTCAATTCATGCGTTCGAAGGACTCCAAATTAAAGAGGTTTTGAAGCCAAAGCTGTACAGTGTAATGAATGGGCAGAGGCTCTGCCTCAAGACAGTCCAATACCATTTGAGGGCCAACACCGTTGTTGGCCTTGCTGTCTTTCCCAGTGAATATTGTCAGATACTCAGGAGAAGGGGTGAAAGGAACAACCATTGAAAAAGAAGAGTAATGTTGATGTAGCACTAATCCCAAATAGTCAGCGGTCACCTTCAATGCTTTACACTTCTTAAGTGAGCCGCATGCTTTTGTCCTAAACAAATTGGCTTTGCAAAGGGCTTATTAAACAGTTTTTACTGAACATCAAGTGCAACACTTGCATCAAGTGCATCCAAGATGGCCTGCAGACCACCGCCCAGTGCCAATGGACCTGGAGCAACAAACTCTCCTGTGTCCAGACTGTCCTTCAATATCTGCTTCGCCGCCTCCTTGCCATTGGTTACAAGCTCTACTACTGACCTGTGCATCTCTGAAGTCAAATTAGCTGTAGCTGTGGGGGCGCTGTTGCGCTCGCAGAAGATGGCCACCTAATTGAGAGCTCCGAGCTGGGAGGCACTTTCCTTCTCGAATCCTGCTGCAGTGCGTTATAAAATCCTGCACCAACTGCGGTAGCCTGCTACTGAAGACCTGAGCGGGGATCTGGCCGAGCCTTGGGATGAAAATCAGCTCCGTCTCAGAGATCCAGCCCATTTAAATCGGACCGGAGGGCTAAGCTGTCCCGATCCGCTTCTCCTCTCCAGAGGTGATTGCCTCCGACCCATAGGATTGTGGGTGAGGGGCGCTGTGCCCGCTCTGCTGTGGCCTCTTCCCCTCGCCGCCGGCGACCGCCAGGCCCTGCGGAGGAGCGTCAACCGTTGTGGCTGCATCCATACCGGCTCCTGCACCAGGACCCCGCAACCCGACCTGGACGCTGAGCGTACTGCTCCACCGCCCCTCCTGGGAGGCGTGCTGAGATGTGGAGCTCCTGCTGCGACCGGACCCGGGGAGGATTGAGGCTGCGTTCACCGCCAGGTGACACACTGGCCCTCCGGCGGCCACGGTGAGTCCCCGAGGCCTCGGGAGCCCTGATTCGCCCTGCCCACAGTGACACTCTCACCCGCCTCTGCCGTCTCCCTCCCCGGGAGTGTGGCCAACCTTACCAGCCTTCCTCACGGGTCGCTACGTGACGGGGCCGTGCCTCCCTCCAGCTTTCAGCTGCCTTTGATCCCGGGGGCACGGGCTCCCGACGCAACCCGGCGAGTGCTGCTGGGGAGTCACGGGGACCCCGTGCTGCTGGGCCGTGCAGTCTACGCTCACCAAGTACACAGGCATTTTAACAGCGCCCTGCGGCGAGGATCGGTGGCCTCAACCGCCCACCACGACCCCTGACTCGGCTTGAGCTGCTGAGCTGTCTACGGATCTCTACCTGGCCGCGCTGGCCCGAACTGCGGTGACCGTGTGGGGGTCATTGCTGTGTGTCTGCGCTTTCCAGACCCCCTACCTGCATTCACCTGATGGGAGCCTGGGACTCATAGCCCAACAGAGTGGCGGTGATTGCACATCGTGAATCATCACCTCCGCGCAGCGCACAGCACCTGAATTACTTGAATCACCTGATAGTCCTGTGGCTTGGGAGGCGGGCACTGGTGTACTTCGCTGGCGTTCGTTGCAGTCACTTCTCTGCTGGCACGCTGGGGACACCCTAATTGACTCCCAACTGTCTACATTTCCTCCACTGGGATACCCAGCTGCCTTGCTCTTGGACATAAAGAGTCTCCCTTCCCACCCACTCAGGCGGTCCTGAGCCCAAAACGGCACGGCTTGCTTTACCCCGATGCTGACCACAGACCTCCTGCTCTCAGACTTCAGCCAGGTCCATCAATAGCCATTTCCATCGGAGGATCTAATCACCGAGCACCCGACACATTTACATAACTGCCATCTGGGGTGGTCCCCCCGGCTCCAGTTGGTGGGTGCTCATTGGAGGTCCTGTGGCCCCACTGTATGATGTCATTTCATCGCCGGATATTTTTCTGCTGGGTTTTTTACCGCAGATTTTTTTTAAATCATCGCATTTTTTAACCCCCCCAAAAATAAATAAAATAAAAAAATTGATGATTTTTCGAAAAAAATCTGCAATAAAAAACCCAGCGAAAAAACATCCTGCGATGAAATGACATGGAACCGGCCCCACAACCTACTAGCGGGTTGAACCTCACAATACACTCAAGAACCACGGGGCACCCCGAACACCCCTGCTGGCCCTTCGGACTGCCGCTTGTGACCTGCCTCCCTCCCGCATCGCCTCAGTGCCCCCTCTGCCAGCCCAGGCCCGCAGGGTCACCCCTGGTTGGCAAAATGACTAAAGGAGCAGGGAAAAAACAGTGCTCCATCAACATGTTCGCAAAAAACACCGTCGAGATCAGCTGAGGGGACACCAGAGCAGGAGCCAACCACTTCAACGCCCTCGGATCCCACAGACTCTCAGAAAATGATGGAATACATTGCTGAGGGCTTTACTACGCTCCATACCGAACTTGATGACATGAATGGCACCTTATTCTCCATTAAAGCTCACATCGAGAGGACCGATGGCCGGGTGGCTGAGATCGAGACAAGGGTGAGTGCCACGAGGATCACCTGGGCTCCCTCTGGGCAGAAGTCTCCTCACTCTCTAGCCGAGTTCTCGAAGTGGAGAAAAAGAATGAGGACCTCGAATCACATTCGAGACGTAACAATCTCTGCATTATTGGAGTGCCCGAAGATGGCATCAAGGAACCCATGGAGGACTATGTTGAGCGCACACTACTAACATTTCTTGTCTCCCCAAAGCTTTCTCTGTAGTTTGCAATAGAGAGAGAGCCCACTGTGCCTTAACAGCGAAACCCAAGCCGGGCGCACCTCCACACCCTATCATAGCCAGGATCCCAAATTTCCGCAAACTACTCCTGGGGTCCGCCAGGATCCATCTGTATCCCGACTTTTCTGTGGCTGTTCAACGGGAGCGCAAAACTTTCCTGGTGGTTAAGACGAGAGTACGCGACCTGGGGGTCAAATACTCCATGCTATACCCTGCCAAGTTGAGAATTGAACACTCCAACCAGGTGTTCTTTTTCACAATCCCGGAGGAGGCCTCCAGGTTCATTGATGAGCATTTCCCGGGCTGACCCCCCTCTTGCAGCGCCTCTTCACTAGTGTTATGTTTCTCTGTTAAACGTTTATAGGTCGGGACACCTTCCTGTCCCAGAAGCATGGGAGATCTTCCCTCCCAGCCATGAGTAAATTGTTTAACCTACCGCAGGGCCGTGCTTTTCTCACCTGTATAAGGTCCTACCTAGGTTACGCACAACCTCCTTTCCAGGCACTATGCTTATCCTCAATTACCCCCAGCCCAGAGCATCGCCGCCAGGCCAGTTCACAGGCCCCCCGGCGTTGATGCCATTGGTTTGGATTTGGTTAGAAGGGTATGGGGCTATCATTCCTCTGTTTGGGGGAGGGATGTGGGTGGAGGCGGGAGGGGTTGGGTGTTATGTTAAAAAAGGCTTAATGTCCACGGAAGAAGTAGAGCATGAGGCAGTGCCATGTCAGTTTTACACGGGTTGGTGCTTGACTGGTGCCTTGGGCTCAGGAGCCACCATTCCGCTACGTGATAATGACTAATGAGCACCTCCACACTGCTGATCGATGATAACTTAACGTTCATGATCTGGAATGTGCGGGGGTTGGGTAACTACAAGAAAATGAGACAATTACAACTTCAAGCTGAGCGTCATGGTGTCAAAATCCTCTTTCTACAAGAAACGCACATTAGTACTGAACACTGTGAAAGGTTTGCCAAAATGTGGGGCCCCCCAAAGGTACTTCACTAACTACTCTACCCAAAGCCGGGGAGTTATGATCCTAATCCACAGAAGCCTTAAATTCAGTTGCAAGTTTTCACAGATTGACCCCCAGGGCAGATATGTGTTGCTCCAGGGCACCCTGCAGAATAAAGGAGGTGGTTCTGTTAAATATCTAAGGTCCCAATATTGACGATCCCGAGTTTTACCTACACCTAGCTTCCCTTTTAGATAGCTTCCCTCTGATACCGATCCTATGGGGTGGCGACTTAAATACAATATTAGACGTGAACCTAGAAAGATCCAGCTTCAGACCCAGTCAACTCTCCAAAGCAGCCTACTCCATATTAACATCTCTTCCCTGACTTGCGATCGTAGATGTATGGAGGCTTATTTACCCTGATTCCCGCTCCTACTCCTCCTACTCTTCAGTACACAACTCACAGTCAAGAATCGACAGATGGCTAGTATCAGATATACTAATAAGGAACGTGTCACACTTAACGATTCTCCTTAAACCCTTTCCGACCACTCACCGGTGACCATCTCCCTTTGCTGGGGTCAAGATCGAGACCGAATTAGGCAATAGAAAATGAAACCTCACTCTCTACTTGACACTGCCTCTAGTTCCGAACTGGAGACTGCCATTGAAGATTTCTTTGAAATCAACATTAATTCGGTATCGTCACAAGCCACCCTCTGGGAATCATTTAAAGTCTACATCAGGGGTATTGCTCTATCCAAAGAAAATGGCATCTTGAATGTAATTCGGGGAGATATCGCAAAAAATGAAGCTACACTTGCCACCCTTGAATCCCAATACGCACTACATCAAACCCCTGAAATCCTAGCATCCCTAGGCACGGAACTCGACACGTTTCGCTCCCTCACGGACCGTGAGATGAAATTCCTCCACAACCCCGGACTCGCTAGGAAATACGGGGAGGGCTAACATCCAGGTCGCATTCTAGCCAGGCTTCTCCGCCGTGAGTTCGGATCCCCAAACATTCCAGCAGTGGAGAGATCCGATGACACCTTAGCCACACTACTGCAAGACATTAACTCCGAATTTCTGGCCTTTTACGAATCCCTTTATGCAAGCGATGAGTGTCCCGACAGCGGAGATCGATTCCTACCTAGATAGCCTCCCCCTCTCGATCCTCTCCCCCGAAACTATTAGTTCTCTCGAGAGACCGTTCACTCCCGAGGAGTTTTCAGAAGCCATTGACTCACTATCGTCAGGCAAATCCCCGGGCTCAGATGGCCTCCCAATTGAATTCTACCAACACTTCACATCCCTCCTACTCCCTCATCTGATGGCCCTGTGGGAGGAATCAGGGGAAGTGGGCAAGCTTCCCCCTTCTCTTCGTGAGGTCATAATAACGGTCTTACTTAAGCCGGGCACACCCCTTACCCAATGCGGCTCGTACCGCCCCCTCTCACTCATTAACTGTGACATTAAAATCTACGCCAAACTATTAGCCCTAAGCCTGGTCCCCTTCATGCCACCCAGACCAAGCAGGTTTTATCCAGGGACGCTCCACCTCCCTGAACTTGAGACGGCTCTTCAACATAATAAGTAGAATCAACCCAAATGTGCAAGCAGTGGCTGCCACGCTCGATATGCAAAAAGCATTTGACTCTGTGTCGTGGAAGTACCTCTGGTGGGTCCTCGAAAAATGCAAATTTGGTCCCAGTTTCCTCTCCTGGGTTAGGCTGTTATATTGAGACCCAGTGGCCAGGGTCCGCACCGTGGACAGATGCTCTTCCCTTTTTCGAATTGCTAGAGGGACGAGACAGGGCTGCCCCTTCTCTCCCTTAATCTTCGTCATAGCGATGGAACCGTTTGTGGACATGATGCGTCAATCCCATGCACACAGAGGCCTGCGAACTTCCGGCCAATCGGACATCATTTCTTTATATGCTGATGATGCCCTGCTCTACATTCGTTCCCCCGCTACCAATCTGGCTCCGATATTGGAATATGTTGTCCACTTCGGGTGCATCTCAGGACTCAGGGTAAACTGTTCCAAATCCACCCTTTTCCCACTTACTGACTGCACACGTCCCCCTCCTGACATCATGGGGTTCACATGGGCCCAATCGAAATGTCCTTATCTTGGTATATAGAGGTGGCTCGCCAGTCTGAGTTGGTCCTCGAAGAGAACTATCAGAAATACCTTGCGGTAAAGACATCGGGCTGGGTGAGACTCCCAATCTCCCTTGCGGGCAGGATAGGGGTACTAAAGATGGTGGTACTACCCCAACTCCTATATAGGTTCACCAACATCCCCCAGTGGCCGGGTAAGGGCTTCTTCCAGGCGTTAACTCATACCGTCAACACTTTCCTGTGGCATCCAGGCACGATTCGACTTAAACTTGGGACGTTGACCACCCCTATGGAGTGTGGTGACTTTGGCACCCCTGACTTCCTCAGATACTGGCTGGTGGCGCAAGCACAATTTGCCTCGCACTGGTTCAATACATCGGATCCTCCCCCCCACGTCAGACTCGAAAGATTGGCGGTCAGCGATCGAGATATCCACTCCCTAATTCTCACACCCATGCCAGTAGTCCTAGACTCACTGGATCCTGTAGTTTGCACATCCCTTGCCCTATCTAAAACCTGGAAACTATTAGCCACGACCCACCCTTTTCATGGTGACCTACCACTTTGGAACTTCCTCCCGGAGGTCCCGCATTTAACACCACTTACCGTGCGCCAGTGGGCCGAAGCAGGCTATGAATTGATCTGGGACGTTTTTGAACAGGGAAACTTTATTGAATGTCCGGACCTCCCACTGTCCCTGAGACGGAAACCATCTGCATGGCTCCAATACTCATCCCTCCGGAAAACTCTTAAATTTAAATACCCCAATTTTCCAACGATACCACCTGACGACCCTGTAGACGCGGAGCTATCCGCCTCCAACTCCTCGAGGGGTAAGGTATCTAGACTATATGCCCTGGTACAGACCAGACCTACCCCTTCATTTACTGAGCTGAAGCACGCATGGGAGGAGGACCTAGGGGTGGAAATGACCGATGAGCGCTGGGCCCTTATGTGTACACGCACACATAATGTATCATTCAACTCCCGTTTCAAGTTGATCCAGTTGAAAGTATTGCACAGATACCACTATACCCCGAGCAGACTGCACCATATGTCAAATGATCACTCCCCAAGATGCCCCACGTGTGGCTTCGACAGTGCTGCTTACATCCACATGATCTGGTCCTGTCCCCGCCTTACGCAGTTTTGGAGGGAAATATGTTCCACCATATCAACTATCCTAGATCAGACCATCACCCCGTCTCCAACACGGTGTCTCTTCCATGACTTCCCTGAGCTGTGCCGTGATTCCAAAAAATTGGCTGGCTTCTGCATGCTACTCGCAGTATGCTGCATCCTACTGTGCTGGCTCCGGCCCGCACCACGCACTCATGCGCAATGGCTCAGGGCGGTCACATGGGCCTCAGATACCTAAGAATCCTGGGCTAATCAGCAACCAACTCATTCGAGACCCAGAATCATTTGGTCGAAGTTTCGGTCCTACATGGCCCCACATGTACTGACTCTCTCCTCCCACCCACCTGACCGCCTCTTGAAACACTGGTTCCCCAGCACCTCACCTGTGCTGTGTATAATCCCCATGTTTACAAGCATGACATATATTAACACTCTGTACCTGTACTGTATGCAATGTATATGATTTTTACCTGTCTCGAATGTTGCTCGCTTCTCTTGTTGTTGTCAAGCTAAAAAAATAAAAGTAAAAAAAAAAAAAATTGCTGTAGCCTCTCTCACCATGTCCCAAAGAGTGTGGGAATAGTGGGTCAGCAAATATGAGGCACTGATATTCACAAGACTCGAAACCCCTGATGTGACAATTGTGTGCCCAAAGTTCTCCCTTTCAGGAGGGAGAAATGGTAAGGCAGCTGTAGATGCTTACATCAGCAAGCTCTTTGGAGTTGAGCCTGTGTAAAAAAAGATTGGAATGGCAGGAGCAGGTCTCTGCTTCTTTGTAAGGCCATCAAGACAAGTGTCTGTAGTGCCAGTACTGAGTGAGAAATTGTGCACTGAAATTTAGCATGGTCGATTTCTGTGCCTCTGTTAGGCAGAATCCTGTGCAGTTCCATTAGGGAGCACTACACAAGATTAGGACTACAGGTGAGAGCAATAAATCCTCTTTGGTATCAGTCTGTACCACAACGATTTAGTTGGTAGCTGTGGCTGAGCAGTCCGACTTATCTCAAGAGGGAGATGAGCAGTATTCAGGGTTTACACAATAGACCTTCAGTACTATGGCACAAGGAACCACTGACCAAAGCTTTGTAGTAAAAAGTAGTTATATATTTATTTTACACACTTCTAGATAAAACACATGCATCACAGTCATCAAGCAAGTTAAATGAAGTCAAGGGAAAAATATACACACTCCCAAGTTAAATTGTAGACCAAGTGAACCAGAGTGAAAACTGAGCAAAACAGCACAGTGATAACTACACACAAGGGATCCTCTAACAATTCCTCACAAGGGAGGGAAAGCACAAGTTATATAGAAATAGGTTCTTACACACACTAGCAACCCTTCCCATAAGTTTGTGGACCAGTTTAAGCAAGACAGTGCACCAGTATAGGCAATACTTAAATGTAAACTGAGCAAAATGGCATTTCACAAGGGTTAAAAATGGGAAGGAAAGGGTAGTTAAAAGAAATAGGTGCACCACACAGTTCTAGCTGAGAATCAATCTAAAGAAGGCAGATCTAACAAATGTGACCAGAGTCAGTAGGCCTGTGCCAAAGTCAGTTGGTACAGGGCAAGGGCCCAGGAGCAAAATGTTCTTGTAGCTGCAGTCAAGTCTTTGGTTAATGAAGTGGAAAAGGTGGATGCAGAAGTTGAAAAGACAATGTTAGGAGAGAGGGGCGGCCACCCCGACAGGAAGCTAAAGGATTTAAAACACCTTTAGTGCTACCGCGAAGAAAGGATGGCTTGGTGGAACAATGTACTTTAAAATGAAGAAGTGGCTCCCGCGGTGGCGGTTGTTCCTGGTAGTTCCTGCAGTTCGGGTGATCCAGCAGAGGAAGAAAGGCTCTCTTCGTGGGGGAAGGTTCAAGTTACTGCACTACCCGGGGATGAAGCCAGCCGCGGTGCTGCCCGATGAATAAAAGGTACGCTCCTTTAAATCGCGGTCCGGGGGGACTGGTGCCTGGCTATCCGGCCTCCGAGTACAGGGTACGAGAGATTCGACCAAGGCAGGTTCGGGAAGGCGATTGGCAAACTGGTTGGCCCCACCAGCACAAGGGAAGAAGGCTCTTGCAGGTGAAGATCTTCTCTCATCGTGTGGAGAAAAGTGGTGAGACGCTGCAGCAGGGCTTCACCGGTGGTTCAGTCGGTGCAGATGTCTTTGGCTTCTCTCCTCTTCGGCTTCTTAGTTCCAGTGGCGACGTCTTGCTCTTCCAGTCCTCAGGATCCTGCTTTTATGCAAAACGATCCCCATTCATACAGCCTAGCTGTCACTCACACAGTGGAGTGGTCATCTTGGCGGGAGACCCTATGATAGAGAGCGACATGGGTTGTTGAGGCAACCCAGTCCAGGGGTCCTATTCCCCCTCCCACACAATGGACTCACCCCAGACTCAGTGGCGCCGAAAAGAGGGCTTCTAGGCAGAAGGCCGCCAAAAGGATGAACAAAGGATCCCCGACCTGGGTTAGGAGTTTAGGGGAAGACACGAGAAATAAGTTATATTGAAGTTCTGGCAATAAAAACCTAACGGAGTAAAGTTAATATTAAAATACACCGGCGGTATGTTAGAGGCTGTCAGAAAAAGTGGTAGCCTCGAACAATGGGAAAATCCCATAGGGAAATATTTGTGGTCGAATATTTATGGTAGTAACCACTACCACCAGCCAGAAACTTTTGAGAACGGGACTGTACGGTGCCCTCTCGAAAATGAACATAGGGGAAAAACTATTAACCCCTTCCAGTACCTCCATAGTAAGATGGCTTGTACTGGTTTAGTTCATAGGATTTGACTAGTAAAGTCAATGGGGACTTTACATGCCCTGGGAGACAGTAGTCAGTCCCAGGGTATGGAGTCTATGTTTGGGGGTCGCTATGACACCCCTGTCACTGCAATGAGGGTGCTGTGTAACACATGTGAATAAAGATGGTTCCTATGGGGTTGAGAAAGATCCCATAGGCATTAAACACAAAAATAGCCTAGAACACACATAGCAAAAAATGCCTAAGAGTGGGAACAAGAGTCTCACTCTTAGCAGGTAAAAGGAAACAAACCCTTCAAATCCAGCAAAGCTGCTGGGGGACTCTATAGCTAAGGGAAATTTAGCCATAGAATGAGAATTCTCCCTAACAGCTTCTTGCTGTGGAATTTCCATCATGGTGTTCTGTTTTCTGCCACAATTCCCAGACATTTAAACACTTTGGCTAGTCATATTTAAACCCCAGGAAGGTGGAGTGGGTTCGCAGCCATGAAATCAAGTTCTTGTGATGTGTCTAATCAAATGGCCTCGCTTAAGCCACAAGCAATGTCAGAAATGTTGCTGTCCAGAGTATAAACATTTTCAAAAAAAGTCACATGGGTCATGATTCCAGTCTATCCAAACGGAACAGATCTCCCTCATCAAAGCTTTGCACAAATGTAGCCAGAGACTCACTTCTGGTGGAGAAAAGCCATAGGCCGGAGGGCACTATAAAAGTGAGTGGTGCCATGTTACACGGACCAACCTGTGAACCCGGGACAGATTTAACATGTGGTGTTAGACTCCACTTCTGGTGCCAGTGGTGCTACTGCCACTAGGAAAAAGGCAGAATGAAGGTTCTGTGATGTACCCTGGTGGAAGTTTGTAATATTTTCTGATCCAGTGGGATTGAGTGATTGCAAGATGAATAATCTATGAGCAGAAGATATCCAGTAGACGGTACTACTCCTTGTAGTCCTGTCAACTTCAGAGTGGGGTACAATACAGGGAAAATAAACCTCGCCAGAAGGCAGGTGTGGTGCCCCTTTTAACATATGCCTCCCACAGAGTACTGGTTTGTCTGCTCTTTTAGGTGCTTGTACAATCGTGTGAATAAAGAATGAATACTAGAGCGGAATTCTTGATTTTAGGGAAACGCGTGTAATGGGGAATGACCAGTCAGATGCTTGTGGCATAAAATTATTGCATAACGGACTAGTTTGGTAAATTAAATATGTATGTTAGAGAAACTTAAAGAATCTTATTTTTTTTCTGGATCGACGGGACTCATTTTAAACTTTGAAATTTTGCCTTCACGTTGAAGATCTCACACAGTAATATTTACAGCAAAAATCTCACCTCACATCCAGAGGTATGTCTAAGCTGCTGAATGACTGGGTTGGAGCAATACACGGATCACCAGGCAAATCCAAATCAGATGAAGTAATAATCCTAAAAAACAAAAAGTTAAAGATTTAGTTGCAACAGTAAAAGAGATTAAAGGCTATTACAGAAAGTTTCATATTCTAACACGGTATATGTTGCTATAGTAACATTACTAGTAAACATACATTCCTACAATTCTTTTGCAACAGGAAAGCAGTTAGGTCCCGAAATGAATGCTGGTGAGCACACACATAAGTCTCAACACAATGTTGAACAAAAAGGTCATCATAAATGGCATTCTCAGACTAGTAATGGCCGCATAGTGGCAAGGGACCTCAAACTGTACATCGGGATACAGGAACCCTGAAAGCAGTAATGCGAGCCTAGGGAGGAAAACTGCAAGAAAGGAGACTACATGCTTGTTTAAATTGATGAAACGGCAAGGTGTCATACGATATATGTCTTATGCAAAGTATAGTGTGCTGCTTTTCCTCTCAATAATCCATTAACATCACTTCTGTTCTTCTGGCACTACATTGAAACTATACCTGTCTACAATACCATAGAGGTCTGTGTTGAACTTACAAAAGTTTAACAATGAAGGCACTTGTATACAGCAACCTGGGAACTGAAGTGAGAAGTGTTGCGAAAGTTCAGCTGTGGTGTCAAATTCAAACTGGGAAATAGTGGTTGGGAGAGGGTGTGTTTTGATTCACACACAGTGAGGGGTGAATTATCACACGCCAGATGACTACTAACAGTGCCTTAACAGAATTCTGCAGGAGGTCATTTAGAGATTTAAGGTGGGAATGGATTGGGAAGGACCAATTAGATGAGGATGGCCAGTTTACGCCATGTGTAATATTTACATTTTTGCATTTCCAGAACTTGCAGAAGTCACATGATTGGCATTTAAAAAATACAATATATCATATTCGCTATTGTGTCCATCCATCACTGTTGCATTTAGAAGAACATGTTAGTTGCAGAGTGTAAGGAAGGCATTGTGTCAACAGTAAGACAGACACAGTGTTTATTGAACTTCAAAAAGGGTATAAAAACGCCTATCTAATCCTAAATTTACTTATGGGAGCAATATATGACCATCAAATAATAACGCAGTACTAGTGGTGTCCTGTCAAAATAAAAGGGCCTATACTAATAAACCTATTGCCAATCCTTACCTCTAAATACAAATAGTGTGGCAAACAATCTTATGTAAAAGAAAGAAGTGTTCAAGAAATTATGTGAGGATGATCAGGCCGTTGGCCTACATTCCCCACGTTTTCAGCACGGAACAAGGAACACTCGAGCTTAGCAGTCTCTGGCTTCTCTAGCACGAGGGTACAATTCAAACATTAGCATCAGGGCCTTCCGTGCCCAAGTCTCTTTCAAACTCTCTTCTTTCAGAGGGCCTGATGCGACAAACAAACAAAATGTTATTTTCCTCTTAGGAGTTCACACGTACTCAATTTCTCAGGGGATTCACGATTCACCTTGGATCCCCCTCAGCCAAGCTCGGATCCCTTTTTAACAGAAAGCTCATAGGCTTTTCATGTATACAATTTCTCAGGTGATTCACGGTTCACCCCGGATGCCCCTCAGCCAGGCTCAGATCCGTTTTAACACAATGTTCAATCAGTCTCCCTCCACCGGGCTCAGACCAATTTTCTCTATTGCTTCATTAATTTGCTTAGCAGTATCAACATCGAAGACTTTCGATTGTGCACATGATTTTTCTCGAACCGTCGCAAGACCACTTCGATGTACAGTTCTTTGCCACTCTTTCACCTTGCTCAACTCTTAGTTAGATACTTTATAGAGTCCTTTGAAAGAGCATTCACGCAGTGCCAATCCACTCTGTCAAGGAAATTGTATCTTGGTTTCAAAGTTCAACCTCTCATCTGTTCAATTTTTACTCGTGTTGGTCATCACATGCGTTTCATACACTGTTCACTTCTGCGCTCACCATACAATTTTGCCAATTGCAACCTTGGCTTCAACACAGACTGGTCTGGTATCAGTCTCCCCAAATTATCGGCTGTGTTGATTTCAATGGCACTGCTTTGTCGTAGGAGCCAAGGACAGTACCACGGCGTCATGTGATTCTCCCCGCCTTGGTTATCGATTCGGGAGGGCCCTCTGACACACAATGCAGAATTCTTCAGCCTGTTTTCTGGTCTTACGCTTTCTATTCCCGAGGGTTGGTGAAAGTAACGATTTCTCATCGAAAAGATCAAGGGCACTTTCCTTCTTGCGATCCCCTTCTGTTTTGCCGTCTTTCTCCTCATGTTAAACTGCCATCCTTGAACTGCTGCTTCCTTGTGTGCTTTGCCTTCCTCAGTGTGTGCTCTCGTGCTCCGCTTTTTATCCGTGTGGGGAAGTGTAATGGAAGTCAGGTGTGTGTGATGGCCATTAATTGCCTGACCTTGCTTGACCATTGCATTGGGATATGTCAACTATACAGCTCGGGTGTTAGTCCGTTTTCTTTCATAGCGATTTGACTGTCTGAGAGAAAGTGTTTGTGTTGTAAAGAGGGGGGATGGTTGAGTTCCTAAGTATCCTACTTGGTAGGATGGGGTAAAGGTGTTACAGGGAAGGGGATACTGCGTCTTGCCATACGGTGTCCCACTCCCACGCTTCCAAGACCCCTCACCCAGGTGATCCTCCCAAACTGGTCCACCCAAGGAACTGGACCCAAAACTATGGCTGTGTCCTTACCACCTGGATGACAGATCCCCGGGGACTAACGGGTGAGACACCTTCAGGTTCCTCACAAGAGGCAGCAATGATATAAAATGAGGCATATTAATATGCAGTTTAATATTTACCATTATCGAGCTGGAAATCTCGGTGTATTAACAAAGCAGTTATTTTTTAAAGTACCCAACAAGAAAATGTACTCTTGTTAGTTTTCCATCAGTCTCAGTTTGGGTCATTTACCCTTTTAGCCAGTAGGCACTTTCTCCCCACTAGCACTACCACCTGAGGCCATCTTCAAATTCTTAATGTATAGAAAGCATCGAACACTGATGGGAGGGGGTTTCGTGTGACTATGAAAGATTCCAATTTTAGAGAAGGAACAAGTTACTTACCTGTAACTGTTGTTCTCCAGCATGATTATGGCATGGATTCACATGCCCATGAATATTCCCCGTCGTCAGGCTGGGAATCTTTGGTAAAGAAAAAATCAGTTTCAGTTTCGTTTCTGAACTGTCTTTCTCCTAATAACCAATCACTGGTCTCTGGGTCATACTGCCCCCAGCAAATGACTGTCCTCTACCTAAGCCCCTCCTCTTGTAGCCATCTTCAGATTTGGTAGCATGTAAAGTGGCAGTAGGACCAATAGAAGAGCCGCAGAGGGGTAGGAGGGAGGGTTCGCATGTGAATCCATGCCAGACCCATGCTGGAGAACAACAGTTACAGGTAAGTAACTTGTTCCTTCTCCAGCATGGGGTCTGGCATGGATTCACATGCTCATGAATACAAGAATACATAGCAGTACACACATGCACAACCACGGGAGGTGGCAAAGCTCAACATTAAGCATTTACATCAACTCAACATTAAGCATCTCTTACCCCTTCACCAGGCCCACCTTCAGGCGAACAGGTTGAGCAGAACTCCCTGGCCAACTCTGGACTCCTCCCTGGAATCCCAGTCGACGCAGTAGAATCTCGTGAAGGTGTTCGTCGACCTCCACGTAGCAGCCCTTCAGATGACCAGCAAGGGCACACCAGACAGGAACGCCGTGGTAGCAGCGATCGCTCTGGTTGAATGGGCTCTCCGACGGCCGGGCAACGGTTGGTTTGCCAACCGGTGACAGTGCATGATGCAGCCGGAGAGCCATCTGGAAATGGAAGCCTTCGAGAGGGCCTTCCCTTGGTTCACAGGTCCAAAGTTCACAAACAGCTGTGATGTCTTCCGAAAACTCTTTGTGCAGTCCACGTAGAACTTCAGCGCTCTAGCCACATCCAGCGAGTGCAAAGTCCTCTCGGCCGGCGATGAACGCGACGGGAAGAAAACAGGTAACACCAAGGGCTCGTTGAGATGGAAGTCCGACGGCACCTTGGGCATGAAGGGGGGGTGCGTCCTCAGCACCACCCTTGTCTCGTGGAATGTCAGGTAGGGTGGTTTGCAGGAGAGGGTCTGGATCTGTCCCACTCGTCGTGCAGAGGTGATGGCCACAAGAAATGCTGTCTTCCACAATAGGAACTTAGACGGTGCCGAATGCAGAGGCTCGAATGGCGGCCCCATGAGCCTGCTCAGCACCACGTTGAGCTCCCACGCCGGGGCCTGGAGCGGGAACAATCAGAACAGTCCCTTCATAAACTCCTTCACCAGGCGATGAGACCACAGAGATGATCGCCCCGGAGTTCTGGTGTAGCGGGAAATCGCTGCTAGATGTAACTTGATGGAGGCATGAGCTAGCGCCGCCTTGGCCAGCGACAGTAGGTACGGCAGCACTTGAGAGCCTGTAATTCGCAGAGGGCTAATCTTCTGTGCACGGCACCAGACAGAGAACCTCTTCCATTTGTGTCCATAGCACTTGAGAGTTGAGGACGCCCTGGCCTTTGCAAGCACCTCCTTACAGTCCGCCGGGATATCGTACCCTCCAAACTCTAGTGCTGCAGGAGCCAGGCCTGCAAGTTCAGCGATCCCGGGTCGTGGTGGAGGATGGCGCCTCCTTCTCTGGCGAGGAGATCCGCATCCGTCGGCAGTTTGACTGGGGGGGGAGGGGGGACGCTGACATGTCCAGAAGGTCCGGGAACCAGATCTGCCTCGGCCACGCCGGTCCGACGAGGATCATCCTGCACCGGGACCGTCTGAATTGGTTGATGAGTCGCAGCAGCAGCGGCGGGAATGCATACAGAAACAGGCCATCCGAGGGGAATGAGAAGGCATCGCCCATGCTCCCCAGCTGGGGAAACCTGCTGGCGAACCTCAGGCACTTGGTGTTCATCGCCGTCGCGAATAGGTCAATCTGGGGATTGCCCCATCGTTGGAAAAGTAGATCCACTTGATCCTGACGCAGTTGCCACTCATGGCACGAGCGCAGCTCCCTGCTGAGCGAGTCGGCGATGGTGTTCTTTATTCCTGCCAGATGGAAGGGTACCAGAAACATCCCTTGGGCGACAGCCCAATGCCACAGATCCTGGGCTTCCTCGGATAGGGCTGGGGATCTGGTGCCTCCCTGCTTCCGGATGTAGAACATCGTGCTGGTGTTGTCAGTGAAGATCCTTACCACCCTGCCCTTGAGGGACGGGAGGAACGACCTGAGGGCCCAGAACACGGCTTGGAGCTCGAGGACATTGATGTGTAGTGACCTCTCCTCTGGGAGCCAAAGGCCTCTTGCGTGGAGATCTTTGGTGTGCGCCCCCCATCCCTCCAGGGAGGCGTCCGTCTTCACCGTCTCCTGATGTGCCGGGGTTTGGAAGTCCATACCCCCTGCCAGATGCGCGCGGGTGCCCCACCACCGTATCGCTTGGCGGAAGGTCTCGTAGAGTGAGATCCTGTCTTCGAAGCTGCCCGCCGCCTGCATCCAACGGGCGTCGAGGAACTCTTGCAGTGGAGGCATCCGCAACCTGCACAGGCGCACAAGGTAGATGCACAAGGACATCATGCCGAGCAGGGACTTGATAGACCTCACCCTGGCCACGTACATGGTCGACAGCCATTGCACCTTGCCCAGGATGGCCTTTGTCCTTTCCTCCGACGGAAAGGCCAATCACGCCACTGTGTCGAGCCTAGCTCCCAGGAACAGGGCGACTTGCGATGGCACCAAGTGCAATTTCGCGAAGTTGATTGAGAATCCCAGATCCGTGAGCAGTTGGACGGTCTTTGCTGTGTGAATGACGGCGAGTTCTCTTGTCTTTGCTCGGATGAGCCAGTCGTCCAGGTAGGGGTAGATGTGGGTCCCCTGCAGGCGCTGCCGCGCCGCCACTGGTGCTAGGCACTTGGTGAATACCCTGGGCGCCGACTTCAATCCGAAGGGAAGGGCCTTGAACTGATAGTGTCGCCCTTGGACTACGAATCTGAGGAACTTTCAATGTCCTTTTAGAATGGGGGTGTGAAAGTAGGCATCCTCCAAGTCCAGCGATGATAGGAAGTCGCCTTCCTCCAGCTGTCCCAGCACGTACTGGAGGGCGACCATCCGGAACTTCTGGGACTTGATGTACTTGTTTAAACAACGAAGGTCCAGGATGGGTCGCCAGCTGCCAGCCTTCTTTCTTACGAGGAAGTATCGTGAGTACACTCCGGAGCCTCTTTGGGACAAGCTCGATGGCTCCTTTCTTCAGCATCGCCCTTACTTCCAGCAGCAGATGAGGGAAGTGTTTTTTTCCTTCCTGGCCACGGGTGGAATGCGGGGGCACTTCTTTAGAAACTCGAGAGTGTGCCCGCGGGCCAGGGCATCCAGCACCCATCGGTCGGTGGAGATGGACTCCCACACACTGACGAACTTCGCCAGCCGGCCTCCCACTGGGGTGCTCACGTTGGGGCCCGTCACTACGGCCGGTTCAGTCCTGCTTGGCAGCGGTCTTGCCGCCTTGGCCTCCTTGGCGACGACGAGATCCTCCTGCCTTGCCGCGTCCTCTGTAGGCCTCCTGCGACGAGGAGCGGGCCGCCTGGCGGTACGTCGAGGATCCACCGCCGAATCCTTTGGAGGCACCTTGCTTGCCTCTGGAGTTCCGAAAGGGCGGGCGTCGTCGTTGCAAAACGCCCAAGGCCTGAGCCGTCTCCGTGTCTGCCTTGATGGCCTGCAGTGACTCGTCCACTGCTTTGCCAAACAGGTTGTTCCCGTCGAAAGGCATGTCCAGAACTCTGGTCTGCACGTCTTGGCGGAAATCGGTTGCCTCGAGCCAACCACGCCGGCGAAGGCAAACACCGTTGCCCATCTGGCGAAAACCAGTGTCAGCAATGTCCGTGGCCACCTTTATGGCGTGGTCCGACGCCACCTCGCCTTCCTGTAGGATCTCCAGGGCCTCAGCCCTCTTGTCGTCTGGGAGGAAGTCCAGCAGGCGAGCGATCTGAAACCACAGCTCCCTTTCGTAGCGGGCCACAATCGTGAGGGCTTTAGCCACTTTAATCGTCGTCGCCGACGAGATGACCCGCCGTCTCATGGCGTCCAGTTTCTTCCCCTCGCTGTCGGCGGGGAGGTTGAAGTTGAAGCAGTCGCCCCCGCTGCTTCCTTCTTGGCCGCCGCGGAGACGACTGAATCCGGGGTCGGCTGCGCCCTAAGGCACATGGGGGCGGAATCTGGGACCCGGTACTTCTTCTCGTACCGGTCTCTCTTGGCAGGAGTCATGGACGGGTTCCTCAGGAGTGACCGCCCCTTGTCCCAGATGTCGTCAAGTAATGGAACCGAGAGGACCGTCTTCCTCTTACCCTCACGCCGTTGATAGAGGAAACCTTCCTTCTTATGTTCCTCGGGGCAGAGCTGGAAGAGCTTGGATGCCCTGCCGATCATGGCGTGGAAGGAGCCAATTTCGTCGGGCAGGGAGGCCCGAGGAGGTGGTGATGGAAGGCCCATCCCGTCGTCACCACCGTTGTCATCTGTCCCCGTCGTGGCCGTCTCCGTTCCTGTGTCATCCCTCGGATCAGGAGAAGAAGATGAAAGCTGCAAAGGCCGTGAAGGCTGGAATGGCGGGGGGGGGGATGAATTCTTCTCCGTTTGCTTGGAGGGCTTCCCGACGGTCCAGGCTCCGCTGGATCATCTGTTGGGGGTAAGGGCAACCTTGTCCTTATCTCCGTACACAAGGCCTGGATCGCCATCAAGATTGCTCCCGAGTTGTCCTGTAGCCTAGGTACCGGCTGTGACGGGCGTGACGGTTGGGGAGTGGAATCATCCACCTCCACAGGCTCCTCGTCGGCACCACCGTCACTTTCTTCGTCTGCCTCGTCGGGATCCCTCCCGTGAGACCGGACCGCCTCAAACTTCTTGTTCAGGATCCCCGTTGATCGGAAGTAGAAACGGTAGAGCTTGAGGCTTGATTGACCGAAAAAATTAGATTAAACTCTTAGAAAAATCGCAAAACGCAGTAAAAGCTCGAGGACTCCCAACACTTGAACGTGCGGTAAAAATCTGAAGATGGCTGCCTGCTTAGGTAGAGGGCAGTCATTGGCTGGGGGCAGTATGACCCAGAGACCAGTGATTTGTTATTAGGAGAAAAACAGTTCAGAAACGAAACAAACTGATTTTTTATTTACCGAGGATTCCCAGCCTGATGACGGGGAATATTCAAGAGCATGTGAACCCATGCCAGACCCCATGCTGGAGAACTGTAATTACTGTTAACTATTCTCTTCTCCAGCACTGGATCTTTCATAGATTCTGTTGAATAGATTACAACGCAGTTGAACAAATTACTTACACCTCTGGTTAAGGTTCTTTCTGATGGATGTTCCTCCCACAGATTCTACTTCTTTGATATCCATCTCCCAGCGCAGCTTCTCTTCAAAAACCTTTCAGACGCTAGAAGGGCGCAGCGCAGATCTGCCTGACGCCTCTTTGCGGCTAACATAGAACATGACATCAAGGCCAGTCTATATGGTGGCACTGTGTACTGTGACCTTAGTTTCACACTTTTTCCCTGGCACTCTAACGCTGAGGGACTGTAGAATCAAAGAGTACTAGTAGCTCTCCACCAAGTTGGGTAGGTTAGGAGGGCAATGAGGATTCCGTGGGAGGAACATCCATCAAAACTAACATTACAAAGAGGTAACTAATTTGTTCTTGTAATTGATTCCTTCCCTCCACGGATTCCTAATCTTGGATAGACTCCCATAGCAGTACATTGATCTGGAGGAGGGAGGAGAGAAACACCACCTATACCAAGACACTACCAAAATGAGCTTTCTGTCCTGACTGAGAATCAAAACAGTAATACTTTGCAAACATGTGCAGAGATGCCCACATTGCAAAGCAGAGGTAGCAGCCAGTCCTCTGGTGGAATGAGCCCTGAGGCCTTCAGGCACATCCTTACCAGCTAATGTATAGCATCCAGAGATGCAGAGTTTGATACACCTTGACAGAGTCTGTTTGGTCACAGACTTGCCAGAAAGGGCACCAGCTTAACCAACAAAAAGATTATGATCTTTCCTGGATTCCCTCATCCAAGAGACGTGTGCCTGAGGGCCGGCACTGAGTTCAGCCAATGAGAGGATGAGGTGGAGAAGAAGCTGTAATGTTATTTCTATGGATTCTTCTCCCACAGATAGCTATCCAGCGTCAGCTGCTCAGAAATGTTTTCAAAGTGGGGCATAGTACCACTTGATTTCGTCGACGACTCCCCCCTCACATATGGCCATGCCATTCCTTGATCGGACGTGACATCGTAAAAAAGGAGGCACTACGCCCCAGACCTAAGTTCCCCACTTCTGCCCCCCCCCCCAACAATTCCCCTGACTCGTCCTGCAAGAGTAAACGTGCAGTAATGGAGAAAGGCATTTAAACAAACAATACAACAACAGCAAACAACAGTTGTTTGTTTACTTTATTTTGTCATATCTCACCCTCTGTGACGAAACCAGAAGAAATAGGACAGTCTTGTCAGCCAACAGCTGCTACAAAAAAAGTAGCACTCTGCTCCTCATGTGATCGCCCACAAAAAAACTTGACCGCAGAATGTGAGTAAGACTTTTGACTTCCAAGTGGGGTAGGCTGGCAGGGCGATGAGGAATCTGTGGGAGAAGAATCCATAGAAATAACATTACTGGTAAGTAATTTGTCCTTCAATAGATTGCATTCTCCCACATAGACTACCAAAGCAGTAGCCATGCTGGAGCAGGGTTGGAAGTCAGACCAAAAAGCTCTAGAGGGGCGCCCTAACAAAAGCAAGCGTATGCCCCTTTGACCAAGTCCAAGCTGTATTGCTTGGCAAATGTGTGAACAGAAGACCAGGCTGCTGTGCGGCAAATGTCTCTAACTGGCACTACCCTCTGGAGAGCTGAGGAGGCAGCGACACCTCTGGTAGAAGCCCTGCTGAAACCTCCTTACCTTCCATCCTTATCCTTCAGAGATGCAGAGGACTATTCACCAAGAGCTAGTTTGTTTGGTAACTGCTCGCCCCATTACTGATTGTGAAAAAGCAACAAACATCTGGTCATCTTTTCTAAAAGGGTCCGTCCTGGCCAGGTAAAAACTCAGCGCCCTCTTGGCATCCAATCTGTGGAGCCTCTTCTCATTCTTGGAAGGATGGGGTGGAAGGTAGAACACTGCCAAGTCTGTGCTCTGGTTCAGATGAAATTCTGACACCACTTTTGGCAAGAACCTAGGGTGCACTTTCAGGGAGTGCTTTTCTTGAAAAAATGTCAGGAAAGGGGCTTTAATAGAGAGTGCCTGCAATTAGTTAACCCTTCTAATGGAAGTGATTGCCACCAAAAAAACAGTCTTCAATGTGACAAGCCTGATGGGAGCAGAATGCAAAGCCTCAAACAGAGCCGCCATCAGGAAGGTGAGAACTAAGTTCAAATCCCAATCCAGGACCACGAAAGTTGTCAAGAACTGGGCCAACATAGGGATAATAAAGAAGGAACCTTTGTCTGGCATCCTTTTATAAAAAGGGACTGAGCCTCCAGATACCGCTTCACTGTGCCCCCCTGCAGGCCTGATTTGGACAAGGCCAGCAAAAGCTCCAACAATGAGGAGGTGGGACACGGCATGGGGTCCACCCCCTTCGCCTTGCATCAAATCAAACATTTTCTTCCTCTGCATGCATAGAAACCTAGCGGACAGTCATGAGCAGCCAACAGCACCTCTAGCACATCTTCATCGAAGTCCCAGTCCCGGTACCTCAGCCTCAAGAGCCAAGCATGCAGGTTGAGCAGGTCTGGGTTCGGGTGAAGCACATTGCCACCCCGACTGTGACAAGAGGTCCGGCCTCCGACGTAAGCGGAGGACACACGGCCCAGTCTGGAGCGATCAGGATTAGGTGAGCCCTGAAACTCTGCAACATCCTGAGAACCCAAGGGATGACCGGTATCGGCTGGACACATAATGGAGGTTGAAGACCCAATTGAATAAAATGCACCCCCAATTCCCCTGTGGGTAGAAATTCCCTCAAGCAGAACTGCTTGCACTTTGTGTTGTCTGCCATTGCAAAAACAGATCCACCATCGGGATGCCCCAACAGGAGTAGATCGTCGAAGCAACCTCCAGGCATAGCTCCTACTCGTGGGAGACCAAGCTCTGCCTGCTCAGGGCGTCCATCAACCCATTCTCAACCCCTGCCAGATGAACTGCAGAGGCTGAGATGTTGTTCTCCAGCATCCAGAACCACAGCTGCAGGGCCTCCCTGCACAGGGGTAGGGATCTCACACCTCCCTGCTTTCGGAGGTAGTGCATAATAACAATGTTGTCCGTTAACACCAGGACACGTTTGCCCTGCAAGATGGGGGCAAAAGCTGTTGGAGCTAGCCGGACTACTGCAGCTACAGCAGATTGGTGTGGTAACCTTTCTCCTTCTGAGACCAGTGACCGCTGATCTTGAGGCGATGAGCCCCCCCACCCTTTGAGCAAATGTTCCTCCGGCCATGGTGCCAAGCCAAGAAAGGATCCTCCACCAACATGCTCAACCTGTCGCTCCACCAGGTTATGTCGTTTGCCACGGACCTTGACACTTGGAGCACATCCAACATCTTGCTGAAGAACTGCGACCAATGGCTCCTAAGAAGCCACTGAAGGGATCTCATCCAGAGTCTTCCTGGAGCACCAAAAAGATGCAGGATGCCATGAGGCCCAACAGTGCCGAAAAGCCAAAGTCGGTAGGACGGCTGGCATTCAGGAAGAGACTGTCATGTGTGCGACGCTGGTGACTCATCAGGAGGAAAAGCCTTCCCTTCCCACGTGTCCAAGACAGCTCAGATTAACAGGAGCCTTTGTGCTGGTAATGTTTGAGATTTCTGCAAATTCATAGAGAAACCTAAGTTGTGCAGTTGCGAACACAGGACCATGAGGTGCCTCGAAACTTGTTCCGATGACCGTGCTCAGATCAACCAACGTCCAAGTATGGAAACACAAAGACGCCGGCTCTACTGGGGTGGGCCGCTATTACTGCCATCAGCTTGATACAGACCCTGGGGGCAGAGGTCAAGCCAAAAGGGAGCACATTGAATTGGTAGCGTGTGCCCCCAATGAGGCACCTTAGGAATCACCTGTGCTTCCTGTGGATGGGCATGTGAATATAGGTGTCCTGAATGTCCAGTGACACCACCCAGTTTTGGAACTGCAGAGCCTGGAGAATTTCCCTCAACATCTCCATCCTGAATGTGTCCTTCCTCAGGAATGTGTTAAAATACGGTTTATAGTCTTTTCAATGAAAAAAATGCATCGAAAAAGAAATCCATCGAAGTAAAAGCACTGAATGTAAATGCATCGAAATGCTATCTTTTACATTTAAAAGTACATATCCATCAAAATGTGTCCATCAAATATAGTAATTGACAAGTTTCGATGTAAAAGATAGCATTTCGATGCATTTATTTTTCACATTAAAATGTTACATGGAGTTGTCAAGTGCTGAAATTCTCAAAGTATTTCGGCACTGGCCAGCTTCATGTAACGTTTCAGTGTTTATTATTTGGGGGCTGTGGGGTGGGTGCGGGAGGGGTTCCTCGCCGAAGTGAAAACCTTTTTTGACTATCGGTAGGCAGGTTCGACATTGAGGGCCTGGACGAAACCGCAGTGGCCTGCACCACTAACCCCTCTGGGTTTGGGTGGCACGTCAAAAACGGGGATCGGGGGAGGGGGTGGATGTTGCCTCTCGATGGCTTGTATATTTTTGTATGCTCCATGTCGACTGCTTCCAGTGTCAAGCACAGTCACTGCCACAAGGCGATGACTGGGTCTGATCCGTCTCATTAAGCGGCAAAGCACGTTCTGTTTGCGGTCCACGGTCGAGGATGTCGGTGAGGTCGTACTGCTACACCGGGTTTCAACCGAGCACTGAGTCCCAAGGCCACAATGACCTTCTCGACCGCCTTGTGGTATTGCACGTTTGGGTGCATGTACAGGTTCAACTCTTGGAATTCCAGCAATGTGGAGGCCTTCTGCCAGTTGAAGCAACCCAGCTTGGTCCGCCATAAAATCTGGCAGTGGATCCAAGGGCGCCGCTCACATCCGCTCAAACCCAAATGGTCTGGGGTCGCCTTTCTCATTGAGAATTGACTGCATTGAGTCGAAGTATACAGGTCGAAATGTCAATCTTCCAGGGGTGGGGGGGAATCAAGGGACCTCTTGGACTGAGGGGTAACCGACTGTATCGGCACAGGAGGAGGTATCTCCTCTGGGGTCTTGCTCAAGTGTGCTCGACCCACCTAGGCTGCCTTTGGGCTCGATCGACTGGGAGCAGTTGAAGCCGTATCAACCAGAGGCATCGAGACAGAAGCCTTACCAGCCACAGCCTTCTCAAAAACCTTGACCATTTGATTTTTAAACTCCTCTTACTCCTCCCTGGACGCACCCTTCGCCGAGTACGACTTACCCCATTTGTCATACGAGTCACAGTCACATCTGCGTCTAATGTTTTTTCTTGTGAGACGACGCTGCACATGAGAAGTGGTGTGACTTGCTACGGGGATTCAAGTGTTTTTTAAAATGTCTAATGGCGACTTCCTTCATGATGTGTTTCGAGAGTCGCCCCTCTGTTTCGAGCTCCAATTATCTCGGAAGCAATTTCGCTAAGGACTTAGACTGTGGTCTGGCGCAAGTTTGGCTGAGCATTCCTTCACCGCCAAACAAGAACCACATTGCTCTGTTTCATTCCCAACACCAAGACACCACACACAGATAGAGTGGGTGTCCGTGAGGGACATTTTGGAGTTGCAGTCCTTGTAGCGTTTAAACCGGGATGGCTTGGGCACCCACATACTGACGCAGTATCTAATTCTAGAATCGAGCGTGTTTCCGAACAGCATCCCGAGCATGCCGAAAAAAGGAACCGAGGTGTGGGGAGATAGTACATCCTTTTATACGACACCTGACGTCACGTCCGATCAAGGAATGGCATAGCTGTATACAAGGGAGTCGTCGATATCAAGCAGAACTATGCCCCGTCAAAAAGATTTGTGAGCAGCCAATGCTGGATATCTTTCTATCAAGACCAGGAATCTGTGGGACAATACAATCCATTGAAAGAAGAATATCCAGCCCAGAGTATGTGGAAGAGGCAAAAGGGTCCAGATCCCTCTCCCGTAACCAAGCTGAAAACGTCCACCGCCTGCATGCCTACATTGATTTTTTGAGGGGTCTCCTAGCAGATTGGAGTATGTCCAGGACGTCCTCTGATAAATCCTACTACTTACACATCAACCTTTCACCAACCAGGTATGAAGGTTCAGGCTGGTTAGGTTCAGATGAAAGAGTCTTATCATCGATTTGGAGAGAATGCCCACTCTCCGTGGAACACACCAGGGAGAGCAAATGGACATGTCTAGCAACTCATGGTACCATGTTCTCTGGACTCAGTCCAGAGCGATCAAAATCATTGTAGATCCAAACAGGAGTAGTCTCCTGAGAACCAGCAGTATGACCGGGATTGGCTTGAACTCACAGAGTAGGTCAAAATCCCACTAAACCGTAAAGGCATCCCTCTGAGACTCATGTTGTGGAAATTCCCTACAGTAGATCTTGCACTTCCTCGTCACACTGGTAGCGAAGAAGTCCACCTTATGAGTTTCCCATCATGAGTACACCACTTCCAGAACTTCCTGACACAGCAACCACTCGTGGGAAGCCAAAGAATGTCTGCTCAAGGCATCCGCAATGACGTTCTCCAGGCCAGCCAAATGAGCAGATGTTTGACACGTCATTCACCAAAGCCTAAAACCACAGTTGCATTGCTTATCTGCACAGCGGCAAGGAGCCTAGACCACCTCGTTTGTTGAAATAGTGCATGACAACTGTGGTGTCTATTAGGACCAGAACAGTCCTGACCTGTATCGAAGGGAGGAATTCAACTAGGGCCAGTCTGATCACTATCATCTCCTCCTTTGGTGTTTCACACAATTTCTACCAGATGACACCCAGCTCTTCCTCTCCTTCTCTTCCTTCACCTCTGACATCCATCTTAAGCGCTCTTCCTGCCTTCTCGCTATTAAATCCTGGATGTCCTCTCATTTTCTTACCCTAAATACTGACAAAACTGAAGTCCTATTCTTACCTGCTAACACACTTCCTCCTCCCTCCTTCCATTCTCTTTTCCACTTCCCAACTCCCCATCTCTCCCCATGCCTGTAATCTTGGCCTTCACATCGACTCTAATCACTCCCTCTCTCACCATATCTCTCTCACTGCCCGATCCTGCCGCTTTCACCTCTATAACATCCGTAAAATCCAACCCAACCTAACCTTCCATGCTACTAAACTCCTAATCTCCTCCGTCATCTTGTCTAGACTTTTCTACTGCTCCACTCTCTTCTTCAGTCTCCCCTCCACTCACCCAACCACCCTAAAATCCATCTATCACTCTGCCATCTGTTCTTTCTGCCTTCTCTCACCTCATGATTCCATCTCCTCTTCTCTCTCCTCTTTAGGTTGGCTCTCCTTTCACTCCCAATTCAAATTCAATTTCCTCTGTCTCGTCTTCAAATCCCTCTATGGTCTTGCTCCACCATACCTTTCCTCCCTCCTCTCACTTTCTACACTCCTTCTCGTCCGCTCTGCCGAACCTTTCCTACTCGCTCCTCTTCCTCGACCCTGCGGCCCATCCCGCTTCCGCTCCTTCCAAATTCTTCATCCTTTCCACTGGAACTGTCTTCCTCTCCCAATCCGCTCTATCTCCTCCTACTCCTCCTTCTGCACTTCTCTAAAATCTTATCTCCTCCAATCACCATCCTAACACCTTTCTGCCGCCTCTCTCATTTCGGTCAGACACCACCGCCTAACACCTTCTTGCTGCTTCTCTCACAATGGTCTTATACCACTAATGTTAAACCATATCACTCATGTAAATTGTTCCATATACAGTTTTCTGGTACTTGATTCATATGTTGTTATGCAATGCTTGTTATGCATTCTCTGTTGTCCTTATGTTATGCTTTGGCGTAAAGCGCTATATAAAATTTTATAAATACAAATACTAAAGTGATTTGTTCTCGGCATTTCCAACATAGAAGGCAGGCCGCTCACCGTCTGGTCTTATAGGTGAGCTCCCCACCTAGAAGTCCAGGGACTCGTCCGTGACTGGTGTCAGTTGGTGCCAGGGTTGTCGTAACAAGGAGACTTTCTATAGGTTGTCTCTCTTTGACCATCAATCCAGGTCTCTGGACACTTTCGCCAAGACCTAAAGAAGATCTGAGGTGCATCACTGAAACAGAGACCATTGAGAACTGAGAAGCCAATGTAGCGACATCATGTATAGCCAGGCATCCAACACTACAAGAATGCATGAGGCCATGTGACCCAGCAAACACAGGAAGACCGAGGCTGGAACTCTCCTTTGATTGGAGGACATGGACCTTCTTGGAGATGTTCGCCACTCAGTCCTCGTGTGGGAAGGTCCTGTCCAGTCGAGTTCCCAAAACCACTCACATGAAATGGAGGGACTGGGACAGCGAAACATGAGACTTCTGGAAGTTCAGGGAGAACTCCAAGCTGTGCAAAAGGCTACATGTTTGGTACAAGTGTGCTGATGCTTGGTCGGGGGAGCAAGTTTGGGCGAGCCAGCTGTGAAAATAGGGAAAGACATGAATGCCTTCCCTTTCTGAGACGAGTCGCCATCGCTGGCAGCAGCTTGGTAAAAACCCTGGGTGCCGAAGCTTGACTGAACGGCAGGATATTTAATTGAAAGTGACAAAGACCCATCACAAAACTCATGTACTTCCTGTGCTTTTGGTGTTTGGGCACTTGGAAGTAGGCATCCTGCAGATCTAGTGAGACAAGCTAGACCTGCAAATCGAGGGCTGAAGAATCGGGGCCAGCGTAACCATCTTGAACCTGTCCTTGCCCAGGTGCCTGTTCAATAGCTGCAGATCAAGTATGGGACGTAAGCTAACAGAACATAGGTTGAGTACGAACTATTGCCTTGATCCCAGTGGGTCACTGGGTCTCTGGTGCCCTGTGCCAGAAGCTGACAAACAACTTCCAACAGGAGTGGGTCCAGAGACAAGCCCTGATTGGTTGGGGATGGTTTGGAGGAAGTTGAGCAAAGGGGAGACAGTATTTCTGGTGAATGACCTGTAAGGCCCAGGTGTCGATGGGCTAAGATCCCACTCCTCGCTGAACTGGGAAATCATGCCTTCCCCAGGGGATTAATGGTGAAAGTCCGATTCACAGGAGATTTGCACTTGGGGCAGAGGAGTGAAGGTGGAAGATGAAGACCATACTCTCGAAGCACCTCAGCCTGATGCCCTAGCAAGGTGACACTGCATCTGTTTGCCAAAGGGAGCTTTCCCTCTGCCCCTGTTGGTGTAGGAGGTAAAGGGGATAAACCATGACCCTGGAGCCCATGGACTGCAGGTTGTTGGACTGCTAGGCACTGAGATTTAGCCAATGCATAGAAGGACTGGAATTTCTGGAGGACTGGAACTTCCGGAGGGACTCATTGTTTTTGCCCCAAACAAATTGGTTGCCATCAAATGGCATATCCAGAAGATTAGCCTGGACATCTCGGGTGAACCCTGTGGCCTTCAGCCAAGAGTACCTCCTCAACATCATCCCTGTGGCCATCTTTCAAGCCAATTTTGAAGTAATGCTTCAAAGCCCTCTCTCATATCTTCCACAGAAGATGTTCTGCAGCTCCTGGAAGGCAGACCGACTAAGAATTTGGCTATGGTACAAGAGGCATTGATGGCTCTCTGACCTAGGCTGTCTGAGCCAAAGACTTTTGGCTCTGATGAGTGGGCATTTATAGATTTTGGGTGGGTCTTTGCTTGTTACGCAACCTCCCCTTCTGGAACTTGATCCCAGTATGGGCTTGGAATGCCCCAAAAATACTGCAATTTCGCAAATCTCTCAAAATATAGCTGTTTCAACAATAGTTGACCAAGGACTGATGCCATGGGCGCACAGACGAACGCAGACAGCAACTTGCAGTACTGCGCTATAGTTATAAGACACCAGCCCAAACACTGGCTACTCACACCCTGTACAGGGTTGCACTGCTCTCAAGCAAGGTCTGCACTTTAAACAATAAAATAAAATCCAAGAAATAAAATAAAAGATGCAGTTCCTTCATCCAACCGGGCCAAAAGCCTTCTGTCCCTGTCCTGCAGTGTCTTGTTAGAAAAAGATTGACAGATGTCACAGGACTTCATATCATGGTCTGAATATTATAAGTTACTCACCATAGTGACTAAGGTACTCTTAGTCCACAGTCCCCTTTCCTCCATACTCCATGGGCGTCCATCCGAGGGACGGGAGATAGAACCTTTTTCACCAGAAAAAAGCTTCTTCACCTTTAAATTTAGCGGCACACTGGCGCCACACTCATCAGTCCCCATAAACGCGTCGACAATATTACCATTGCCTAAAGATACCAGTTTTATTAGGGGGAAGGATGGTGGGACGTACGGAGGAAAGGGGACTATGGACTATGAGTATGTTGGTCACTACGGTGAGTAACTTATAATTACTCTTATATCCTGTTCCCTTTCCTCCATACTGCATCGGTGATTACAACTGAATGTAACCCCAGGATGGAGAGGTGACCCTCCTTAAGAAAACAAGTTCCTTAATACTGCCTGCCCAAATGTAGCGTCCAACCTGGAGCCGTCATCCAAACAGTAGTGCTTGCAAAAGGTGGAGGGAGTGGCCCACATGGCTGCCCTGCTGATGACCTGCCATGGGACGTGTCTCTGGAATGCGACCACTGTGGCCTTGGCCCTGATAGCGTGGGCCTGCATGTTTGCTATCTTGCTATGGAGGCCTTGTAAGCCCGATATCCTGGCCTTGACCCAGCGAAGGCGATAGATAGAGCCTCAGATTTGCGAAAGCTCTTGATTCTGCCCAGATAGAACTTAAGCGCTCGCCTAACATCTAAACAGTGCAAGACGCTCTGAGCATTGTCCTTGGAGTCTGCAAAGAAAGTAGGGTGTACTATCTCCTCATTTAGGTGGAATGCGAGATGCATTCTGCTGACCACTTTGTCCCTATTAGTGTATGGCTCAGAAGCCACCAGAGCTTGGATCTAGCTGACACGACGTGCAGACGTAAGACCCACCAAAAGAGCCGTCTTTATGGTGACAAGCCTGATGTCCGCAGAAGCCATTGGCACAAAGGGTTTATGCGCCAAGGCACCTAACACTATGTTGAGGTCCCTTACAGGGTGTGGCTTCTTGATAGGCAGGTAGAGCCTAGTGAGGCCTGTCAGATGTCTTTTAGCCACCGGATTGGCAGACGAGAACACGTCCTCCTGCGAGTTCCCGTAGGCTCCGATGGCCGCGCATATAGGTGCGTCATGTGTCTATCTGCACTCCAGAGTGTGCAAGGTGTACTGAGAAGGATAGTACATCGTCCAGTGCGCAAGCAAGAGGATCGACCTCCTTAGATTCTTGCTTTTGTACTGGCTTCTAGTAGCATCGCTACTAGCACCATGAATGATGTTGAGGTTAGCCTGCGAGATGTGCAGATGCTTCAGTGTGACCAGTTCAGGAGCCACGCTGCGAGGGCCAACTGTCATGATCCCACTAAAGGAGCACAGTTCCCATTCAGGCATACCAGGGAAGCACGGAACTTCTCATCAGTCAGTGGGTCAATAGTGGCTACAAGCCTGGAATAAATGGCATTTGTCTCATTCATAGCATTGCACTTATAGGCTCACATAGTGCTTACATTGGTTTTCATACACGCAACATGGCCGCCGCCAAGTCCATTGTTAACTTGCAGTACATACTACACCTATTGCAGAGGGAGCTACGTAAGCCCCGCCTCCACTGGGGCACTCGCTTCGCGTCTTCTCCGCTGACAGCGGGTAACGCTACCAGCGATCTCCTGACAGAACCTGTCAAACAAAACAAAGTTCTGAGACATTAGTTTCCACAGAAAATCAACAGAAATCCATTGTTTTTTAAAAGACTTACCGAGCTGAAGTATTTCCGAAGTGTTTCTTCAGTCAGCTGTTTATTTTGTATTCTCCGCATCTTCTGTCAGAAGTTCCTTCACAGCCGCAGCATCTTCTTCAGAGCAGTCTTCGTCCCCGCTGTCGAAGTGCCTTCATTAAGAAGTTTCCTCAGCAGATTCTGCATCGTCCGAAGGTATTTCATCTACAGCTTTCCGCAAACCTGCAAACAAAAGGTATTTTCATTACTGAATGAAGTTCTAGAAATAAGAAAGAAGACGTTTTACATACGTTGCTTACCTGAAGTTCCAGCAAGTTTTCTTCATTTAGTTATTACCACGCTCGTCTCTGAAGGCTGTAATTACTCAGTTAAGAAGAACTTACATTTGTTAAACGTTTCCTCAAACTGAGTATAGTCGCAGCCATTCCGCAGCCTTTAACCTTTTCAGAGAACCAAGAACCTGTAAAATAAAAGGAAAAATATTAGAGAGATCTCTCCAACGTAGGGACTGCTCAGAATCTGACGAACTATCATCTTATTTCACCAAATACTTACCCAAGATAACTCTAGAAAAGCAAAGACATTATTCTGACAAGAATCATTTGAACTAATGTGAAGGAACTTTTGGGTCGATATCACTTTATGCCTCAGCGACCAGGTTAATTGCAAAATATTGCGCTGTTGCATTGGTGTGTCATAGACCGGAGACTGAGTTCCTCGACTCTGTTTGTTAAACTCAAAAAACAAGCTGCTGTGACTGCACCATATGACTGCGCCAGAAGAAAATAAGGCTGAATCCAGGTAGGGTTATGTAATAGGAAGTTTTAATTAAATTGCCCTATAGATTAGACGTGTTTCGGCAAGGTGCCTTTCTCAAATCAGGGCATATCTAGATGCAATAAATCATAAGTGAAAATGGTACGTATGCATTCAAAAAACACCATATTCCATGTCACATTGCAAAAATCAAAAATGGGAAAGTCAAGAGAAAACTGCAGTCAGCCACAGCACAGAAAGAAAAGTTCAACAATTGACATATTACCCATATGCATTTCCATTAGAGATAAAAAATGACAGAGAAAGGGTGGGGGACAGGGGAGGATGAATAGGGGTAGAGAAAATCAGAGATATACAAAAAATTAAAAATTAGTGCGTGGTTGTGATGAATCCATTTTGTGCTAAATGTGCAGTAAGGTAAAGGGTCCTTTCTTACCCAGCATTGTTTCTTGTAACCATTACTGAAGATGTAATAACTGGGATCAATCCCAACTGCAAGGTAGAAGGATGGGTGAGGGAGGAAAAACAGTGGTGGTTTTTATCATTAGTTATGCCAAGTCTGCTCATTACGTTGAGTTTCAGTTCAGACCTAAAGATCCTGATCTTGTTGTGTCAGGGGGCAAAGCTTGCGCTGCCCTTGGCTCTATATAAGGGAAAATGCAGTTTTTAAATGCATTTTTAAATCCATTCAGGGTTCTTGTTGAGATACACCATTACTGTGCAAGCTACATCGCACTTAGGTATCAAAGAGTCATTGTTTAGTTCTAATGCGTATGAATATTTTAAGCACTTCTTTGGATGTTAAAAGCCAAGAACTGGCAAGTGTGTTACTAATTACTGCCTTTGTCTCCATGTAAATGAAAATGCATTTTTGAATCCATTCGAAGTTCTTATTGAGGTGCACAGTTTCTGAGCATGCTAAATTGCACTTAGGTATCTAAACAAGTCATTAATTGGCACTCGTGTGTAAACAATGTTTTAAACACTTATTTCAATGTGAACTGCCATAAGTGGCAAGAGCGCTACTGTATTAACACGACCGTGCATCCGTCTATTGCAATTAATGCATCTAAATACGATTGGATATGAGGATGGGTGGGCTACCATAGACCCCAGGGTTGAAGTAGAGCTGTGATCCCTGCTTGTTGTCATGTAATTAATGGTTTTCCTGGTAACTTAGTCCCTTGTTTGTGTCAATTGGGACTGTCTGTAAGTGTATGCGTTAGTGTCGGCCATGTTGGAAGGTGTTCGGGCGTTGTTTTAGAATAGGAAAAGAGAAATAAAAACGCTTAGGCGTTGTACGTCCCGATAGTGGACAGTCACTAGAAAGGAATAAATGTGCGTAACAGATCGTCTATTACCTGGAAATGTAAGGAAAATGGTAGGGGCAAAGTTTGCTCAGATTCCGTTTTGGCTGCTATCTGAGATTTCAAAAAATGTTTCTAAATGTCCTTAAGTCAAAAATGTTTCAAAATATTTTGGAAAAAGCAATGTTGGTTAACATATAAAGCCTCATTGTAATAGAAAGGCTAAAGATGGGGTCTGATAATAAAAGTGCCAGTTCGTCTCATTTGATTCCAAAACAGTGTATTGTGGGAATTGTGGTCCTGCGTAGGTAGAGTTTCTAAGGAGGCTTGGAATTGCCTAAAAGTCATATGTGGTAACCCTGGCAAGGTGCATAACTTATTCATATTGTTATATGAGGGAGTTCATGTCAGTTGTGCAATTATTGTATATGTATAGCATTATGTGCTAGTCCCTGACTGTATCTCATGTGTAGAGGATAGAAATATTGGTTAACATTATAGTGAGAAGATTAAACATGGGGTCTGGTAATAAGGATGCCCATTCGTATCATGTGATTCCAAAGCAGTGTATTGTGGGAATCGTAGTCCTGTAAAGGTAACATTTCTAAGGATGCTTGGAATTACCTGAAACTCATATGTAATAGACCTTGTAAGTTACATAACATTTCCATATTGCTTGATAAAGGGCTCCATGTCATTGTACTACATGTATGGCATTATGTGCTAGTCCCTAACTATATCTCTTGTGTAGATGGCCAAATCATTACAGTAAATATTACAGAAAGTATGCCATCTCATTGTCCGTGTTAAGACCAGAGTCTACACTTCTGAAACAACAGATATATTTGGCCTCTTCACGGTGCAGGAGCCGTTCTTGGTTGCCGCCCCTCGGTCCCAATGATACTCTCTTTAAACCTATGAATCTGATGTCTCTTTTGTCTTGCAATTGATGACCTTTCTGCCAATGGTCTGCCATGGAGACAAAGGCAGTAATTAGTAATGCACTTGTCAGTTCATGGCTTTAAACATTCAAAGTGCTTAGAATATTCATACGCATTAGTAATAAACAATGACTCTTTGATACCTAAGTGCGATGTAGCTTGCACAGTAATGGTGTATCTCAACAAGAACCCTGAATGGATTTAAAAATGCATTTAAAAAATGCATTTTCACTTATATAGAGCCAAGGGCAGCGCAGGCTTTGCCCCCTGACACAACAAGATCAGGATCGTTAGGTCTGAACTGAAACTGAACGTAATGAGCAGACTTGGTATAACTAATGATAAAAATCGCCACAGTTTTTCCTCCCTCCCCCATCCTTCTACCTCGCAGTTGGGATCGATCCCAGTTATTACATCTTCAGTAATGGTTACAAGAAACAATGCTGGGTAAGAAAGGACCCTTTACCTTACTGCACATTTAGCACTGGATTCATCACAACCACTCACTATGTTTTCATTTTTTGTATATCTCCGATTTTCTCTACCCCTATTCATCCTCCTCTATCCCCCACCCTTTCTCTCTGTCATTTATGAACTCTAATGGAAATGCATATGGGTAATATGTCAATTGCTGAACTTTTCTTTCCTATGTTATGGCTAACTGCACTTTTCTCTTGACTTTCCCATTTTTGATCTTTGCAATGTGACATGGAATATGGTGTTTTTTGAATGCATACGTACCATTTTCACTTAGGATTTATTGCATCTAGATATGCCCTGATTTGAGAAAGGCACCTTGCCGAAACACGTCTAATCTATAGGGAAATTTAATTAAACCTTCCTATCACATAACCCTACCTGGATTCAGTCTTATTTTCTTCTGGCGCAGTAATATGGTGCAGTCACAGCAGTTTGTTTTTTAAGAATCATTTGAACACTGCAGCCTTTCAAGTTAAAAGCTTTAAAACCAACGCGCCCCTGTAGAATACAGGATGGAGAGCTCCACAAAACGAACACAGGTGATAAGGGAGGGATTATCAAAGGCGCCAAATAGAAATTACAGTAGTTCTATTGTTATTGTCTTTTTTTTTTGTTGTTGTGAAAACGAGTCCAGAAAGTGCCCAAATAACAGATCCTCTGGGTGAGAAGGTATTACGCTCCTGCGGAGTCCCAGGTAAGCGTTACACTAGCTTCTGAGGGGCAAGGTGGATCACTCTGCCCCTCTGCTGTGACAGGAGATGAGCTGGGCCCTGTGGAAGGTGCATCGGAGGCTGGTCTGACAGGCTGAGTAGCTCCGAGAACCATTGCCTCGCCGACCAGCACGGAACTATCAGAATGATGCTGTGGTGCCGGGACTCTCTTATCTTGCAGATCCACCTTGTGTACCAGTGGAGTGGGAGGGAAGGCATAGGAGTTCATGACGTTCGATTGTATCCGTAGTGCATCGGCCAGAGAGCCTTGACCCCGACCGTGCAAGAATTCGAACAGGGGGCACATCCAGTTGAACCAGATGGCGAAGAGGATGACCCCATCTGTTGAAGATCCCCTGAAGGACCTGATCATTCAATTGGCATTCGTAATTGTCCGCCCCCAGCCTGCTGAGCCTGTCCTACTCTAGGTTCAACTCCCCCGGGAGGTGGATCGCTGTCAGGTGAATGTCGTTCCCAAGGGCCCATTCCCAGATGTTGACCACCAGGGTGCATAGAGGAATAGCAAAAACAAAGAGGTGATGGCTGGAAGGTTTAGAATGAATCTTAACCACTGGCATTGCTCTGGGCAACCCTCCAGACCACCGTTCTTCGCCTGCCAAGCCATTACAGAAGGGGAAAGACCATATGCAAATCAGGCTTGGCCCCACCCCAAAAGGGGCAGTCCAGCCCGAACTGCTAGGTCACATCCCTTCTGCACGAGACCACAAGCATCCCCAAACATGTTTCGCCCTTGTTGGGGCTCATCAGTGTCTGGGGTTTCTGTTGGTACTCTTGTTCAGAGGAGAATTGTCTAGCATTACGGTGCTGGACTGCCCCAGGGCAGGACAAAGACTGATATGTTTGGGATATTTCTTCTCTGTGAAAGATAGTGAGCTAAAGACTCTGGTTAAGTCTCTTGTAACCAGGACTAATGTCTGGCAGAGGGACTCCCAGGACCCCCCTTGTTAATTTGCAAAGAGGAGGGGATCTGGTGCTACCCTGCTTTTTGAGGTAGTACATGCTGGTGGAGTTGTCCGTCTGAATGAGGATCATTTTGCCACTGATGAGCGGCAGGAAGGCCTTGAGAGCCTGTTAGGGAGAATTCTCCAGAGTGGCTAATTTCCCTTACCTACTGAGTTCCTCAGCAGCTTTGCTGGATTTCTAGGATTCATTTTTTTCACCTGGTAAGAGTGTGTTCATAGACTGTAGAGCTTCACCTACTCCACAGGCATCATCTTTTTACTGTATGTTACACAGCACCTTTAGTGCAGTGACACAGGGTTGTCTTTGTTAGACTTTCCAACTCCAACTCCATTTTCTGGGAATGACTACTGTCTCCCAGAACATGTAAAGTTGCTATTGACTTTATTAGTCTTTTTAAATTCACAGACCCAGTACAAATGATCTTACATAAGAGTTCTGGAAAGGGTGAATAGTTATCCCTTTTTGTCTGTTTCTCATAGAATATTATTTCATTCCCTTTTCATTAAGATTTGGCTGGTGGCAGTGGTAACTAGCCTATTTTTCCTACTGCTGTTATTTTTCATTGCCTTGGTATTGTTTTAGGCTATTTTAGTAGCCTCAAACTTAAACCCGCTGGACCAAATTTACTTTTATACGGTTCCGGCTGGGTTTATTCGCCATTTCTTTTTGTAAAAGTCTTTCTCGTGTTTTACTCTGCGCGCCGAACCAGGTTTGGCTCCTTTGTTCGCCGTCCTTTGGCGGGCTTCTGCACAGAAGCCCTCCTTAGGCGCCTGAATGTCTGAGGGGGACAGGATATGAGGGAGGGTTTGAGACTCCCTGCACAGGTCTCCTTGGAGACCATGTCGCACTCTGGTTTGACTGGCTGTGGTGACTGTCCCGGCTGGATAGCCACCCTGCTGTGTGATTGACAGCCAGGCTGTGTGAATGCGCGAAAACTGCAGGTCTCGGGGACTGAGAAGGCAGAGTCACCACTGGATCGAGAGAACCGAAGAGAAGTTGACAGAAGTGGACCTCTACCATGACTGAACCTCCTGGTGAAGCCCTTGGGTCCGAATCTTCAAACTTCGACGACAGGGAAGATCTGCAAGGAATCTTCTCCCCTTGAGCTGGTGGGAACAACCAGTTCGCCAAACTGCAAGCTAGGCCTCCCTCCCCTGGTCGAATTTGCTGTGCACGGCTACAGTGAACCGGATAGCCAGGAGGATCAGACCCTGCTTGGGTTTTAAGGAACGCAGCCTTTAGTTGTTGCTTTGCTCTGCTGCTGGTTTCTTCCCTGGTAAGTGCAGGACCCTCCAAGTCTTCCTTACTTCGTGTCGGTCTGACAGTCGCTTCAGGAACCGTTAGCCTGCAGGACCTGCTAGGAACGTCTGCCTCAGCTACAGCCTTCTTCTCCATGTAAGGTACTGTTCAAATCCAGTAGCCCGTTCCGTCCGACCTCAGTAAAAGTGCTTGACAGCTTTTGCCAATCCGAGGGCTTGTCCTGCTCTATTCTTTAAAGTAACTTTTTGTCCGACCAACTTTGTTCTGAACTCTTGGCAACGACTTAACCGCAAACTACTCTGAACTGTGTGATCCTCTGCATAGACTTTGGTCCACTGACTTTGGCCCAGGCCTCTTGATTTGATTTCCTCACTGTAGTTACTTTTTCTAGATTGCCCTGTTTACTTACTTGCTGGTGGTGCTCAACTTTTGTCTAATTTGTCTTTCCCTCCCTTTTTATTACTGGATTGCCATTTTGCTCACACTTCATTTTGAGCTCAACTTGTCCAGAATCTATTGGGTGTGGTGTAGTTTATTAAGATCGTAATTTTTCAACTGCTTGATAATAGTGAAATGTTTTATATGTTTTATAACTGATGTGTAAATAAATGTATATATTCTTTTACTCAGAAACCTTGAGTCAGTGTTTGTTTGAACCATAGTAATTGCTGTCTTTTGAGTAACTATTGGTACTGCTCACTTTACTCTTGAGATAAGTGTCTGCTCAGCCATCGCTACCACTTTACTGTGTAGTACAGGCTTGTACCAAAGGTGAATTTGTACTGTCACTTGTAGTCGTAATTGTGTGTGGTGTTCCCAAAGGGTACTGCATATGATTCTGCCTAACAGAGCCAGCCAGATGGCCTTTGGCTCTAGCCAATTTATATGAGCCTCCTGTTCCTGAAGGGACCAAACTCTGTGGATGCTTTGGTTGTCCAGGGTAGCTCCCCAGCCCTCCATGGATGAATCTGTGGTGATGGTAACCTGCGGTGCCGGTTGTCGGAAGGGCGTGCCTATCCTCAGGTTGCAGTCCGTGCTCCACCAGACTAGGTCCTGGTGTAGAAAGGGTGGAATGCTGACAAGTTCCGCTTGTGAACCCCGCTCCTGATTCCATGAGGCTGCGAAGTGCAGCTGTCATTTCCTCATTTTTAGTCTTGTGTAAGGCACTGCCAGAAGACATGCTGCCATGATACTCAGGTGGTGCTGGTACCACCATGCCAAGGTCACCTCTCTGCTGAGAAAATGAACCGTGGCCCTCTTGATGGCTCCGATCTTGTCCTCCGAGGGAAAAACTCTCTCGGATCACGTATCCCAGATGAGACCCAGGAACGTTAGACTCTGCGTCAGTTCCAAGTGAGCTTTCTTGAGATTGATGGAGAATCACAAATCGTGTACCGTGTTCATGAGAGCGGAGGAGGTGTGATGGACCACCTGCATGGATCTCCCCCTGACGAGCCAGTCGTCCAGGCTGGATGACTGACTCGTCAGGGCGAGATCCATGCAGGTGCGGTCCATGTATGGATAGACATGGTGACCGTGGGCCCCGAGAAGGGCTGCCACTGCATTCATAAGCCTGGTAAAGACCCTGGGGCTGAATTGAGGCCAAAGGGTAGAACCTTTTATTGGAAATGGAAGGCCATGATCCTGAACCGCAGGAAGGATCGATGGGGCTGCCAAATCGGGACAGGTAGGTATGCGTCCTTCAGATCCAGGGAGCACATCCAGTCTCCCCTGCACAGTGTCACTGCAATAAGCGCTGGGGTAACCATCTTGAACTTTTGAAGTGGGAGGGAAAGGTTCAAGGTACAAAGGTCCAACACAATTCTCAGGCCAACCTAGTTCTTCTTGTGTAGAAGCGCATACCCAGCTGGGAGGCTGGGACCTGTTCCACTGTCTGACTCTCTACGAGCGATCGAATTTCCCCCAAATGAGTTGCTGTCCCAATCTGTGGGAGTGGAGGGGAGGAGAGGGAGGAACCGTTAGGCGGTAGCCCATGGACGCTACTGAGAGGATCCAGAGATCCGTGAACCTCGCGCGCCAATTGTGTGCATGGAGGCAAGCGCACCCCCCTCCCCTCCCTGGAGACACGTGGACCGCGAGGGGAATGTCATCCCTTTTTTCCTTATTCCCCGCATTGTGCTGTTTGTGACGGTGTTGACTCAAAGAGCGGTCCGGCTGTCTGGACTATCGTTCTTGGAAGCCTTGAAACCTGTCGAAGACCCGACCCTTGTTGGAACACTGGTGTGTTTGACTGTAGGTCTTGGGCGTGGACTTCATGAGGATGGATAAAGATTTCGCAGTCTGGGAACTGTTCTTCTTCTTATCGAGTTCCTCCTCGGTGGTGGAATGAAAGAGGTTGCTACCCTCAAATGGAAGGTCCAATATGCGTTCCTGGATGTCCAGATTGAACTTGGTAGCCCAAAGCTAAGCAGTTATTCCCATGCCCATGGCTATGGCTATGCAGATGGCACAGCCTGAGGTGTCAATATGCGCCACTGTGGACTCCATGTCTTGAGCCACCATCTTTTCTTCTGCCAGCCCCGCCTTGAAGAGTGCCTGACTGTGCACCGGAAGTTCCGGAAGGAAGTCGACTATTTCCCACCAAAGCCTCTGGTTACCGGCAGCGAGCATGGCATCCGCATTAGACTGACGAAGGTGCAGCGAGGTGCTGGAATAGACCACCTTTCTGGCCATCTTGTTGAGCTGCATGCCATGTGTCTGCGTCGTGGTGCTGGCTCACTGGGACCGGCCTCCTCCTGGACTCTTGGTGGTGGAGCTTGAGGCCTACCATGCGCCACAGGACGAGACCTGGTAGGCGTAGTGCTGAATCAAAGGTAATGCTGTGTACAGGCGCCGCCTCAGACATGTGTTCAGTAGTAGGGCGTAGCCCCTCGGGTGGCTACCCGGTAAAAGAACTTGTTGGTCCCTCGGCGATGTCTCCGGAAGGATCTAGCAACCTCTCTGCCTGGCAGCCGGTAGCTGGATGAGCCTTGGTATCTGCGCTGGTGTGAGAGCCTGAACGGTCCCTCTCTCTCTTGGACTTTTCCTAGGGGAGGAGTCGCCTTTGCGGGGTGCGATGGAAAAGAGCGGCCCTGCCTTGTGCCTTAACAAAGTTCTTCAAGTGGAGGCGACTTCCCGAAGAGCTCCTCCACCTTGCTAACCTGTTCTTCAGAGCTCGTGGTGTAAGCGTGTTGCATGCAGTACAGCCCTCCCAGCCGTGGTCGGGGCAAAGGCAGCGGAGGCGCAAGGGCTTGGGGGTCAGACGTGGGGAAGAGCCCCTCATAGGCTGGATACCTGCTGAAGCCCAAGGACGTCGACATGCGCCAGCGAGGAGCGTGGCGCCAGAGGACTGAGTTTATGGATTAGAAGAAAAAGACAAAAAAAGACAGTTTCCGGGGAAGAGTGCGTTGAATTACAAGGCCGAAGCCAAACCCAGGAGCGCTGGTGAAAGTGGTTTGTTACCGTTGACGCAGAAAAGAAGACTGGGGAGTGGTGTTGGTGGGCGGAGTCAGGGGAGCGCATGCTCCGAGGGCGGCACCCATACATGCCTCTAAATTTAAAGGGGAAGAAGATTTTTGGTGAAAAAGGTTCAGTCTCCCGTCCCTAGGAGGGACGCCCATGCAGTATGGAGGAAAGGGGACGGGACGTAAGAGGCAGAATAAACACAACTCGTTTTTGTCTTCTACTTATTTTAACTTATATGTGCAGCATCTTTAAAACATCTTTTTCTTGACCATCACCTACACCCATGGTGAGATGTTTTATTACACTACACAGTGCCCAGATTCTAAGGTGTAAAAGAGGCAAATTGTTCCCCCTTTGCTGGTTGTTCCTAGTGAACAAAGACATGCCCTGACCCCACTAAAAACAAAGATCTTATCCTGTGCTCCACATAGAGCAATCTCTTGAAGCTTTAACTGTTGAGATTCCTCTAAAAATGTCAAATGAAGTGAGATCTTCAAAGAGGACTCCCAATTCAAAATGTGCATTACAGAATCTGATGATGGCCTCCAGGATTGGAGCTAAGGACAGCCTATAGGGATAATTTACCCAAAATGAGTCTGCCAGAACAATAAAGAGAGCAGTTTCTTGTTATGTACGTTTAGAAAACTGCCTTATTAACGTATATTGGCTTTTTCTTCGCTGTGCAAAAATGCTTAAATCCATCTAGCAATGTGGATTTTCAATTAGACTAGTGGAAGTGCAGGCTAGGCTGCTGAAGTAGGAAAGCATTTCTCTGTGAAGTTTTATTACCTCTGGCTGCGCCCTAACAAGCAGACTTTTTTTTCTCACTTACCACAGACTACATGTAGGGAAGGTATTATTGTAGACATATTATAACTTTTTTTTTTTTTTTTTTAAAGAGATGAGAAATGGAGCAAGACAAATCAAAGACTATAAGCTTGTGTAAATATAAGTATTTACTTGCTGTGCACAGCCACAATAATTAAGATGACACAAACTGCTGCAACAAAATTCCATACTTTCTGAGGTTATCTTTGGAAGGCACACATTAAAGCTGTGAAATGCTTGCAGATAAAACAAAAAAAAGCCTGGTATACACATTTATTGTTCACCTAATCTACTACACCAGTGAGCAATGTTTAAGCAACCTGGGGCACAAACCTATGAAAATGTAAATAATTTGAGTCATAAAAAAATGTATTTTCCCTGCAAGCTCCTTAGCCGGTGTTTTGCTATTTCATCCAAAAAAAGGTAAATGATACCATTGGATTGATTGAACAATATAAGAAAGATCTTTGAGGCTTGAACAGGAAGTTGAGCAAGCAAAATCTCAGGTATCTTTCCCTTCAGCCTTGTAACTTTGCTTGCACTTGCTGAGACCTGGGAACACAAAACAAACAGTCCAAGAGTAGCACTATTATAACACATTGTGGGGGAGTAACCTTTTTTATCAAGGGGTTACCATTGCTTTAAAATCAAAGTAAAACTCTAATTGAGTACCATAATAAGTACCACCAATAATCATTTCTTCTGGAAATACGTTTGATGTCCAAGTGGTCTCATGAGAGAATTATAACTACTAGTCGTTAATGACATTGGATCTAACTTCAGGCCTTGACAACGACCAGGGGTCGAAACACGTGTCGGCTGTTGTTCTTTTGGAACATAAACATCATTCAAAAAGTTTGTTTGAAATATTTTTTGCATTGAAAGGACTGACCTAGAGCGCAAGACAATCCCCCAAAGCTTAATTCTTTATTTACCTGTAAGCCAGGTCACAAATGGGTTATTGAGCCCATATCCCAGAGACAGAATTGAGCAAGAAAGGCAAATAAATATGAACAAATTGGGAAAAGGGGTAAAAGCCCTTTGTAGGAAGGAGAGAGCTATTAAAGAAATAAACATTCGGATTCCAAGATGACCGCCGGGGAGAGAGGACGAATTCCTCAGAGCTCCTGCTTGGGCCTAGCAATGAAGCACTGGGTCGGTGGACGAGGGAGACCATATCGGCCGCCTCGGACGAACAGGACCCAGTACTGACACTTCCAGAGAAGGAGAACTGACTCCGACCACCGAAACCCGTGGGATCGCTGAAGTGGTTGTTAGGCAGAAACCTGTGCAGTTCCCTTAGGGACCACTGCAAAAATTTTAAGACTACAGGAGTAAGCAGTAAACCCAATTGGTAGCAGTCTGCACGACCCAGATTTACCTGGTAGCTGTGGCTGAGCAGTCAGACTTCTCTCAAGAAGAGTTAGGCAGTATATAGAGTATAGACAATAGGGCTAAAAATACAGTAGCACAAGCAAACACTGACCAGAGCTTTGGTATAAAAGTATATAATTATTGATTTAAAAACACACTTATAAAAATACACTGGCACTAATATGTCAAGCAAGTTCAAACACAGTCACTATAAGTATATATACCTCCCTAGTTAATTATTCGACAAGCCTAGGTTAAGACACCACTTATTTAGCAAAACAGAGGCGAGCGCGTAACCATAGATTGCACTCCAATAAATTGGTTAAAAAGGGAGAGAAAAGGCAGAATGGGAAAAACACACAATACCAATACTTTTAAGAAACCATAGCAAGTCAAGAAAGGCAGGGTCTACTGTAGAGCAAAAGGTTCATAGGCCAGGCCCACTCTTGGAGAGAGCAAGGCCGAATGTGCCCAAGATCACACAGTGGAAATACACTCAATGTCTTTGCAGAAAAGTCAAAAGAGGTTGGATCAAGTCAGAAAGGTAATGTTAACAGGTCCGAGGTCACCCCAGGATAGAGAGTCAAGGATTTACGGGACACCTTGGACAGTCTGTTGCAAGGCAGATCAGGCGGGACACAGTACCTGAAATGGTGAGAAAGCTCCAGCGGGGGCAGTTGTTCCTGGCAGCACGTGCAAGTCGGAGCTTCGTCCAGGGGAAGAGATAATCTCGACATGGAGGAAAGCTGGAGGTCGTTGCACTGCCAGGGAAGAAACCAGCCGCAGAGTTTCCTGGTTAAAAGGTACTACCCTTTTATTTGCGGTAGTGGTGAAGCGTGGCTATCCGGCCGCCGGGGTGCTTGGCACGGGCGATTCGACCACGAGACGATCCAGGAAGGCGAAAAAGGCGAACTGGTTGGTCCCACCAGCTCAAAGGGAAGAACACTCTCCTGGAAGAAGATCTCCTCTGTCGTCGGGAAAGTGGTGAGTTTCGTACAGCAGGGCTCCACAGGTGGTGTTGTCGTTGCAGATGGCTCAGCTTCTCCCCTCTTCGGATTCTTTAGGTCCTGTGGCGACTTCTCAAGTTCCAGTCCACAAAGTTCTGCTTTTATGCAGCAAAACCCCCATTCATCAGCCTAGCTGTCACTCAAACATGCTAAGTGGTGAGCCAGGCGACTCACAACTGGGCCAATCACACAAGAGTGTGACTTGAGTTGCCAGGGCAACTCAGTCCAGGGTGCCCAATCCCCCTCCCACACATCCTGTTGACCCCAGACAGAGTGGCACCACTTGGAGGGCTTCTGTGGAGAAGCCCGACAAAAGGTGGAACAAAGGGCTCGACTTGGGTTAGAGTTTCAGAGGCGAACACAAACGCCATTTTAAAACCGAGTCCTGGCAAAAAGACCCAACCGGGGAATAAATATTAAATAAATAACCCAGCGGTATCTTTAACATTGCACCAAAAAGTGGTGCGTTAAAAATTAATGGGAAAATCCCATAGGAAATATTCAGGTGGAATATTTTGCGTGGTATCCACTGCCACCAGCCAAAAACTCGACAAGGGGGGACTGGACAGTGCCCCCTTGGAAAACAGGCCCAGGGGCAATCGAATTACCCCTACCAGTACTTCCACAATATGATGGTTTGTACTGGTTATGTTCACAATTTGAGACTAGTAAAGCCAATGGTGACTTTAAATGCCCTGGGAGACAGTAGTCAGTCCCAGGGTATGGAGTCTATGGTGGGGTGTCACTATGAAACCCCTGTGTTACTGCACTGAGGGTGCTGTGTAACACACATACCAAAAACACATGAAGCCCTATGGAGTAAAAGACCCCATAGCCCATAAAAAACATTACATAGTCAAAGGACATTCTCAAATCATGTCTTAGAGTGAAAGAAAAAGAGTCTCACTCTTAAGCAGGAGAAAAAAATAAACCCCAGAAATCCAGCAAAGCTGCTGGGGGACTCACTAGGTTTGGGAAATTAGCCTGAACAGAGAATTCTCCCTAACAGTGGTGGAGTGAACGGAGTGCCGGTCGAGGTGGCGGAGGGTGGGGAAGTGGGAAACTCTGCTCCGTTGGAATCAGCGATCCCCCCCCACACAACCAAGGGGGGCCGTGAGGGAGAAATAGAACATGTCCCGACATGGGAAGGAGCCTCGGAACGACATCCGGAGGCGGCAGAGAAAGAGGCAGGGGAGAGGTGCCTGAGGGGAACACAAACGCCAGCAACCTAGAGAGGCATGGCACATGGTCATGGCACAATGGCATTATACCCCGGAGAGGCGACACAGAATGTACCCCAATGTCGCGCAGGAGTGCCGGAGGGGGTGTGCTGGGAGAGGGGATTGGAGACACATATAGTGGGAGTACCCGGGACTAACGGAATTTAGACAAGGAGATAGGGGCCCAGATACAGACAATGGTCCCATGCTCTCGCAGCTAACTCGGAGGGAATGGATGTGTGGCCTATTTGATCCAGGATGCTCACTCTCATCTAAATCCTAGAGTAAAGCCTTTATGGTAATGCTTATCGCGGCTTGGTTAGTCCTGGCTATACGATGGAAGCAGAAAGAACCCCCAACATAGGTAAAGTGGTTGCACAAGCTGTGGGGAATACTGAAAATGGAATGGGTGACGTACAGACTGACCCGGGAGTTTCTCAACAGCTACTACATGAAACAGGGGTGCCCGCAAAATATGCGCATATTGGACATATTGTAAATGAGCAACGGCCCCTGGAGGCCGATCAGGACAAGTGGGACCTAGCTGTAAATGAGCAAGGGCCCCTGGAGGTTGATGAGGACAATGGGACCTAGCTGAAACGGAAATGCAGTGGAAGGAGGACGGGGAATTGGGAAGGGGAAAAGGTTTTATGGTTATTGTTATAAAACACAAAAAGTCAATAAAAATACTTTAAAAAAAAAAGAAATGAAAATTGTTAAGCAGGGAACAATACAACAATTTTGAGACAATGCTGTTTCATGGGTGAAAGGAAAAGTCCGGCAAGGTGAGTACACAAGGTGAAGATAAGTGTTTGTCAAGTGTGTGTGAAAGAAGGAGAATCCCAAGGAAGAGCCATGCCATTGAGATTGTGAAATGCTGTAAGTGTGCATAGCACATTACCAAAAAAGGAGCATATCAAGGAAAACCCATGCCTTTGAGACTGGAAAGTTTTATAAGTGTGAGAAAGAGCCTGGCAGGAGAATATACAAGGTGACCTGTGAGCCTGAGACTTGCAGCCAAGTTGAAATACCATAATGAAGAGAATCCATGGGAAGTCACATGCCCTTAGGATTTGTAACTGTTTAAACATAAGGTGAAAACCTGGGGAACTGAGTTATTCCCTGGAACTGCGAAGGAGTTTGATTATTCTTTGTTGGAACTTTTTGTTGTGAGGCCTGGGTAAGGGGACCATCCCCTGGAAGTGTTGACATTGTCCACTTGAACCTTTGGGTGGATTTGCATCTTTGTGTTTAAGTCGAACATTTGTGCACCTTCAGATCCAAAACCAATACCCTTTGCACCTTAGAACTAGGTTTAGAGTGTAAGGGCCAGAATAGGATTTCAGACACAGGACACATTTTACTTTGGCCATCTTGACAAAGTACAGACCCATTCGTTTTTGGTTGAGGTAGGGAAATACCTCCTAGATTAGGGATAGCGAGGCATTTTCCAAACCCTTTATTGTTTTGATTAAATGTTTATAACCCAAACCACTGTGTCCGCGTCTCATTCTTGACTCCTCATGGATTCGTCTGGAATCATCTCTGGACATCTCCTTGATAAGCTCTTGTAACTCTCCCACAATGTTCTTGGGTCTTATCGTCTCTTTACTGATATGCATTTTTTTTACTCTGATTTTATTTGGATTTGTCAACACACAAAAAAAGACCCATCTTTACTCTACCCTTCTAACCTGACCCAAATATAATAGGCACTGCCCCTTGTGTATACCAAATTCTTTGGTGAGAGTCGGGAAGTCAACCAACCAGTTGTCTTGCAGCAGGCCCCAAACCACTGCAACACCCTTGTTCTCCCAGTGTCTTTTAAACTGGGCGGTGGTAACCGTCTGCCCTCCAATTATTCCTGCCAAGGAGATGCCTGGAGAATAAGGGTCAGAGGTCCCCAAGATTTTCCAGGCCCTGCGCCACAATTCCCTTCCCCGCATCAGAAGTCAATAGGGGTGCGGGAGTGCAACCCTTTTCATCCAAAGCACTTCCTTCAAGAAGTGTTACCCTAACATTGGCTGCAGCAACAGGGTGTCCTGCGAGACCTCATCTCACAGCCAGTGCACCGTGAACTGCAGCTGTCCTGCTAGATAGTACAACTCAAATTGGGGCGCCCTGACGGTGTCGGTGATCCATCGCAGGCCTAAATCAGGCAACTGTTCCTGTGTGAGCCCCCGGAGCTTTGCCAATGGGAACAAGCAGAGAGTTCTGCAAACCTATCAATTACGTCCAATATGTATGGCAGGTTAGTCTGTGGTTGATTAAAGTACTACAGCATGTCGTCTGCATACAAGGATATCAAGTGCCCCACCCTATCACTATGCCTGCCACTGCATATTCCGATCTGAGGAAGACCAATGGCTCCAGAGCGAGGATAAACAGCATTGGGCACAACGGGAACCCCTGCTTCGTACCCCTGTGCAGCTCATGCACTTCAGAGATCTACTTCCAGGTTTTCACCCTTGCCCTGATTGCATTGTAGATCAGTTTGATCCACCTTGTAAAGGCGTCTCCAATTCCAAACTGTTCGAGGGCGCCCAGCAACCAGTCCCACCAGACTGCGTGGAAAGCTTTGATTGCATCCAGCAAAGCCACTGCACAGTCCATCTGGAGGTGGTTAATGCTATCTATCATGTGATGCAATCTTCTCAAGTTCCACGAGGTGCTTCGCACCGGGACAAACCCTATCTGGTCCCTAAGGACTAATGTTCTTATAACCTTTTGGAGTTGTTAGGATCTTACTATCTTGATTAACCATTGATAGGGGCCTATAAGAACCACAACACTGCAGGGGTTTACCAGGTTTAAGAATGGTGAACCCATAGGCCCTCTAAGACGAGGTGGCGCTCTTATAGGATGGATGGGGATGCAGAATTTACTCAAATATCAATAAAAGGATCGACTCAGGAAGTTGGCAGTACGCTGTTTTATTAACAGTTCTCTAAGACAGGGAGTACAAAGGACATCGACGGATGTCTCATGGCAAGGTCTCAATGATTTACATAAAAAACATGCTTTTATAGTAAAACTTTGTCATCACTGGCATCACTCTACGTGGCAAACTGTAAAAACAAAACTGGATTGTGGGTGGATAACGGGAAACATTTACATAACATAGCCTTCCTCTAGTGCAAGTCATCGTCATCAAATACTCAACGATTTATTGGTTCACAAACTATAGGACTCTTTGAAACGTGGCTCTGTATAAATGGTTGGCACGTTTGTACCCTTCTGGAATATTCCACTTGCTAGCAGCACGCAAGCTGGTACCCGAGGGGTTGGTGGGTTAGGCTTAACCATGCCTCCCAACCAATTAGCCCAAAATCTATCATGACTCTTACTCTCTGTCATTCAATTAGCCTTTGAACATGGCCTTGCAAGCCTCACAACTCCTGGGAATAAAAAGGGAGTGTAAGCATGCTCTCATCCTCTTGTGTCAGCGTCGTCTGCCCAAGTCTATTTCCATCTAGGTCACGTGACTGAAGACCACATTTCGAGTTTCTTCTCTGTATTTAAATGGTTATACAATTAATATAACTTGCCACTCATCGGACCTCATTAAGAGTATGGCGGTAACTGAGCCGGAAAATACGGCAGGTTACCGCCGGACCCGTGTTACCATTCCGCCTCCGTGATTCCCGGAATCGTGTAAGTCCCCATTCCAATGGAGCCCCATAGGACTCCATGGGGATGGGGACAATGGAAACACCAGTTTCGTCTATGATAGAGCCGGTGTTTCCATGTCCGCCTGCAGGCAGGTGGTGTTAAACCCGCCCGGACATACCTGGCGGGAGTGACACCTCCCGCCTGCAGGACTCTTAATCAGCCGGTACAGAAAGAACATGGCGGCGGTTTTACCACCACCGTTCTTTCCGGACCGGCAGGGTCGTAATGAGGCCCATTGTCCTTTTGCTGTACCTTGACAGGGACTTGGCCCGTCTCTTGCATTCATTGTATCTCTTGAAGCTAGACAACCAGTTCTCTGCTGCACTGGCCTTTTGACACTTGGCCAGACAACCCCTCTTGGATTCTTTCTTGCTCATCAGCTTTTTCTTAATTTTTTTTTTTTTTTAAACTGCGCCACATTTTCGGCTTCCCTGCTCATGGGATCCCAGTTTGCTAAAACACTATGTAGAACATCCAGATTCTTATGCATATATATATATATATATACCTTGGCGCATCGCTGCAACCTATTCACTACCTATAGCCAGCCTTTATGATTACTTAGTCTACTTGTGTTGCAGCGTCTGTACAATATATATGGTTTGCATTTTATTCCATGCTCCTCCACGCGTGTAATCTTCATTTTACATGTGAACGTTTACGCGATTCTTGCTTTATCACCAGATTCTATAAGTTCTCATTACTTTCTCTTCTATTATTTCTTCTCGGTGTGTCACTTTACATCATGTGATGTCACCAGTCTGCTCTTTCGTTCATTTTTTCTCTTGCTCTTCAGGGATCTTCCCCAAGAAGCTGTCAGATATTTGTGATACATAAAGAACGGTTTTCTCAATGGGTACTTTGCTTCAAAGACTGCTCGTGTTATTGGCATCATTACAGGTGTCGCCTTTGCCACCATTTCCGGTTCCCAACATATAGGCAATTTAGGGCGGGACTTCCAGTAGAGGCTTTTGGCTCCCCCTCAACACCCCCCCGCCGGTGGATTCATCCACCACTCTCTCACCAGTCTCCACATTTAGACGTCCTCTTTTGAAGAAATGCTTCTTTGGGGTCCATATCTTCATCACCCCCTTCAAAGATCCTGCTGATTTTACAACGCTCCAGGTCATAAGCTTGCATTGTCCACTTGGACTGCAGTAGATCCATCTTCCCACATACTTCTTTTGGTCTCTCGGATAAAGGAACTTTGTTCCTTCAGGTGCATGGATACTGGCCTATATACAGTCTCTGATCTCTTCATAAGTCAGTTCTTTGGGTTCTAGCCCAGATCCAACATTGATCATGATCTTCCATTCCTAGTGCTTTCTTCATTGTCTGCTTGCACTGTTTGATTAGTATCCTGATCACACAGAATCCAAGCATTATCATCACCAGTAATGCTCCAAGAAACTAAAGAAGCTCACCATTAATTGTGGAACCCATGAGAAGATCGATGCAAACCTGCTGTCTGCAGTGTCTTCTACTTCATCTTCCTTCTTGGTGTGTAAGTTCGTCAGCATCACTATGGCCTCTGTCAAAGTCCCATTCTCACCATCGTGAGAAGGTATGAATGTGCAACATGATTCTCCGATTTGGCACAAACACCTCCATCCATTGCTGTGTTCACGTCCAAGACACATCTATTCTGGAGTGTCATCAGTCTTATAGCTCTAAGCTCTTCTTTGATCGCGTTGAATCCCTTTATGGTAGTGTTGATCATCTGCAAAAGCTCCCATCTGGTTATTTGTAAGCATTTAGCATTCACAGTCTTCTGGAACACTGGCATGCAGATAGTCGTGAACACTAACGGAGTCTTGCTGAACAACCTGTGCGCATATTCTATTGACTTGGCTGAGAAATAGTTCTCCCTCTTTGTTCGATTGAGAAATCCAAGTGACCTCTTCTTCCTCAGATGAGCATCAGCCTTTGGAAATTCTCCAATGTTTAGGTCGCTTCTCTGGATCACTAATGCTGGAACATGAATAATTACTATAGACCATAGTCATCCCCAGTCTCTGGATAGTTTCATATAAGCTCTGGATCTACAAGCCCAGTAGTGGTCTATTATCTCTACTGTGCCATCCTTCATTCATGGCACATCAATGATTCAACCGCATTGTTGATTCTCTCCAACTTTTCTTGTGCCATTGTTTCTGAAGCACAGTTTTGCACTTGCTAAGGACACTATCTGCACTGGGCCTCCTTTATCTTCAACACAGGTCAGTAGCTTGGCAAGTTTTGGCCAGAGGGGTTTGCATCCTTTCTCCACACGCTCTATGGTCGGCCTGTGATGTCCTGTTACTGCCACTTCTCTGCATACAACTATGCCTTCTTCCCATCCATCTGGTGAAAGTACTGTTCCCCAGATTTGCATCTGTCCTCTCTCTTTGCATCTTCGGATTTCTTCCTCAGTCTTTCCTTGGCAATTACGTTTTTTATTTATCTCCCATTTGATTCCTGCTCCCTTCATTCCACTCTGTTCGTATTTTATCACACGATCTTTGGTGCGTGGTCTTGCTTTTGTTTTCAAATCTTGTACATAATCATCTTCTTCTGGCGCTGACCATTCTGTCACCCATAACAAGGATGCTGTTCAACCCTGCAATTGACCTCTCGTATGACAGCAATGAGCTGCCTGGACGTCTATTTCTATAGCTATGAATATCTTACAATTCCCTAATGCATAAGGTATGAGAGCACAAACATAGCAGCTCTCCTCTGAGGTTCCTTTGCCTACCTCTTTCATGTGTTAATACCACGTTATTCCCCAAATGTGCTTCACTGTCTAGATAATTATTCAACCCATAATCATCTTCTGGTATACCTCTCTTAGGTCTCATTCTTTCTTAGCAAGTCTGTACATGATGATTGTGGAGCAAATGAAAAACAGACCTCCCTCCAAAGGGAAGTATAGGGCCATCTGTCACAGAAATAGGTGATTTCACATGTGTCACTGGTGTAGGGATAATCACATATGGCCTTGGCCTTCGTACAACAGTTATGTCTGTAAGGGTCACTGGTGTGGGAAAAATCAAGGGAAATGCTGCTTTTTTGGAACAACAAAGTAAACAGTGTGTACCAAAAGAATCAGAAAAACAATGATGAATGCTGTGTATGCATATATTATACATCAGTACATTAATCCCTACCAGCGATGATTCCTCATACGTTGCTGGGCTCATTCGATGTCCACTACTGTATCATTATTAGGACTCCACATTACACCTGTAAATTCATTTTAAGGAAGGAAAAACCTCTTAAATTAGGCAAATTTGTCAGATGCTCAGGAAGCTGCTGAATCTGCTCGATTATCTCCACAAGTAACCGACTAATTGCAGGACGATTTATAGGATCTCGTAGAAACACAAGTGTTGGTGTTGTGCCAAACAAGATAAGGATGAACTTGAATTATATAGTAAAAGATCATAAAATGTAATCTTTGGGCATCGTCATTAGACAGGATCATTAGGGAGACCAAAAGAAATTCAGTAAGGAACGAATCTGGAAACTGCTCCCTCTTTCAGTCGTTAAACAAAAACTCAAGATCTGGCATACTTTTAAGGACTTCAATACTTTCTAAAGTCCAAGTTCAAAAGATTTCTGTGGCTCAAGCAACAAGTTTGCACGCCTGTTATAATATCTATAAGGAGTGTTCAAGGAAAGCCACAGTCCAAATGCACACTTGCATTTATTTACTCAGCACTTTCTGCGTCCTCCTTCCTCATCATTGATCGAGTCTGCACGTGCTGAACTGCTTTGTGTTCACTTGCTTCAGAATCAACGGGTGGGGTGAATCGGTCTCACCAGCATAGTTTCAAGTCGCTAAAATGTATCCAAGCACATCTTTCTTGGACTTTTAATGCTAAGGGAGTAATGTTCTCAATGACATAGGGAACAATAAAACGGAGCTCATGCCACTTTCTCGCAAAGTTGCGAATTAGGATTGGGTCTCCCACAAATAATTTTGGTACAGGTAATAGTTCTTGTAGTCCAGTTGTTGAATGGTCTTCATTTGCATCCTGAGACCGACACCCCTTGCTTCTGTGTTGATCTGAAAATTAACAGTTACTCATCGTAGTGAATAAGTACTCTTAGTCCATAGTCCCCTTTCCTCCGTACTACATGGGCGTCCCTCGCTAGGGACGGGAGACGGAACCTTTTTTACCAGAAAAAACCTACTTCCCCTTTAAATTTAGAGGGACACAGGGGCGTGGCCCTGGGAGCGTGTGCTCCCCGGACTCCGCCCACCAGCGCCACTCCTCAGTCCACATTGACGCGTCAACAATATTTACAATTGTATCATTAGGGGGAGGATGGTGGGATGTATGGAAGAAAGGGGACTATGGACTAAGAGTATGTTAGTCACTCTTACGTCCCGTCCCCTTTCCGCCATACTGCATGGGCGATTACAACTGAATGTAGCCCCAGGGTGGAGAGGAGACCCTTCTTAAGAAAATAGATTCATTAGAACTGCCTGCCCGACAGCCGGGTCTGACTTGGAGCCGGCATCCAAACAGTAATGCTTATAGAAAGCAGACTGGGTGGTCAGGCGGCCAACCGGCTGATGACCTGCCACGGGAACCTGCCATTGGAATGCAATGGACGTGGCCTTGGCTCTGACAGTGTGGGCATGCACATTGGTGGTCTGTCCGTGAGTTCGAGGAGTTCGGAGAACCACAGTTGCGCCAGTCACCCTGGAGCTATCAGAATGACGCTGAGGTGACAAGATTGCTCCATCTTGCAGATCACTCTGTGGACCAGGGGTGTGGGAGGGAAGGCATACACGGTCATGCCATCCCACTGTATCTGAAATGCGTCACCCCGGCAGCCGGGGCCCTGCCCCCACAAGGACACGAACTGCTGGCACCTGCGGTTGCTGGAGAGCTACAGAAATACCTGGTCCTCATAATTGTCTGACCCTGTCTGCTGAGCCTGTCCGCCTCTAGGTTGGACTCGCCCAGGAGGTGGATGGCCGTAAGGTGGATATCGCTCTCCAAGGGAAAGACTCACTCTGAGCTTGTGACCCAGTTGAGGCCCAGGATGGTGAGGTTCTGCGTAGGTTGCAGCCAAGACTTCTTGAGGTTGATCGTAAACCCCAGGTCATGGAGCGTGTTCATAAGTGCCGAGGAAGAGTGGTGCACCGTCTCCGGAGATCTCCCCCTGACGAGCTGGTCGTCCAGGTATGGGTAGACATGGTGGCCCTGGGCCCTGAAAAGGGCTGCCACTGCATTCATGAGTCAGTTGAATACCCTAGAGACTGAGTTGAGGCCAAGAGTAGCACCCTGTATTTGAAATGGCAGCCCAGAACTCTGAAGCCCATGAAGGCACAATGCAGCTGTCAAATAGGGACATGTAGATAAGCGTCCTACAGATCCAGGGAGCACATCCAGCCTCCCCTGTCAAGTGTCTCCGCAATTAGTGGTGGAGTAGCCATCTTGAATTTTTGCACAGGGAAGGAGAGGTTGAGGGTGGAGCAGTCCAACAGAACTCTCCAGCCAGCCTTGGTTCTTCTTTTATATGGTGAAAATCCTGGAGTAGAAGCCCAATCCTCCCTCGGAGGCTGGGACTTCTTCCACTGCCTGGCTCTTGACAAGTGACCGAATGTCCACCAACAGAGTTGCTGTCCCAGTCTGCGGGAGTGGAGAGTCGGAGGGAGGAGAGGGAGGGAGGAGAGGGAGAGACCGGTAGGCCGAACCCTGAGGAAATTACCAGGAGGATCCAGGGGTATGAAAAGTTCTGGTGCCAAAACTGTGCATGAAAGGCAAGCCTGGCCCCCACCGGAGACATGTGGACCCGAAGGGACGTGTCATGCCTTCTTTCCCTCTGAGGCTGCTGCTGCTGAGGAGGGGGACTGGAAAAAGCCCTCGTCTCTCCCCCCTTTGTTTGCACCGGTGCTGACTCAGAGAATGGTCAGGCTGTCTGAACCTCTGTTCCTGGAAGCCCCTGCACCCACCAAACACCTGCCCCTTATCGGAGCGTTGATGAGACTGCGGGTACGCCTTGGGGGCCGCCTTCGCTAGGATAAAGACTTTGCAGTTTGCGAACTGTTGTTCTTTTTTATCTAATTTCTCATCTGTGGTGGAGTGAAAGAGGTCACTACCCTTGAATGGAAGGTCCAATATGCGTTCCTGGACGTCAGGGTTAAACTTAGCCCGAAGCCAGGCAGTCCTTCTCATGTCCATGGCGATGCATATGGCCCGGCAAGAGGTATCGATGTGGGCCACGATTGGACTCCATGATGTCCTGCGCTGCCAGCTTGGCTTCTCCTATCCCCGCCTTGAAGCATGCTTGGCTCTGTACCAGAAGTTCTGGAAGGAAGTCTGCTATTTTCCACCAAAGCCTTTGGTTAATGACTGCCAGCATGGCATCCATGTTGGATTGACGCAGGTCCAGCGAGGCGTTGGAGTACAGTTTACCGCACGCCTCCAAGATCTTCTCCTCCTTGCCTAACAGCGCCCAAGGACGAGGTGGCCAAGGAAGACTGAGGCTTAGAGTAGAGTGATGTCACAGCGATCACTGAAGAGTGCGGTTGAGGTTGTCGACAGCAAAAGTGGATCCCCCCTCCGTCTGCCTACACTTGGCATTGGGGCGCCGATTAATAGGTTGGGCCGAGTAGTGTGGCTTCAGCTACCCTTGTTGACCATGGCAACGATGTCCTTCTGCATCGGGATACTCGTTTTGGTAGAGGGTCGTAGGGTGAGGACTTCTGCCAAGACCCCCCTCCTCAGGTTGAGGTAGGGCCAAATATTCAACCAAACCTACAAGCCTTTGCCAAGGATGTCGTGTCAGGGTCTCCTCCTCCTCTGTGTCCACCAGAGTGTCCGGATGGTCCGGTGTGGAGACCCGGAGCCAGAGGCTGCTACGGAGTCTGGTGTGGAACCGCCTGTACTGTGGGAGATAGGGGAGCTGGAATTGAAGGAGCCGCCAGGGGCAGCGGGGGCTGCGCTGGGGCATGTGGCGCTGGAGCCAAGGGAGGAATGACTATGGGTGCTGGTGGAGTGACCTGAGGGAGCAAGCCCCTGACTGCATCCTGCAGGATGGCCCCCATCTGGGGGGGGCTCGCATCAGCGCCAGGAACCTGTCTAAGAACCTGGCTTAAGAGGTGGCAGGTGATATTGACAGAGTGGCTGGGGGCTGCTGGGGCCGGAGCACAATCTGTCTAGGTTGCAGGGGGAACCTGCCCTGCGCTAATGGATAAACTGCAGGCCACGTACCTGGTTGGCACCAGTCCCACCTTAAAATGTATTCTCCCGCCTGCTCCGTTCCTAGTGTGGAATCGGACGAGCAGCCATGTTGTCTGGTACGGCGGCCATCTTGTCGTGCCACGTGCCAAAGTCGTGGTGCTTGGCTCCCTGCGTCTGGCCTCCTCCAAGACTCTTGGCGGTGGAGCATGAGACCTACCCTGTCTCATGCTCTACATGCCCTACATGTCCTGGTGCAAGAACCAGAGAGGTTCCTCCAGCTTGGGCGACCCTTGGGAAGGAGTCGCCCTTACGGGGTGCGATGGAAAACAACAGCCATCCCTTGGGCTACGATCTCTGTATGACAAAGTCCTTTAAGTCCTCTGAGGCGACTTTTCGAAGAGCTCCCTCCACCCAGCTAGCCTGTTCTTCAGTTCGAATGGAGTTAGTGCGACGCTCGCAGTACTATCTTGCCAGCCGTGGTCAGGACCAAGGCAGAGGAGGCAAAGAGCGTGGGGGTCAGACGTAGGAAAAAGCCCCTCGCAGGCTGGACACTGCTGAAGCCCGATGAAATCGACATGCGCAGGGGAGGAGCATGGCGCCGGAACAAAGTACTGAATTGACGAAAAGGAGACAAAGATAGAAGAAGTATCCTGGGAAGAGCATGTGGAATTACATGGCCGAAGACAAAACCAGGAGTGCTGGTAAAATCGTCCCTTTTCCGTCGACGCAGAAAAGAAGATTGAGGAGTGGTGCCGATGGGCGGAGACAGGGGAGCGCATGCTTCCAGAGCCGTGCCCCTGCGCGCCTCTAAATTTAAAGGGGAAGGCGTTTTTTTCTGGTGAAAAAGGTTCGGTCTCCCGTCCCTAGCTAGGGACGCCCATGCAGTATGGAGGAAAGGGGACAGGACGTGAGAGTATGACAGAAATACTAGCAGTCATACATGTCAAATAATCATGTATCTCATTTCCTAAAATTTCTGCTGTGTTCTGGGCATCACTTCTATTCCTCGATGGAGGAGTCAGAGGCGTTCCCATTCACCTCCCAGTTACTAGTTCATGAGGTGTGAGGTGGTGGTCCGACCCAGGCTGACTCCTTAATGCATATAATGCTAGGGGTAGGCAACAAAGCCATCCCTTCTTCAGTGTCAATTTCAATTTTGCAATTCTCTCTTTGAGAAGACCGTTCAGTCTCTCATATATCCTGTTCACTTGCGGGTGATAAGCAGAAGAAAACTTATGTTTTAAATTCAATAACAAGCTGATCTGTTCGAATAATTCATTTACGAAATGTGGACCATTGTCGGATCTCAGCACCTCACATACTCCCCATCTAGGAAATACTTCTCGTATTAAAAACTTTGCTGCGCAAGTGGCATCCGGGTGTGTACATGGACCAGCTTCAATCCATCTCGAGAAGGGACACACCACCACTATCATATACCTATATCCACTACATCACAACATACCTGCAGCATGTCAATATGTAAATGCTGAAAAGGACCATTTGGTCTAGAGATCATTCCCCTGATTGTTTGCAGTGTGTGCCCAGCAGTAAACCTTTGACATACGATGCAATTCACTACATAAAATGCAACGAGTTCTAATAGGTCTGGGACAAACCAGTCCTCCACAATAGTAGCTGCAAAGCTTTCCCTAGTTACATGCACGGGGTAGAGCAGCTGTTCAAGCGCTAACTTCAGTAATGCTACTGGCATCACTGGCTTTCCAGTGCTGTCTTGCAGCCATAAGGCTTCAGTGGGGGATAAAGAACATCCCCTCCTTTCCCATAACTCCTTCTCATCTTGTGAAACATTACCTTGAATTTCCATCAACTGAGTTTTCGGGAAAATGATTAAATCCCTCTTGCATTATTCATAGCCATAGTCACCCTCCTCTTTATGCTAGGAGTGTCAAAAGATCTGACGAATCTGTACCCCTTTTGGCTTCTTCGTCCGCGGCTTCGTTTCCGCACAAAATAAAATCAGTTCTAGTATGTGCTACGCATTTGACTATTGCAATGGCTGCTGGGAACTGTAGTGCCTTAATAATCCTGTTCAATAATACTGCGTGTTGCACTGGAGTGCTGTCCGCTTGGAGGTAGCCCCTCCTTTTCCAACATGGCAGCCCTGCGTGCACGGCTGATGTCACATAGGCGGAGTCACTGTGCAGCGTCCCTTCCTCCCCTTCGTATTTCTCAAGGGCGACAATAAGCGCCACCAATTCTGCTGCCTGTGCCAGAAAATGAGATGGCAGCCTTATGCTTGCCACAACTTCAAATTCCTCATTTGCTCTGTATCTCACTACAACTGAACCAGTTCGCCTTTCTCTATTATTTTGATTGATTTTCGACGACCCATCAATAAAGAGAATCTGCCCTTCTGACAACACATTTTAATTTACATCTGGTTTGTCGTCGTATGACTCCTCATAGCTAGCGCAATCATGCACATGTTCACCTTCTGCCACAGGCTCAGCTACAAATGTGGAAGGGTTCACTATCCTGCACCAGACTATCCTAATTGCAGGATTCAATATAACCACTTCATACGCAGATGGTCTCTGAGATGTTAATGTAACCTTGGGCATTTCCAAAATAGCACACAAAGCATGCTAAACGAATAAGGTCATAAAACACCCCATCACTATGCTTGTAGCCTTCTCAATGGACAACGCTGCTGGTGAGGAAAGTGTCCTCTCATAACTGGATCTAAAATCCCACTGTAACATGCCAGAGGTTTATACCCCAGGGTAGACCTGTGTAAGCACTGCTGTCATAACTGTCCCATTTGTATCCAAAAACAGGTAGAAATCCTTAGAATAATTGGGAATGTCTAAAACTGGAGCTGTACAAATTGCTTTCTTTAATTCATAAAACCCTTCCTCCATTTCTCAGTGTTAGGCAGAAACCTGTGCAGTTCCCTTAGGGACCACTGCAAAAAGTTTAAGACCACAGGTGTTGGCAGTAAACCCAATTGGTAGCAGTCTGCACCACCCAGATTTACCTGGTAGCTGTGGCTGAGCAGTCAGACTTCTCTCAAGAAGAGTTAGGCAGTATATAGAGTATATACATTAGGTACAAAAATACAGTAGCACAAGCAAACACTGACCAAAGCTTGGGTATAAAAGTATATCATTATTTATTTAAAGACACACTTATAAAAATACACTGGCATTAATATGTCAAGCAAGTTCAAACACAGTCACTAGAAATACATACAACTCCCTGATTAATTATTCGACAAGTTTTAGGCAAAGAACACCACTTATTATCAATACAGGTGTGAGTGCTTAACCAAGATGGCACTCCAATAATTATTTTAAAAGGGAGGGAAAAGGCAGAATTAGGAAAGCACGCAATACCAACACTTTTAAAAGAACCACAACAAGTCAGGAAAAGCAGAGTCTGCTGTAGAGCAAGAAAGTTCATAGGCCAGGCCCACTCTTGGAGAGAGCAAGGCGGAATGTGCCCAAGATCACACAGTTGGAGTACACTTTAAAAGTCTTTGCAGATAGTTCAAAAAGGAGTTGGATCAGTTCAGAAAAGTTAGTTAACAGGTCCCAGGTCACCCCAGGATAGAGAGTCAAGGATTTAGGGGACACCTTGAACAGTCTGTTACAAGGGAGAGCAGGCGGGACACAGTACCTGAAATGGTGAGAAAGCTCCAGCGGGGGCAGTTGTTCCTGGCAGCGGGTGCAAGTCGGTGCTTCGTCCAGGGGAAGAGAAGATCTCGACGTGGAGGAAAGCTGGAGGTCGTTGCACTGCCAGGGAAGAAACCAGCCGCGGAGTTTCCCGGTTAAAAGGTACTAACCTTTTATTCGTGGTAGTGGTGAAGCGTGGCTATCCGGCCACCGGGGTGCTTGGCACAGGCGATTCGACCACAAGATGATCCAGGAAAGCGAAGAGAGGGCAAACTGGTTAACCCCACCAGTTCAAAGGAAGAAGACTCTCCAGGATGAAGATATTCTCCGTCGTCGGGACGTGGTGAGGCGATTCAGCAGGGCACCACCGGTGGTGTCGTCGTTGCAGGTCGGCTCAGCTTCTCCCTCTTCGGATTCTTTAGGTCCTGTGGTGACTTCTGAAGTTCCAGTCCCCAAAGCCCTGCTTTTATGCAGAAAACCCGCATTCACCAGTCCTAGCAGTCACTCAAACATGCTAAGTGGTGAGCCGGGCAGCTCACCACTGGGCCAATCACACAAGAGTGCGCCTTGAGTTGCCGAGGCAACTCAGTCCAGGGTGCCTATTCCCCCCCTCCCACACATCTTGTAGACCCAGACAGAGTGGCACCACTTTTGTAGGCTTCTGTGCAGAAGCCCGCCAAAAGTGGAACAAAGGGCTCGACTTGGGTTGGAGTTACAGAGGCGAACACAAACGCCATTTTAAAACCGAGTCCTGGCAAAAAGACCCAAACGGGGAATAAATATTAAATAACCCATTGGTATCATTAACATTGCACCAAAAAAGTGGTGCATTTAAAATGAATGGGAAAATCCCATAGGAAATATTCCGGTGGAATATTTTGCGTGGTAACCACTGCCACCAGCCAGAAACTTGACGAGGGGGGACTGCACAGTGCCCCCCTCGAAAAACAGACCCAGGGGCAATCTAATTACCCCTACCAGTACTTACACAATATGATGGTTTGTACTGGTTCTGTTCACAATTTAAGACTAGTAAAGTCAATGGTGACTTTACATGCCCTGGGAGACAGTAGTCAGATCCAGGGCATGGAGTCTATGTTTGGGGGTCACTATGACACCCCTGTGTTACTGCACTGAGGGTGCTGTGTAACACACATACCAAATACACATGAAACCCTATGGAGTAAAAGACCCCATAGCCCATAAAAAACATTACAAAGTCAAAGGACATTCTCAAATCATGCCTAAGAGTGGGAGAAAAAGAGTCTCACTCTTAGCAGGAGAAAAAAATAAACCCCAAAAATCCAGCAAAGCTGCTGAGGGACTCACTAGGTTTGGGAAATTAGCCTTAACAGAGAATTCTCCCTAACACTCAGTCCATCCTATTTTATCATTATTCGCTTGTGCCTTTTTTAATGCCTGCAAAAGTGGTCTCGTGTATGAACTATGACCAAATACCCATGCTCTAACAGTTTCATAATACTAAAAACTGTTGCATCTGTTTTATCGCGTGCGGTTTTGCTGTTTTCATAATTGCCTCTGCTCTTTCAGGTGTAACCTTCTTGCCTTCGTTTGAGATCAACTGGCCTACGTGCAACACCTCCTCTTGACAATACTGTAATTTGTCTTTGTCCACTTTATATCTCTTGTCTGCTAGGATAACCATTGACTGAATCGAGTCTTCTCTGCACTCATCTTCTGTCGTGCTGCATATTAAAATGTAATCTACGTACCGCATCACAACACTTTTCCCTTTTAATTCAATATTGCCTAAGTCCATCTGGAGGACTATGAAAAATCGATGGACATTCACAATACCCTCGAGGTAAACGTGTGCTTTTCAATTTAGTTTGATGAAACGTAAATGACGTCAAGTCTTGAGAGTCTTTATGCAACAGGATTGAGAAAAACGCATTTTTCAAGTCAATCACTATGAAATGGCGTGCCTCAATAGGGATACTACATAGTATCGTCGCAGGATTTGGAACTAGAGGAAACTCTGCCTCTACAATCTGGTTAATTGGACTCATGCCCTGAATTAAACACCACGACACACCTTTCTGTTTTTTCATAGGATACACCGCAGTACTGCACGGGGACTCTGACGTCACTAGGATACCCTGTTCCATTAATGCTGAAAAATAGTTTAAAAAATACCCTCACCTGCCTCTCGAGACATAGGGTACTGTCTTGCTCGAGATAAAATTGTTCCTGGCTTCAGTTTAATCATAACTTCTCCTACCCCCTTCAATAAGCCTACATCATAGGGGCCTGTAGTCCATAAAGAGATTGGCACCTTTTCTAAGTCCTCGTCAAAATATTTTGGTCATTGCCGCACAATCATCATTCGCTGCGGGACCTCTTTTTTCTCTACTCTAATCCAATAAGTAATATTCATTTCAAATATCAACTTGTCGTCTGCTGGATTGTCTTTAAACAGCTCCTCATCTGTGATATCAGTCAATCTATACCCTTCCCCAATGGCATAACTGTTCTCCATGGCCTGCCCTCATTCCATCCTTCGAGCATGGCCAATTCCCCTCGTACTGCAGCTGCAACTAAGTTCTAGAGGAATTACTTTTCCCCCCTCTTTGTCCATAGGTATCTGTGGTATAAACAGAAACTCACCAGGTATTCTCATAGTCTTTCTCACAAAGCCGGGCAACTATGTTGACAAAATGTGTATCCCATACAGAAAAACTCCAGGTCTGAGTGGCACTCCTTTCAGAGCCATATGCCCTGTAAATGCCATTATAAATTCGCCCATATTCAAATAGTGTATCCCAGGAGTGGAATGCCAACATCAGTAAATGAAATTGTCATGTTAAGCTTTGTCGTTCAATCTTGCCCCAGAATAACCAGGTTAATCACCGTAGTGACCACCTTACTCCTAGTCAATAGTCCCCCCTTTCCTCCATACTTATGGGACATCTCCGTCCTGTGGGACGGGACCGGAGCACTTTTGTTAAAAAGCATCCACAATGTGTCCAAAAATGTTGTCCTTCCACTCTTTCCTGTGTGGGGCCAGGCACGCGGCCGTAACCCCGCCCACCTTGGCTCCGCCCCACGCATCTCCCATCAGTTCTTTTCTATCGCCAGGTCAGAGACCTATTAGCAATAACAGAGGAACCTTATTAGAGGGGACGGCGGGCGGGCGCATGGAGGAAAGGGGACTATGGACTAGGAGTAAGGTGGTCACTACGGTGAGTAACCTGGTTATACCCCTACGTCCCGTCCCATTTCCTCCATACTTATGGGAGATTCCCAAGCACTCCTAACAGGAACTACGGGTGGATGAAAATACACCTTACTGAAAAAGGTTCTTCAGCACAGCCTGACCAAACTGAGCATCAGCTCTTGAGCTCATGTCAAGACAATAATGCTTACAAAAAGCAGATGGGGAGGCCCAAGTAGCTGCCCTAGCGATGGATTCCCAGGGGACATATTTCTGAAAAGCAACCGCAGCTGCCTTGCCCCGCACTAGGTGTGCGTGAATACCCTTAGGAGGTTTCAGCCCTTGGACGGTGAAAGACTCTGTGATGCAGGCGGCGATCCACCGAGAAATAGCCGCCTTAGACGCCTGCTTACCCTGAAGGGTTGCCGAAGGTCACAAAAAGTTGATAAGAACACCTAAGCTCGGAAGTCCTGTCAAGGTAGAACTTAAGAGCCCTTCTGATGTCAAGACAGTGCAGAACCCTTTCAGCCTCTGAGGCAGGGTTCGGAAAAAATACTGGTAGGGAGATCGACTGATTCATATGGAATTCAGTTACCACCTTCGGTAGAAAGGCCGGGTTTGTCCGTAGGACTACCTTGTCCTTGTGAAAAACCAAGAAAGGATGCTCCACTGACAAAGTCTGGAGCTCACTCATTCTCCTCGCTAATGTAACGGCGACCGGAAAGGACACTTTCCAGGATAGGCACTTGAGGTCCACCGTGGGCATTGGTTCAAAGGGTTTATGGCACAGCGCCGTCAGGACTACATTTAGGTCCCACGGCGGGTGCAGACTACGAACCGGAGGGTAGAGACGTGTCAAGCCAGCGAAATGCCTCTTAACCACTGGATTACTCAGAGAATAAGAGCATTGGTCTGTAGAAAGATAAGCGGAAACCGCTGAAACATAAGTTCTGCATGACAGAACGTGAACACCCGACTCTGCTAGGGAGGACACGAAGGACAGCATCGTGTCAATCGTAGCCACCCTTGGATCCAACTGCTTTTCCAAACACCAATGACAGAACCCGAGCCATTTACTCCTGTATTGGGATCTGGTCGAGGGTTTCCTGGCTGCCTGGATAATCCGCATGTTATCCGTAGACAAGTTAAGATGCTCTAAAGATTTGAACTCGGGCACCATGCTGCCAAGCTGAGCGATTGTGGGAGGGGTGCCACATCTGCTGTTCCCCTTGATGATAGAAGATCGGGGGTCACTGGTAACCTGATCGGTGGATACACCGACAGGTGGTGAAGTTCTGAGAACAAAAACCTGGCCGGCCATCACGGGGCTATGAGTAGAAGGGAACAGTTCACCGAGTTCTTCAGTTTCCAAATCGCCCGATGGACTAGAGGCAGAGACGGGGAGGCGCAAGCTCTCATGTTGTGCCACAGAATCTCGAGAGCGTCCCCCAGAGAGGAGGTTCCCAGCCCCCCTCTGGAGGCATACTGAGGAAGCTTCTTGTTTACCGCCGTAGCGAAGAGATCCATCTCCGGTGTGCCCCAACGCAAGAAAATCCATGAGAGGACCTCCGCCTTAAACTCCCACTCGTAGCTGACCACTGTCCGCCAGCTGAGAGCATCCGCTGCGACATTCAGCTGGCCCGGGATGTGCACTGCAAGCAGCCAGACACCATGAAGCACGGCCCACTCCCATATCTGGATGGACAGGTCCACGAGGGGGGGGAGACTTTGTTCCTCCTTGCTTGTTGATGTAATACATTGACACCACATTGTCCGTGCGTATGCGGACCACCCTGTTGGCAATGAGCGATCTGAATGCCCTGAGTGCTAGGAAGATCGCCAGAAGCTCCAACTGATTTATGTATAGGAGCTTGTCCTGGGGCGACCAGAGGTCCGAAACCTGAAGAAGATCTAACGTCGCACCCCACCCCAGAAGGGAGGAGTCCGTCGTGATTGTCACCGTGGGGGCTGGGTCCTGGAACCCTGCACCCACCGACAGGTTGCTGAGAGAGGACCACTAATCCAGGTCCACTCTCATGGAATTCGGAATCATTACCAGCTTGGAATCCGGGTCCGCAGCCTGACACCAGAAACTCTGAAGAGCCATCTGGTCTGTCTTATTTTGAGACGAGCAAGAGGAATAGCCAGCACGCACGAGGCCATGAGGCCCAGAAGCCTCTGGAACCACCAGGCCGACATGCTCTCCGACTGCGCAAACATCTGACACGTGGCTAACAGATCCGTCATTCTGTCCCCGGTCAGGTACACTGTGCAGTCGATCGTGTTCCAGCGAAAACCAAGGAAAATCAGGTTCTGCAAGACCGTTATGGAAGATTTCCGCCAGTTCACCGACAGCCCAAGATGGAACAGGAGCTTAAGGAGAGACTGGAAATTGCCCGCTGCTGCCAGCGAAAAAGGGCTGCGTAAGAGCCAGTTGTCCAAATATGGATACACATGGATACACTGGAAACGAAGATAGGCCGCAATCACCGACATCATCTTCGTGAAGACATGCAGCACCGAGCTGAGGCCAAAAGGAAGCACTCAAAACTGGAAGTGCTCTTCTCCCAAAGAGAAGCAGAGATATCTCCTGTGTGGGTTCCAAATCAGGATATGCATGTACGCATCCTGAAGATCCACAACGCTGAGCCAATCGCCCATCTGCAAGGAGGACCGTATCTGGCTGGGAGTGATCATCTTGAATTTCTCTTGGGGTAGGAAAAGATTGAACTGGGAAAGGTCTAGGATGGTGGGCAAGCCAGCCTGGTTGGGTTTGGGCACCGTAAACAGTCGGGAGTAGATGCCCTCCCCTCGCTCCCGAAGGGGAACAGGTTCCACAGCTCTGAGGTCCAGAAGTTTCTGAACCTCGGCTTTGAGGGAGGGCGAGCCCGACAGCTGAAAAGGAGGGTTGAGGGGTAGGGGTTAGAGGTAAGCGGAAGCCCGCTCGAGTGAATGACGAGACCCATCTGTCTTCTGTGATGGCCTGCCACACCTCCCAGTGAGACACAATGCGTCCTCCCACGGGGTCTTGTACGAGCGTGGAAAATCCTCATTTAGTAGGTTTATCGGTGGCGGTGACACCTGAACCTGAGGAGGAGGCTGAGGAGCGGAAGAAAAACCGTGTCCGTTGTTGCCTACGGTGGTTATTCCCTGCAGGGGAATCCCCTCTGCAAGACTTGCGGTCGATGAAGCCCCTAAAGCCAGTGGAAGGTTGGCTTTGCGACAACGGTCTCTGGGTCTTGAAAGGAGCCTTAACCAGGACAGACAAGGACTTAGCTGTCTGAGTGCTATCCTTCTTCTTGGTGAGCTCTAAATCTTTTGTAGCATGAAAGAGCTCCTTCCCATCGAACGGAAGGTCCAACACCTTGTCCTGCACTTCTTTTCAGAATTTAGTTGCATGCAGCCATGCTTGACGTGAGGTAGCAACCCCCAGCATAAGTCCCCAAGCCGAGGTGTCTACGTGATGAGCCGCAGCCTCCAGGAGATCCTGGGCCAAGACCCTGGCGTCGGAAAGGCCTCCATTTAATGTCTTCCAGCTTCTCGCCCGGGATAAACTCCTCAAACTCCGACAGACCTTTCCACATCCGCATGTTAGCTCCGACTAATATCAATTCAGCGTTGGCCTGCCTGAGCTGCAAGGCTGAGTTAGCAAAGATTTTCCTCCTGAGGGAGTCGAGGAGCTTGTCCTCCTTTCCCAGAACCTGAGCAGCCAACGTGGAAGAGGATGCTGCAGGCCTGGACTGCAAAGTGGCCGCAGCCACTACTGTGGAGGAGGGGGGCGGACAAGACGACAGGGCCACCTCTTCCAAAGAATGCAGCCTTTATCTCGTGTCAATTTTCTTATTGACAAAAAGTCCAGAGTGTGGCTTTTCCCAGACTCTGCGGACCTTGGCCAGAATGTCCTTCTGCAAGAACAGGCCGGTACGCTCCAAGGGAGACAGGGTGAACGACCCAGAAAGCACGCCCTCCTGCGGAGCGGGTGCCTCAGGCTCTGGAACATCTAAGAAGTTCATCATGTCCCGTACCCGGTCATGAAAAGCTCTGATAGACCGGGGAAGGTCCTCGCTGTCCTGATCGCCTTGTGCGTCATCCGACAGATCAGGAGCCTGCTGAACCGTGTCGGGCGCTGCCTTGTCCACAGGGGACATTGGGGGCAAAGGCGGAAGAGTCAGGGGAGGCACCGTAGGCAATGAAGGAGCCGGCGGAACCACCAGAGGAACAGGTGGAGCCGGAGGCGCGGGAGGACACATCTCCCTAAAAAGCCCTTTGAAATACTCCCTCATGGGGTCGGTACGCATAAGCGTCTGAAATTTACCGAAAAAAACTTCCTCCGGGGACTACTTCAGAACCTGAGGAGGCCTCTCATGAGGTTGACAAATCCAGGGATGTAACAGGGAAGGGTGCCGCACGGGCCCCTCCACCGACATATCCACATAAATCAACGGTGCTGACCCTGCAGGCAGCGAAACATTGTGCGGAAGAGGCATCCGAGCGTTCCAGTCATAAACTGGCCGATAGGGATGTGCACAAGGGACTCTAGGTTAACCCAAGGGGCCAAGCCCTACACCTGAGGCCGATGGCGTAGTTGTATGGGTAGCACCCAAAATGGCCACCGCGGTCGTGGCGGGAATGGGTGCCATTTTGTCATCATCTGAGGGGAACTGCGGCACGTGAGGAAGTGAGGCAGGGGTCCCCGTCGATAGATCAGGGGTCTTAACTTTAGCCTTAACATAAGGGACCTTGGCAGAGCCGGTACTGTGAGGCCTGGAATGTTTTTGTGACATACCAACCGCCAAATTAGCCTTCGAAGGAAGGACCTCGGCACTGTCGGTAAAAGAGGAACTTTCCTTCTTTGCCCCTTCAACAGATCTGGTTTCGCCGCAAGAGCAGGAACGGAGAGAAACAGCTTTCACCGACAAGGCCTTGTCAGGCCTCTCAGAACTGTTGGTAGCTTTAGCCTCTGAACGAGGGACCTCAGACCTAGGTCCGGTAACAGCCTTATCTGCGCGGGCCTCGAACATCCATTCGGTAACAGAGAGCCCACCCAAGGCCTCGGGGCGCACCCCGGTCTTATTTTTGAGGGAAGCCAACAGAGAGGCCTCAGAGCGAGCTCTGGCACTCCACGACTCAGTAGAACTGGGTCTACAAACAGCCCCCACAGGATGGGCCTTGGAGCGTGCTGCGGTATCCACAGGCCCCTTAAGGAGACCCTCGGAAAAAACTCTGGTACAATATTAGGCCCAACGGGCACCTCAGGGTGAACCCCGGTGGCAGAGCGATCAACGCCCCTCCCGGCCCGAGAGGATCCCGGAAATGTATCCCCGGCCGGGGTGCTCTGAAAAGTAAAGAACTTACCGGGCGTTTCTTCTTCTCGTCGATGAATGCCTGAAAATGTGAAGGAGGAGTTCGTCGGAATACCTCCTCCCACCGCTCCAACCGACGTTGAAGTGCCCAGACCGAAAGGGAGTCGCAGTAAAAACAGGAGTCCCAACGGTGATCCGACCCAAGCACTCTAAACAAAGAGGATGGGGATCTGCCCTCGCGAAACGACAGTGACTCGTCTAGTTTGAACGACATAGACTGGTACACGATCGCTAGCGAGAGCCAGAGAGGAAAAAAGGGAAGAAAATCTTCAGAGGATGCAAGGGTGTCCAGTCCCGAACGAGCGGAGAAAAGGACTGATGGGCGATGCGCGGGGCGGAGCCAAGGTGGGCAGGGTTACGGCCGCATGCCGGGCCCCACGCAGGAAAGAGAGAAAGGACAACATTTTTGGACACTTTTTTACAAAAGTGCTCTGGTCCCGTCCCACCGGGACCAGAGCACAGGACGGAGAGATGTCCCATAAGTATGGAGGAAAGGGGACGGGACGTAGGAGTAATTATAAGTTACTCACCGTAGTGATAGTCCCCTTTCCTCCATACTGCATGGGGTGTCTCTCGCTAGGGACGGGAGACAGAACATTTTTCACCAGAAAAAACCTTATTCCCCTTTAAATTTAGAGGCGTGCGGCCCTGGGGGCATGCGTTGCCCTGACTCCGCCCACTGGCCAAAAGAGATAAACATTGCCTAATGAAACCAGTTTTATTAGGTGGAGAGGCTGGTGGGACATATGGACGAAAGGGGACTAAGGACTAAGAGTACATTAGTCACTATGGTGAGTAACTTATAATTACTCTTACGTCCCGTCCCCTTTCCTCCATACTTAATGGGCGATTACTACTGAGTGTAGCCCCAGGGTGGAGAGGAGACTCTCCTTAAGAAAACAGGTTTCTTAGAACCGACTGATCTAGAGCCGGCGCCCAAACAGTAGTGCTTGCAGAAAGCCGAAGGGGTGGCCCATGTGGCCGTCCTGCTATGACCTGCCAGGGGACATGCCGCTGGAAGGCGATGGCAGTTGCCTTGGCTATAACCGTGTGGACATGCATGTTGGCCGGTGGTGGCTTATGCTGTCCCTCGTAGGCTTCTTTGATGGCCGACACCATCCACCGGGCTATGGAGGCCTTGGATGACTGATACCCCGGTCTTGAACCTCCAAAGCTGATGAATAGAGCGTCCGATTTGCGGAAGCTTTTCGTCCTTTCCAAGTAGAATTTTAGTGCACGCCTGACATCAAGGCAGTGCAGAACTCTCTGCGCCTCGTCTTTGGGCTCAGTAAAAAACATGGGCAGCACAATTTCCTTGTTCAGATGGAATGTGGAAGGCACCTTAGGAAGGAACATTGAGTGCGTCCGTAGGACTACCTTGTTCTTGTGAAAAGTAGTGTATGGCTCGGAAGCAACCAGCGCCTGAATTTCACTGATTCTGCGAGCCGAGGTGAGGCCGACTAACAAGGCCGTCTTAATGGTGACCAGCCTGATGCCTGCAGATGCCATTGGTTCGAATGGTTTGTGCGCCAGGGCACCCAAGACTATGTTGAGGTCCCACACAGGGTGTGACTTGATGGGTGGTTAGAGCCTGGCGAGACCAGTCAAATGTTTGACAATCGGGTTGGAGGAGGAGTTTCAGTAAGCCCCAATGGCTGCCAAGTATGTGCGGCAAGTGTCCACCTGCACGCCTAAATGAGCAAGATGCTCAGAAAAAGAGAGCACGTCATCCCGGGAACATGCCCGAGAGTTAATGCCCATAGAGTCTGCCCAGTGGCAGAACCTGGTCCACTTGCTTTTATACTGGGCCCTGTAGATTTGCTCCTGGCGCCCTGTATAATCTCTAGATTAGCTTTAGATAGGCTGAGATGTCCTAGCGTGACCTGTTCAGTAACCACGCTGTGAGGGCTAATTTATCTGGCGCGGAGTCGATGACCCTGCCCCCCTGATGTGCCAGCAGATGTGCTGGGCACGTCGGCAGGCGCATGGGAGACCACTCCGAGAGGCTGAGCAGCTCCGAAAACCATGGCCTGGCTGGCCACCTTGGAGCTATTAGAATGGTGCAGAGGAGGTAAGACTCCTTGATCTTGCATATCACTCTGTGAATCAGGGGAGTGGGTGGAAAAGCATGTGCTATCATTCCATCCCACCTGATCTGAAAAGCATCGCCCAGGGAGCCCAGACCCTGACCCTCAAAATATTGTCTTATCCTGTCCTCTAAAAAGCCATTTAAGACTTCGTCTAGTAGGGTCTCTGACCTCAATCGCCAAGTGGGGATCGGAGGTCTCGACGAGGCTCCCCGCCATGTTGCTATCAGCGTGATCGGAGAGGACTCTATACTTATAGTCTATAACCACAAACTCACTCAAGGTCTCCCTCCCAGTAGTCAATGCACACTTGTACTCCATGTTGAGCCGAAAAGTGGGAGTATTCACGCGCCTCTCTGTGCATCTCCCTCCAAACATCCAACAAAACCCAAATGCTGCAACAGGGAACCCTGGGCCTTAGCCGGTGGCGCCGGGTTAATATATTTCTCATCTGATCTGTCCAAGCCAGATTTGAGAGTACAGTTGAAGTCTCCTCCGCAGATCCACGTAGCGCACCTGTAAGTGGGCAGTCGTGCGTACAAAGACCGGAAGAACACTGTGGTTAGGGGCATATGTATTCACAAAACATACCACCCTGTCTTCTAAAAGCCCATGCGCTAAGACCATCCTGCCCGCATCGACCCCCTTAGACTCCAGCAATTGAAACGGGACCGTGGGCGCCACCCATATGAGGACCCACCTAGCGTATGCCGGACTAAAGAAACCAAACAACCCCCCCCACAATTCCAACAACTGCCCAGCAGCATGTCTGTTCAGGCTCAGCTGCCTTTCTCGCACCCGCCTCCATATTCCCAGGTAGCATCCAGCAGCTTGATGTGCTAAAACTGGCATCCTAAAGTACAACTGGGGTGTGCGACAGTCGCCGTTGATGGCGGCTGTCAGGGCGCCAGCCGTGCTCCTTGGTGTACCAATTCCAGGTATTCCTGCACTCCATTACACATCCTTCGCTCTTGACCGGAGACAGCTTCCCCACAGTGTCTAAGACAAGCAGAGTCATGGTGCATTGTTGCCTCTACCCGGCAGCTGCAGAATCCCCTGTACGTCCATCCAGGACTGTGCTTCTGCCGTGCCCCCAAACAAGTGCCACCTGCCATTGTGGAAGACATTCAGTTTAGCTGGGTAGATCAATATATAATGCAGGTTTGTCCACAGTAGCCTTTCCTTGAGAGGCCCAAACATTGCCCTGTGCCTCTGCACCCGGACAGTGTAGTCTGGGTATATCACCAGTTTCAAGGATCCCCTTGTGATGGCACCCCCCTCTCTGGAGAAGGCAAGTATCCTTTCCCTGCCCTTATAGTTCATGATATTTGCGATCATCGGTCTCAGGGCGCACCAGGTGGGGGTCTCTTCGTCAGCAACCTGTGAGCACGTTTAACTGTGATCCCTGTGTCAGTGTACAAGGGGCCCACCTCCTACAGGAGAATAGTTTCCACGTATGCCGTCGGGTCCTTGCCTTCCTCCCCCTCCGGGAGGTCAAGGATTGAAACGTTGTTTCTGCAGGCCCTCCACTCCTGATCCTCTGCACAGGGTTCTAGGGAGGGACCTCACTCTGCTCATCAAGGCTTCTGCTTGGGTTTGGGTGTAAGAAATGCTGGTCATATATGCTGGTCATATTTTCCTGCACTCGCTGCTCCGTCTCACCCAAGCGCTCTGCGAGCCCCAATACATCCTGCCGAAAAAAGGCCGACATCCACAATGACAGCATCGTTCCAGTGCTATCTTTAGTGCCACAATTGCTGCAAGCATTGGGCACTCCTCTCGCGGGCCCGCCCGCGATGAGTCAGCTGCCTCAGTAGTAGCCTCCTGCTGACTTGAACTGTTCGCCTCCTTTCTGTCCTAGGCCTCCTTGACCGTCTAAACAAAGAGGTGTTCCAGTGTGTGAAAAATATTTAAATTGTAAATGCAACTTTTTCTATTTAATATTGCATTAAAGGAATGGTTCGGTCAAACCATTTTATTGCCCCTACGGGTCGGCCATGTGTTTTTAAGCCTAAATCGCTCGATTTTAGAAACATTTCCTATGGACCTTACCCGAGTTTTCGTCCATTAAACGCACGCGAAAACAGGCACCAGGGAGCTGCCATTTTGTGATAATCCTATCATTTCCCCCATCGCCCTGGCTGACCTGCTTTTGCGGCACTAAATCATATCCCCCGCCCCTGAGCCTGTCATCAGCAGACACGTACTGCACATTTCACAACGCCAAAGCACGTCTCGTGTCAACATTCGCTGCCCTTCAGCTAATGATGTGTCGCCATGGAAATGGCAGGACGCCTCTTTCCTCATTAAGTATAAACAGACCGTTTCACAACACACAGCAGCAGATTTTGGATTCCATTCCTCTCTCTGTGCTACTTTGAGTATTCTGTGACTTGTTTCTGTGCTCTGGTCAGCTACCTTCGTTGCTTGTAGCCCATGTGGACAGATACCAGTACGACCGCTATCAATTAGTTTGTGCAACACACAATGGATACAATAATGCCCTACATGTACGAGCCCGAGTATACAGAGGAGGCTACTGGAAAGGGAAACACGCGAAAACGATGGGGCTTCGGACAGCAGTTGTCAGGACGAATCAACGGATGAAGACACTGGACCTAGTCGCATGGACGGTGTTTCCACCTGGTGCACATGCAATCGGTGCGAGCTAATGCCGACCGAGGAGGAGAACTGCTGCTGCTGTGAAAACTCGGGATGCGTGGCCTACATTTCAGAAGGCGAGCCACGACTGCAATACATCACCGAGCTGCCAGACTTCAGGGCAGCCTGCCTCACACTGTCCGTGTTGAGGATAATGATGGTGCTTATGCACGAACTTCGCGCAACTGTTCGTCCTCGTAATCCGAGTAACGACTAAGTATACTCTGCTTGTGATGCCACTACTATTTCATGGTCTTCTACTATATCCAAAATTACATATACATATCATTGTAACCCATGAAAGTCGTTCAATAGTGTGCAGTGTCTAGATAGCATTTGTCCGTGCAGAATGCCATTGGTTACAAGAATTGTCATTGACAACAAACGTTTATTAAAATCATCTTGGTCATTTAAAAACAGCGTTTCTCATTCCTTTTCACAGGTGGTACAGGCTGGTGGCCTATCGTTCCTTTACATGGTGGCTTCACGGGAGGCTTGGACACCGTGTTCGAAGAGTGATACCCGCCTGTGATGTTCGTGCCATAAGAGAAACATTCCCGAGTGACAGCGGTCAGTACAGGGGATTTTATCTCGCTGTGCTGCAACCTGAACTGTACAATGTGTAAACTTTTGTATTTTTGTGTCATCAAAATAAGCTACAAAATAAAACACCACATATATTTTAACAACGGTTGTTTCGATTTTTTAAATCAATCAAGTGTGTCTCCATGCAAGGATGTACGTCAGACACCTGTGCTCGGAATGGGTGAAGTTCAGGTCGCTGTGAAGCGGGGTGGTCACTATCTAAGCTAACCAAATATATTATCAATAATACGTGCACTAAATAACACTTGTTCAAAGTCTTTCAGTCGGTTATGTCTCTATAAAAGTCACACATATATCAATACTATCAATGAACATTGGATTATACAGGCCTGAGGTCTAGGGTCTTGGCCACTATAATACAGTGTTTGAAGTGTGGGTCTGTGCTCACAAGAATCTCCGATATGTGGCATTTGTTATTGATAGGCAACGATATACTGCAGTAGGGGTCTAATGTTAGTTGGGGATTTGCTAGGTGGCCATCATGGCGTGGTCAGTGGTCTGGCACATGAAGAGAATAACTTGCAGGGACACAGGGTCAGAATGGCAGATACTTTCCACTGGCGAGGGTGCGTGGGCAAGGACACGTTTGTGGAGATGAACGAGCCATGTGCATGGTTCAAGCCGGTTCACATGCAGGACCGTGATCTCAGAGAGTGATGCGTTACATTTATTAGCTGTTGCAAATACCTCTGAAGTTTTCCAGTCAGAGTGGGAACGAGGCTGTGGGCCATGTGCTCTGCGCGCTGTACTATCGCAGTGAGGCCTGGTCACCAAAATGGAGTGGAAAGGGGGTACAAAAATGGATGCCCCGTGTCCTTTAACATCACATAAGGGCAAGGGACGGGCGCAAACGGCCATGGTGCCGAACAGCATGTACACTTCAAAAGGTATCGCACGCCCAGGGGCCATCGCTCACATGGCCTCCTCAGACCCCGTGTCTCCAGGCAGGCCTCCCCTGAGGCAGGCCGCCCCCCTGCAACCACATAAGTGTAGCTCCATTCAGCAGTCTTCCTGTGCCTTATCTGCACGCCCCAGGCCCATCCATCCCACCCCCTCTATCAAAGGCGGTTTGCACCCGGGGATGAGCGCTGGCATGGGGGGCTGTGACGGGCGCAAACGGCCAAGGTGCCGAACAGCATGTACACTTCAAAAGGTATCCCACGCCCAGGGGCCATCGCTCACATGGCCTCCTCAGATCCCGAGTCTCCAGGCAGGCCTCCCCTGAGGCAGGCCGCCCCCTGCAATAAACATAATACCACGACATATACACGTCATTCATTCACAAACACACCCCTGTTTCTAATACTTTATAAACCACTTTATATGTCTCATGAGAACATCTGTGTGCTTTGCAAGTCAACTCCTGAACCTTCTACCTGAGAAGCACTGAGATCTATGCTAAGCTGCTCGTCGCCGTGCTATCTGTGACCGCTTCGAGGAAAACTCGTCAGTGTGCTACCTGTGGCCATCTACCTGTTCTCCTGAAACATACTGCTCGGCCTGCTGAATCCAACTGTTTGTTAGTCGAGGTAAGGCCATGTATCCTAGTCATATTTCGGTCATTTTTTCATTTCAATCTATTTTCTATTAAAGTACCCAATAGAGCTATGGTAATTGGTCTCATTGCTATTGACTTGAGTTTCAATTGTTATGCTATCAATAGATCTATTTATTTTCATCTGTGTCAATTGTCATCGAATTGCATCCTTCGGGGGTCCAGTCTATAATGTAAGCATGGTTCCTTTTCGTGCAAGACAAAACAGAAATTTCTGTAACTTATGCAAATACTAAGCCGCACATGATGAACTGGTATAGTTCCGGCGACCAAAACAAACCCTGCATTGAGCATGGTATGGTTCATTTACTTTTTTATGACATTTTTATTCATCAAGGTTTTATAATAATCTTGATATTTACTTTTCAGAATTTTCAACAATGCCTGCCTGTTCGATTAGCGGTTGCCCTTCGAAGATCCATGCTAAATCTGAAGGCACTACAATCCATGTATTCCCCAAAACTGTTGACCGAATAAGAGAATGTGTCAGACATTGCGGATATCCACTGGATGAGCTGGAAAGTAGAGTCCAACAAGTCTTTGAGGACAAGAGGGGTGATCAATACCGCATCTGCAGCCGGCACTTTCCCTCGAACATGTACACCACATCTTGGGTAACAAAGAAGAACGAACGGCGATGGACACGAAAATTGCTCGCAAACGCTATTCCCACTCTATTCATCCACAAGCCGCCACTGGTGAGTCAAGTGTCCGTTTTTAGCTTTAGGCCTTGCAGTAGTATGTAGGTAGCCGAATGGATTCATTGATATTTTAGGTGTTGTTTCCAATTTGTAATATTTTCGACATCGATATGAGTGTTTAGCTTTTTGAATAATGACATTAATCAATATATTATTTTTAGATTTCATAACCCACAAACGAAATATATATATGGGCACAGGGAACTGTGCTATATTGCGCATTACTCAAGTATTCTGTCTCCTTACATGGCAATTTTAAATATTGGCATTTCATTATCAAACAATAATTTACCTTTACAACTTCTTGACTATCCCTTGAATCTGAAGCAAGAACATTCTACTTCCGTCACGTGCTCGCAGTTATCAACCACTTCTAGCGCGTATCAGGTAATCATACTTGGCTATTACGCTACAGACTTGTTTTATGCATGTCAAGTAATAGTTTGTATGTATCCTGTGATTATTTTACCAATTGTTTGGTTAGTGCTTTCCAATTGATATACACCTTAGTTGTCGTCCCCTGGTGTTTGTTTTCAGTTATAATTAGTGTTATCCATACTAATGCAAGTACTGTCTTTCAGGGAGATGCTGAAGCGTCCACCACATTGACAACAGCCCTAGATGTTCTTCAGCAGCCCGAGGTATGGATACTGACAGCTCAACTGACCGTGATCATCAGGACTGGAACACTTGTCATTTGATTGTTCTACACCTTGTTTCATTTGTGGTTAGCCGTTGATATGTACCTGTGCGGTCGACCCCAAGCGTGTGTTGTGTTTTCAATATTGCAATCCTTACTAATGCAAATACTATGTTTCAGGCTGTTGTTGAATCGTCAACCCACGCACTTGATGCAGAGCCTGACATTCAAGTAATTCCGGTGGAAGCGGGACCATGTGGATACGAATCGGCGCAACAGCTTTCGGAAATGCGCACCACATTGACAACAGCCCTAGATATTCATACTGACAGCTCCATCGAGCGTGATCATATAACGTGATTCCATTTGCTATACTTTCTTCCCTATTAACACAAGTACTGTGTTTCAGGGAGATGATGGAGCTTCCACTACAATCACAAGATCACATTTAGATGATGCAGATGTAAAGACATTGGAGAAATAAGTCGATTAAATCTGATCATTTTTAAATATTCCTTGATTCTTTTAGATAATGCAACATTTGTGGTTATCTCTTTATATGTACCTGTGCCGTCGACCCCAAGTGTGTGTTATGTTTACGATGTTGAAAACCATACTAACGCAAGTACTGTGTTTCAGGGAGTTGCTGATGCCTCCTCTTCAATACAATCATTTGTGGCAGTCCATGTAGAGCCAGAGGTATGTATACTGACATCTCCATCGAACTAGGTCATCAGAGCTCGAATACTTGTCGTTTGATTGTTCCACACAATGTTTAAATCGTGTTTGGCTATTGAGATGTACATGTGTGTTCGTCCTCACGTGCGTTTTACGCTAACAATATTTTGATACACAGTAATGAAAATACTATGTTTCAGGGAGTCGATGGAGCCTCATTCCGTGCTGTCTATGTGGATACAGAAAATATAGTCGTTGCAGCGCAAGAGGAAGGGGAGACATGCGGATACGTATCAGAGCAACAGCGTGCAGATGTTGAAGGTCGAGTCAAAAAAGTTGTAAAGAAAAGAAACCAAAATAAGGTTAGTTACAAACAGTTCATAACTTTAGAATTTTTTTTGTGCTGGGGACTATTTTATGTTTTTTTTTTCCAGTCAATTGTACTATAATTTATCTTGTGTTTAAACTGAAGATCTCTTTTCCAATCTGTCCTCTAGTTACCCATGGGTCTACGAACTATACATACACAGACAGTGAAGCGAATGAGAGATGTAGCTTGCCAGACCATTTACACTATGGAGGAACTATCATTCAGACGCAGCGTGTTGAGACTCGGGATGCTCATGTCCAATGGCCAGAACATGAAATGAATGTGTCCAGAGAATCCAGCAAAGTTTTATTGGACCATTGCTACAGTACGACTGCACCACCGCAACAACATGATACTGGAAGTATTGAAGATAGCTCTGAAGTAGTCGCAGATCAATTCACACAATCTACATCCGCCAAGAAATTGCCACCAAAAAAGCTGTTGACATTGTTGTGTTCTCCCATCAATGTTGAAGTTACAGATGTTGAAATAGCAGAGAATGAACCAGCAGCAGCATTCACCGACGCATCAGAACTTGATAGCAGCGATATTTCTGCCAAATTTGGTGATATGTCCTCAACGTCACAGGCCGAATCAACTTTGACGCAGGATGACAGTCTAATGAAAGAGGGCAAATACATAGTATTCAACAGTTGTTTGATGGATATTGTAAGTATGCTGAAATGTGGGCATTCCGTCAGAGGGAAAGTATGTGGGAAGCCATTGATTCATGTGACTCGTCAAAAACAAGGCAGTAACGTCACAATACATGCCGCCTGTAGATTACATCATACGTTCTCATGGTCTGCACAACCGATGCTGGGGAAACTGCCAGCAGGCAATCTACTGTGTGCAGCTGCATCACTTTTTAGTGGCTCCAGTTTTAGAAAGTTAGAGTCTTTCTTTCAGTTTGTGGGACTCCATTTCATTTAAAAAACACAGTACTACAAATACCAACATGATTATCTGTTTCCGGCCATTAGTGATGCTTGGAAAATTGAACAATTGTCTCTAGCAAGTACATTCGAAGGCAAGCGATTCAGGCTAGCTGGCGATGGACAGTGCGACAGCCCTGCATTTTCTGCCAAGTACTGCACCTACCACTTTCAGGACATGGATAGTAAGAAAATTGAGAGTTCGTTGGTCGTGCATGTAACACAATGTACATCCTCAGTGGTCATGGAGAAACTAGGATTTATAAAATCAGTGGAATATCTACAATCGAGGGGAATGCACATCGACCTCATAGCCACGGACAGACACGTTTCAATTGCCAAGACAATGAGAGAGCAGTTCCCACATATTAAACATCAATTTGACGTATGGCATCTTGCTAAATCAATCAATAAGAAAATCTCAGCTGCAGGGGGAAAAAAAGGTTTGGAAAGTATTTCAGAGCGGTCCCAGTCTATCAGCAACCATCTTTGGTGGAGCTCCAAAACTTGTGAAGGGTCAGTGGAAATACTACTTGAAAAATGGCGGTCACTGATGCACCACTGTACCAACGTGCACCGCTGGTCAGAAAACCTACATTTCCACCAATGTGAACATGGCCCTTTATCCCCAGTGGAGGCACAGAAGAAGAAGTGGTTGAATCCATCTTCACCGACACACAAAGCCATTGAGAAGATTGTTTTCGATAAAACTTTATCAAGAGATTTGAGGGGACTAACAGAATTCTGTCACACAGGAGGTTTGGAGGTGTTCCACAATATGTGCCTAAAGTACAGGCCAAAGCGCTTGCATTTCAGCATACAGGGCGTGAGACATAGGACTCTACTTGCCGTCTTGGCCCATAACGAGAATCTCGGCCGTGAACAATCTAGGACTAAGGGTAGTGTAAGGATGCCTCACTACACTAAGGCCTTTTCAAAAAGAAGTAAGCAATGGGTGCTCAAACCAGTCTATGAGGAAATGGAGTTCGACTTTGTCAAAAGCCTTATTGTTGCTGTATTCGAGAAGCACAGATATGGAATTTTGAACGTTTCTGTGCAGAGCACTGATCCATTGCCACCCAACATTGCCACTGTGCCATGTCCACCCAAAGGAGAGCTGGTTGTGAAGTACAAATCCCGGTTTAAATAATTGTAATACGATTGTCTTTTTGTAAATACATTTTATTGTACAGTGTGCATACAAAGTACGCTAACCCTAACCCCTACCTTCACCATCTTGGGTGCCGAACTACCTGGGTGTCATCTTTGAATTCTCTCTCTATTCACCTCATATTGCTGACCTTGTCTATTTGTGTATGTATATATTTTTGTTGATATAACAAATCTTCGCAATCTCTTATAAATTCTGGGCACTGTTAACCGAGGGGAGGCTTGCGTATTGCAAATAATAAAACAAAAACAATAAATCTCACTTTCAAATCAACTGCTCGGGTACTTTATACTTTCACCTGACCTTCCCCAAAAAACTAAAAGTCTCAATAGTTATGGTTCTTTGGGGCTTCAAAGCTCGCAGACAACGAGGACAAAATTGGGGCCTTAGAACGCGCGAAGCGAGCCGTTGCAGATGAGAGAGAAGCCAGTTCGCATTTGCACATTGAGGCGCACTACATAGATGGATTAGAAACTTCAAGTTCTCACAGATTGCTTTACTACGGGATGTTGCAAAGAAAGAATGTATGCTAATTTCTAGTGAAGGTCAGCGGCTTTGATTTTCAGCGAGTGTCCTGAAGAGGCCCACAACTCGCACTGGCAGTATAAGGTTCTATTGTTTTTTGACCTTGAGAGACCATGCCGAAAGAACTTCATTTGAAGGGGGGGTTAGGGGGTGCAATAATGTTTGAGATGATAAGGCAGAAAATTCTTAAACTAGACCGAGTTTCATGTTAGTTCAGTATACGAAAAATCGTTGTCAAGAGCACAGTGGGATTTACGGACTGCATTACGCACAATGACACAATGGAAATTGCAAATATAATGTAAGTAATTCTTTAGACGCTTTTATACCGGAATGAAGAATTAATGAATGGATGCATGAATAAATGAATGAATGAAGAGCTTTGAAAAGGTTTGTGGGATCGTCCTTGTAGCGGCACATGGGCATGCAGGTCCACATTCCACACGCATGTAGACAAAAAGTCGTTTCTCATTGTGTACCAACCTCGATTTATTTAGTTAGTTTTCGCATTGATTTTAGAGCCGAACATACTCCATTGCGCTATACTTGAAAGCAAATAGTTTCAGCTCGGCCGTAATAAATAAAATGAATAATATTAATAAAGATCGGCTGGCGAGACTAATTATAAATTTGATGTTTTCAAAATAGGTACATACTCCCGTTTTGCCCCTGCCACCAGTTTCAGACACCGCCAGACGGTTTCTTCAGCCGCCAGCTGCAGCTTAATGTAAACAACTGCACCATTCTGATGATCTTATGGGACGATCGCCAAGGGCCCATATGCCCTTACGCGGTACTAGCGGCTAGAAGCAACATATCAACCTTTACGCTGGCCTATTGCCTACTTGATGGAACAGCCTTGCGGTTCAACGTGCGACAAAAGTGCCTCTTTGAACGAAAACCAACACCCTGTGTACCATAAAGGAACAGCGCGTGACTCACGATAACATTTTAAGGATTTGCGGATAGAGATAAAAGAAAATAAATGACTTTCGGAGTTCATATTTCAATTGCTGAATATTCTATAAACATTTAATGTCAAATAAATGTACTTTAAAATCAAACAGCAACACATTAAATATGGTAAAGTACAGTTTCATATTCCGAATTGTGGCGCGGTGTGTTGTGAGCTGATCTGTGTTGGTTTCCGGGTTCTGTGTGAAGTCGCATAGAAGACGACTGGGCGCGTTCGCCTACGCAGCACAGTAACGTCACAGAGAGAGGCGGGGAATAAGAATGTTTTGATAATGTCAGGCTCAGGGGCGGGGGATATGATTTAGTGCCGCAAAAGCAGGTCAGCCAGGGCGATGGGGGAAATGATAGGATTATCAAAAAATGGCAGCTCCCTAGTGCCTGTTTTCGCGTGCATTTAATGGACGAAAATTCGGAAAAGGTCCATAGGAAATTTTTCTAAAATCGAGCGACTTAGGCTTAAAAACACATGGCCGAACCGTAGGGGCAATAAAAAATGTTGACCGATCCATTCCTTTAACACATGCATTTTTTATCCCCACCATGCCCCCATACAGGACATTTTCACGCCCAGATTATGTCCTGTGGAAGCGGGAAAAGAGTATGCAATAATGGTGGCAGGTACACTAGTGGTGGCATGGACGAATCACGACGCAGTTGGGTGTCAATGGATTGGGTGATTGGCCACTACCGGATAAGCGATGAGTGTGTACAAACCTATTGTTTAGGGGCACCCTCTTTAAGGATACGTTAGAATCAAGCATGCTGGAATACTTTGAAATAAAAGACACTGGAGAGGCCCCAGTCCGCTTAGTGTGGAAGGCTGCGAAAGCTACCTTTTAGGGGCTCCTGATATCAGAAGGAGCAGCCAAAAAACTGATTAGAACCCAAAGGGATATGGGACTTAGGAGGGAAATCAGAGAGAGGGAGCACGGGTTGAGGAATGCTCATAACCCATCAGAGGTAGATGTCCAGACAGTAGCTGCTCTTTGGCATGAACTAAAAGCTTTGGCAAGGTAACATTAACTCGGTGAAATTCCTGAAACAGCGCTATTCTGAAAAGGGGGATAAGGCCCATCTAATGTTGGCGGCACATCTTAAAGGGCAGTAGGCGGATAGAACGATCCACAAAGCTAGAGACTCTGGATTAGTGCTCAAGCATTCTAGGTACATAGATAAGAAATGTGGCTGGTTCCCCGTGCAGCTGCACGCCCGGGGGCCTTGGGGGAATTCAGGGGTACAGGCGTACCTCGACAGTATCCCAATGCCAACCTTGTTGCAGGAAGATATTGTAATGATGGATGCCACGATAGAGAAAGTGCTTAAGGCAATTCGGGAAGATGACAGCTGGCTTTGCACCGGGCACGGATGGCTATACCACAGCTTTTTTTAAATAAAAGGTATAGTGGGGAGCTTGGCCCTTTTCTTACTAAATTGTACAGTTAGATCCTGGAAGGAGAGGGAGTCCCCCAATCCTTTTACGCAAGCTTGCATAGTGCTGATTCCAAAAGAGGGGAAGGCCAAACAAGAATGCAGCTTCTACCGTCCAATATCAGTACTAAACGTAGACGTGAAAAGCTATACTAGTGTACCGGCATAGCGACTGAGAGGGTCAGAGGGGTTTCTCCCCAAGTAAGTGCTTCCGGATCCAGTGGGTTTTGTTAGGGTTCGACAAAGGGCAAATTGCATTCACAAAACATTAGATATGATGGCGGGGTTAAATGAGGGTGATGTTGATACCCTGGTGGTCTTTCTGGATGCATAGAAGGCCTCTGAAAGAGTGGACTGGCCGTTCCCGAGTGCTGTCCTACAAAAGGTGGGGCTAAAGGAAAGTGGGTAACATGCGAGTGATGGCTATGTATGTGTGTCCAACAGCAAGGGTAGTGACTAAAGGATTAACATCAGAAAAGTTCCAGGAAAGTCGGAGAACTAGGCAGGGATGTCCCCTTTCTCTAAGGTGATCCACCTGGACCCAGAACTGTGAAGCCTTATAATACTCTAAGTTCTGGGAGGCCCGTCCCCCCCTTTCTCTTTCGGTAGTATCAATGTGGCATAGGCTATCCGAACTTGCTTTCGCTCCCATAAAAAATATAAGAGCCCTACAGGCTTCATCGAAGAAAGACTGCAGCACCTCCACTAGCAATGTTTAAAATAGGAATAGCAACCTTGGGAGGACATTCATTTTAAAGGTTGTAAGTTGGCCAGCCCATGAATGGACTACTTTTGCCGACCTATCCAAATCTTTCTTAATCGTTTCCCACAGAACAAGGTGATTTTCCCTGTATAAGTTGCCAATCTCTCAAGTGATAACAATGCCCTGATATGGTAAGCTCGAAGTCACCACATGAATTCCACAGAGACTCTTAGAGGAATGTGCCTCCTCCCAACCAGCCTTTAGTGGAAGGGCTGCTGATTTATTGAAATTAATTATGAAGTCTGATAGTTATCCAGATTATGCGACGACTTCTAGTATCGCAGCCAGCGATGCAACAGGGTTCGTGGTATATGTCAAAATGCCATCAATGAAGAGAGCAGGCTTACATTCCTTTCCAAAACGCCCCAAATCCAAGAATCTGACCTGACTTTAATTACTAACGGTTCCAGTGTAAGTTCAATGGGTCGGATTGTCAGTCTCTTTGGGAGAGTGGCTATGGGTGACTCTTAAGGATCTGCGAAGGAGAGTATGGTTGCACACGGTTTTGGCAACATTGTAGAAGTTATGGAGGAAATCAGGGGAAAAGGTGGATGTGACCTCATTGCCTTCCCCGCTCAGTTGCTTGAGGTACCCCCCGATTAGAGACAAACAAGTTACTTACCATAGCTGGTAACGTTCTTTCGATGGGATGTTCGATGGGAAATCAAAGGAATCTTAAAATAAGAACATTCCTCAGACGAGTGCTTAAATATGGACAGCGCCGCCAGGTAACCCTTAATGGTACCCACTTGCAGGCCCTTGTGGGCTGAAGAAAGCAAAAAAGACAAAACCAAAGGAATGGAACACTGGAAAAGGATCCACATTCTGAACCCTGCACCAGTCACAGAACTTTCTCCAACGGCATCGGTACAGTGATTTCATTGCGGGCCTTCTGGCCGAAAGCAACACCTCCATCACGTCTTTGGGGAGGTCCCAATCCTTATACCTCAACCTTTCAGATACCAAGCATGAAGGCTGAGAGACTTGACCTCTGGATGGATAACCCGACCCCCCTCCCGTGAGAGCAGATCGTCTCGGTAGGGAAGACGGCGTGGAGGGCAGATGGACATGCCTAGAAGGTCTGGGTACCAAGCTCTCCTGGCCCATGCCGGAGCAATGAGGATCATTTGGGAACCGAACCTCCGTAACCTCCGCAACACTTGCGGAATGACGGGGACTGGATGAAATGCGTATAGCAGTGGGAAAGACCACTCCACTACTAACACGTCCCGTAAGGCTCCTCTTGGGGGAAATTCCAGCGAGCAGAATCTCTCACACTTCCGGGTGACACAGGTGGCGAAGAGATCCACTTGTGGGGTTCCCCAAAGGGCGAAGATCTCCAAAAGAACTTCCTGAGCCAACTCCCACTCGTGAGAGACCGTGCTCTGCCTGCTCAGAGCATACGCCACCACGTTTTTGTCTCCGGCCAGATGAACTGCTGAGATCGAAATTTCCTGCTGGATGGCCCAGAACCAGAGCTGCATCGCCTCCCTGCACAACGTGAGTGACCCTGCCCCCCCCTTTTTTGTTGAGGTAGTGCATGGCCACTGTATTGTCTGTCATAATCAGGACATTCTTATCCTGCACAGACGACAGAAAAGCCTTCAGGGCTGGCCTGACGGCCCTCAGCTCCAACAGATTGATGTGGAGTCTGGACTCCGACGGAGACCAACGTCCGCTGGCTGTCAACTCGTTGGCATGAGCGTCCCAACCTGTGAGGGATGCGTCCGTCACGATCATCACCTCCGCCCATGGTTGCCAAAATGGTGCTCCCTTCATCAGATTGCCTTTGTCGGCCCACCATAGAAGATCCTGGGCGACCGAGGTCGGAATCTGAACGGGATCCGACATCCTGTCGGAGAACTGTGACCACTGCATCTTGAGAGCCCACTACAGGGATGTCATCTGCAGCCTGGACTCTGGCACCAGGAAAATGCAGGATGCCATGAGGCCAAGCAACCTCAAGAATTCGAACGCCGGGAGACTCTGGGAACGTTGAGACTTGTCCACCATCTGCAGAATGTGATGAGCCCTCACCTGGGGAGGCGAACACTGACCCAGGGATTTATCAAGCACTGCTCCGATGTATTGGAGCCGCTGGGTACGTGTCAAATGTGACTTCTTTAAATTGAGGGAGAAGCCCAGCTTGTGAAGGGAGTGGCAGGTGACGGACAGATGATCCAGGGCTTGCTCGGGAGAGCGCGCCCTGATCAACCAATCGTCCAGGTAGGGGTAGACGTGAATCCCCCCGTTCCTGAGATACGCTGTGTTAGGCAGAAACCTGTGCAGTTCCCTTAGGGACCACTGCAAAAAGTTTAAGACTACAGGTGTTAGCAGTAAACCCAATTGGTAGCAGTCTGTACCACCCAGATTTACCTGGTAGCTGTGGCTGAGCAGTCAGACTTCTCTCAAGAAGAGTTAGGCAGTAGATTGAGTATACACAATAGGGCTAAAAATACAGTAGCACATGAAAACACTGACCAGAGCTTTGGTATAAAAGTATATGATTATTTATTTAAAAACACACTTGTAAAAATACACTGGCACTAATATGTCAAGCAAGTTCAAACACAGTCACCAGAAATATATACACCTCCCTAATTAATTATTTGACAAGTCTAGGTTAAGACACCACTTATTTAGCAAAACAGAGGTGAGTGTGTAACCATAGATGGCACTCCAATAATTTGGTTAAAAAGGGAGAGAAAAGGCAGAATAGGAAAATCACACAGTACCAACACTTAAGAAACCACAGCAAGTCAAGAAACGCAGGGTCTAACTGTAGAGCAAAAAGTTCATAGGCCAGGCCCACTCTTGGAGAGAGCAAGGCGGAATGTGCCCAAGATCACACAGTGGAAATGCACTCAAAGTCTTTGCAAGAAAGTCAAAAAGAGGTTGGATCAAGTTAGAAATGTTAATGTTAAAGGTCATTTGTACCGCGCACTATCACCACCGGAGTGGTCCCCTGGCGCTCTGGCGGCTCTGAAAGAGGGGGGGGATGGTGGGTTAGTGGGTGGAGGCTGGAAAAGTGCAAGATTGCAGTGATGTGCTGTTGGCAGCCTCAGCCCGGTGGTTCCGTCGGCTGGGCCTGGGGTGTATGCGGCCAGTAGTCGTCGTGTGCTGATGTGCGAGTCTATGTGTTTTTTTGTTTTGTTGTTGCAGTGTAGTGAAGTTCGTGCGGTTTGCTGCGCTCGAGGTTTGTGGTTGTGTTTGGTTTGGAGTTTGAGAGGTGTATGCAGAGAAGGAAATTGTTAATGGTATTCGTTAGTCATCTCTATCCTGGACTGAAACCGGTTGGGCTTGTGTAATCTTACCCGACGGGATGCTTGTACACCCTGAGCTTCAGGAGGTACGTGCCCGATTTTCCATTCGAGGCCGTTTGAGGATCTAGCTGTCCCCTCCGCCCGCTCCCTTAATAACCTTGCATGCTCCTCCCCCCTCCACATGACTAGCGCCGCTGCTATTGTCCATACACCCGGTTGTGTGGTGATTGGTGGTATCTTGTCTGTTCCACAGCCTTGTGGGACCTAGTTGTGGCTGTGAGGGCGGTGGGGGATGGTAAGGGTTGGCTGGAGTAGTTGTATCCGTTTCTCTAGGTCTCGCGGGTGGACCCCTGTATCCAGCGTCAGCCCTGCTGGTGCCCAGGGTACTTCTGTCGGTTCTAGCGGTTTGTCACTGTCCTTTTTTGATGATTCGTTTGTCTTATTGTTGTTTCGGTTTTAGTCTCCGGTGTTGAAGAGGTAGGTTTTTAGTAATTTTCTGAATTTAAGGTGGTCTTTGGTGTTCCTTATCAATTTTGGGATGTTGTTCCAGGTTTTCGCGGCTAAGTGGTAGAAAGCGGTGCCTCCGAGTTTCTTCTTGATGTAAGGTTTTTGTTCCAGTCGGATTTCGTTGGTTGACCTGAGTGGTCTCGTTGGCTTGTAGATTGTTATTTTTTTTTGTAGGAATTCGGCTCCACAAAGGTAATGTTAACAGGTCCGAGGTCACCCCAGGATAGAGAGTCAAGGATTTACGGGACACCTTGGACAGTCTGTTGCAAGGGAGAACAGGCGGGACACAGTACGTGAAATGGTGCGAAAGCTCCAGCGGGGGCAGTTGTTCCTGGCAGCGGGTGCAAGTCGGGGCTTCGTCCAGGGGAAGAGAAGATCTCGACGTGGAGGAAAGCTGGAGGTCGTTGCACTGCCAGGGAAGAAACCAACCGCGGAGTTTCCCGGTTAAAAGGTACTACCCTTTTATTCGCGGTAGTGGTGAAGCGTGGCTATCCGGCCGCCGGGGTGCTTGGCACGGGCGATTCGACCACAAGACGATCCAGGAAGGCAAAAAAGGCAAACTGGTTGGTCCCACCAGCTCAAAGGGAAGAAGACTCTGCTGGAAGAAGATCTTCTCGTCGTCGGGAAAGTGGTGAGTTTCGTACAGCAGGGCTCCCCCCGGGGTGTCGTCGTCGTAGATGGCTCAGCTTCTCCCCTCTTCGGATTCTTTAGGTCTTGTGGCGACTTCTGAAGTTCCAGTCCCCAAAGCCCTGCTTTTATGCATAAAAACCCCTTTCATCAGCCTAGCTGTCAATCAAACATGCTAAGTGGTGAGCCGGGCGGCTCACCACTGGGCCAATCACACAAGAGTGCGACTTGAGTTGCCAAGGCAACTCAGTCCAGGGTGCCTATTCCCCCCTCCCACACATCCTGTAGACCCAGACAGAGTGGCACCACTTTTGGAGGCTTCTGTGAAGAAGCCCACCAAAAGTGGAACAAAGGGCTCGACTTGGGTTAGGGTTTCAGAGGCAAACACAAACGCCATTTTAAAACCGAGTCCTGGCAAAAAAGACCCAACCGGGGAATAAATATTAAATAAATAACCTGGCGGTATCTTTAACATTGCACCAAAAACTGGTGCGTTTACAATTAATGGGAAAATCCCATAGGAAATATTCCGGTGGAATTTTTCGCGTGGTATTCACTGCCACCAGCCAGAAACTCGACAAGGGGGGGCTGGACAGTTCCCCCTTGGAAAACAGACCCAGGGGCAATCGAATTACCCCTAACAGTACTTCCACAATATGATGGTTTGTACTGGTTCTGTTCACAATTTAAGACTAATAAAGCCAATGGCACTTTACATGCCCTGGGAGACAGTAGTCAGTCCCAGGGTATGGAGTCTATGTTTGGGGGTCACTATGACACCCCTGTGTTACTGCACTGAGGGTGCTGTGTAACACACTTACCAAAAACACATGAAGTCCTATGGAGTAAAAGACCCCATAGCCCATAAAACACATTACATAGTCAAAGGACATTCTCAAATCATGCCTAAGAGTGGGAGAAAAAGAGTCTCACTCTTAGCAGGAGAAAAAATAAATCCCAAAAATCCAGCAAAGCTGCTGGGGGACTCGCTAGGTTTGGGAAATTAGCCTTTACAGAGAATTCTCCCTAACACGCTGCCACCACCACATCAGCTTGGTGAAAACTCTCGGGCGGAGGTCAATCCGAACGGCAGGACCCGAAACTGAAAATGCAAGTCGCCAACCGTGAACCTCAGGTACTTCCTGTGCTTGGGATGAATCGCACATGAAAGTAAGCATCCTTGAGGTCCAGAGACACCAACCAATCCTGAAGTTGAAGGGTCTGGAGGACTTGGGAAAGAGTTACCATTTTGAACTTGTCCTTCCTGAGGAGCTTGTTCAACCAATGCAAGTCCATGATGGGTCTCAATAGCCCGTCTTTTTTCGGGATCAAAAAATAAGGGGAATACCATCCCTTGTTCCTCTCCGCTACAGGCACTCTTTCTATGGCGCCTTTCTCCAGCAGGGATAGGATTTCCTGCGCAAGGAGCAGATCCGGACACTTCAAAGAGAGCTTCCCCGGTGGATTGTCGTGAGGCCTCTGCCGGAAGGGAAGACAGTAGCCATGGGCTATGATCTCCAAAACCCACACATCTAAAGTAATGGCCCGCCATTCTCCAAGCTGCTGTGCAAGTCTGCCCCCAACTGGCGAACCATGGGACATGGCCTCATGACTGAGCTGATGTGGCTGCGGCAGTGCCTGAGGGAAAATAGGCAACTGCCCAAGCGGCTTTGGCACCCAGAGTACCTTGCTTTCCACCCTGGGCACTCCTACGGTGGCCCCTTTGACAGGCAGCTCCTCTCGATCTACCAAAGGAAGATTAGTACCGAAAGGAACCTCCCCTCCATTGCTGTCCCCTAGGACGAAAAGGCGGAGGTTGACGTACTGCAGCGCTCAAAGACTTTGCTGCAGCTTTGGAGGTCTGCAACCTCTCAAGGCTCTCGTCAGCCTTGCTGCCAAACAGATGAACCCCATCAAAGGGCATTTTCAGAAGACGGGATTGCACATCAGGAGCAAACCCTGACTTCCGCAACCACGCAAACCTGCATATCACGGTGCTCTCAGCCATGGACCGGCTGACACAGTCTGCTGTGTCTAAACCCGACTGAAGGGATATGCACATGGCATCCTTGCTGTCTTGCACGAGGGCTAGAAAACCATCCCATTCATCCCCTTCGGGAATATGCTCAGCTGCCAAAGACGCACAGTTCCACAGAGTGTGTGTAAATCTCGCTAAGGCACAAGTGGAGTTGGCAGACTTCAATGCCATACCCCCAGCCGAAAATACCTTCTTCGCCCAAACATCAAAGCGCTTATCGTCCCTATCAGGAGGGAATGTTAGAGTACGCAGCCTGCCTCGAGGAGGCCGTAGCAGCCTGCACCACCAAGTTCTCCGGAGTAGGGTGCATCGATAGGTAGCAGGGGTCACTACTGGATGGCCGGTATTTCTTCGGATGCGACTTATTAACTGTCGGTAGACGCTCTGGTGCAGTCCAAGCCGCCGCCACCCGCCTTTGCAAAGCCATGTGAAACGGCAACAACGGGTCAGTGGGCGGACCTTGATCCAGGATGTCCGTCAAATCATCCTGAGCAAACTCAACAGCTGGAGCAGACCACCCCACGTATTCTGTCACCCTTCACATGAGCCACTAGCGTCATGCAATGACTGACAGAGTTCCTCCATCTGACTATGCCCAGACAAAAGGTCATCATGGACATCAGGAGGCACAGGCAAGGCCATCTCCTCATCAGACAGTTCCTCAACCTCTGAAATATCCTGTAAAGGTTGGAAAAACTCCAATCTAGGAGGAGCAACAGAATAGGGCTCAAAAACAGGCCTCAGACTTACTGGCATCCTTCCTCGAAGGTTCCACAGCCCTCAGGGGCACCCCTGTGAAATCCTCCACAAACGGCGTCGAGGGCACCGAAGGAACCGGCATCGACCGAGGCGCCAACGGCATCAAAGACTTCTTCGAGGATGGAGCCCCGAGAGTGTCCCTCGACGGACACAGCGCTGATGGCGTCAACGCCTTCTTGGAAGGCTTCACAGGTTCCGACGGTCTCGATGTCGTCGAGGACCGGGACCTGGATCTGGCACGGCTATGGCGATCTCCCTTGTCCGAGCGGGACCTCAACGGCTCCTGATGATCGCGCCGCCCGCCCAAGCCCAAAGGCATGCGAGTGTTGAACCTGGCCCGTTCCCTGCCGGCTCCTTTCGGTGGTGTGGCTGGAACTGTGCCTTGCGACTCGAAAATCGCTAACATCTGCCGGCGGAATGCATCCCATTCGGCCGGCGACGAAGACTTGGTGGGACAAGTCAACCGTCTGGTGGAGTCCGACGAGGACAGCGACCGGTGACAGTGCTTCCTAGTATGCCTCGACGAGGCAGAGGAATGGCCCCCTGGATTTTCACCGACGCCGAGAGTTGCCCCTTGAGTCATCGGTCGAAAGCCCAGTGGACTTCGATTTACGGGGCTTAGACACCCTACCTACCTTCAATTTCCCCTTACGTTCCCGCAAGGCCTTAGATGTCAGGGACTGGCAATCCTCGCAGTCGTCGGTGACGTGGCTTTCGCCGAGGCACCAGAGGCAGATGTCGTGCAGGTCCATGATGGACATCTTCGAACCGCAGTCCCCCACATTTTTTAAAGCCCGACTTCGGGGTAGTAGATGAAGCTGAAGACATCGTACACGAAGAAAGAATCGAGCGCGTTGAGATTCCCAAGCAAACACGTTTGCGGAAAAAACGGAACTGAGGCTACGGGCACTGTGCGTCCTATATATAACATCCGGTGACATCGACCCTCGAGGGACAACGGATCGACGCCATCGACTCAGGACGCCCTCTGCCGAAAACTTTCCAAAGCAGCACAGCTGTGGACATTACCTGTCATAGATGTGGAATACATCTGAGGACACAATCCCGTTGAAAAAATTATAGATCCAATCCGATACCAGCCACACTATGAAGCAGGTTTAACAAGAGTGGGTAAATTATGGAAACAGGGGAAGTTCAGAAGTAAAGCGGACCTACATAAAGCATTAAAAACCCAATCAATGTCCCCTTTCTTGTACCTACAATTAAAGGGTGTAATCACTGATCCCTGTTGGAAGGAGAACCTGGCCTGCCACCTAACGGCCTTTGAAGAGGTGCTGAACACCCAGATAGGGTCCAAGGGCACCATCTCTAGAATGTATGTGGCATTGGTGACTAGGGGACCCGTGGGACCCACCTGAAGTGAGGCCCTTTGGGAAGCGGAGTTGAGAACACGAAATGAGGAAGTATAGCCAGCGATTTATAAAAGTGTGTGGTCCTCTAACATAGCTATGCAGTATAAAATGCATAATTGTGGGCTTCTAAAACGCTTGCATCTCATGCCACAGAAGCTTGCGAGAATGTACCCAGTGTGCTTGAGGGGTTCTGGGGAGGTTGGCTTTTACTGGCATATGTGGTGGTAATGCCCGAAGACACTGTTTTTCTGGGCTGAGGTGCTGTTGTGGATGAAAGAAATACAGTATGGACAGCCCTCTGATACCCTTATCAATGCTGTTTGGCTTGATGAGGGTAGAAGACCAATATAAAATCTTACAGCGGGTGGCCAGGAATCTATTACTAGTTTCAAGAGTTTGCATCATGATCTGCTGGAGAAGGCAATTTCTCTCCTGGCTGTGTAAAGCCCACGAAATATAAAAACTGGAGTTACATGGCAAGGTAACAGCGTTGCAAAATCGTGCAGATGTAGAATGGCTAAAATTCCTGACAAATTTTAGAGAAAAAAATTCATTGAATAGTTGATGTCACTAACTGAACGCAGAATGAAGGAACAGGAACCAAGATGAGGAACAAGCATAAAGGACATCAAAAGGCAATTGGAACTTGTTGATTTGAACAACTGGAAGCAAGCAGAAAATTCTGAAGCTATGTTAATGCCAGTAACTTCCAGTTCTTTTTTTAAACAATTTTTTATTTAACGGATGAAGCAATAAGCAACAAGGAAGCCCTAAGTCTGCCGATGAGCACCCCGGGGTGGAATGTGCGGTTTGAGTTGGGCTTAAAATCCTTAAAGTGTATGGCCGAGTAAAAAACTGGTAGCATTGTACAGAGAGATAGTGAGTCCAAGGCCGGGCTCTCTGTTCGAAGATATAAAAGCACATCTATCCAACTCGAAATCCCGTATTCTGGTAGGTCTAGAAGGAAAGGTAGAAGCAATCCTAGCAAAGACAATTCTTGACTTTGCAACTCTAATAACCAATCCTTTGAAGGTAAAGCGTGACCTTGGAAATCTGCATTAGATAGAGACTATAGCCAAGGTACAAAGCTCGACCCCAACCAACTCATTCTTGGTAGCGGAAAAAAAGTAAGGCCAGCTGCCTCGTTATCTGGTAAAATACCCTGACCATAGGATAAGGAAACATTTTCTAAGGGTAAGACTAAATCTCCTCCCCACTGGTGAAGTTCTTAATATACGACAGCAAGGAGATCAAGCAAGCAAGCTATGCAACATTTGTGCCATACCATCAAACCAGTTGCTTCACCATCTGTTAATGGAATGTGAAGGAACATGGCCTTTAAGGTTATCCAAGTTTCGAAGTTTGGTCCATAGAGAGGATGGTATTTTATCAGATCACATTTGGAATAGAATGATCTCAGGCCAAGAATTACAGTTAACAGCAGCAGTGGTTGACATATTGAAGGCCTTGAAACTCCTCACCTAAGCCTAATGGAGGGGCAGGGGGCGGGGCCTGTTAGAAGGGTAGCACAAAACAAGACACAAAGTAGTGTGTGTAATAAGAAGGAAGGGTTTGTGAATAGTGAAATGGACATTGTGATTTTATTAAGTGGGAAAAGGCCTGAGACCCCTGGGCATGTCCTGCTAAAATGGAAGTCTTTTTGTTTTTTTGTTTGTTTTTAATGATGATTGGTTTGTTGTATGGAAGTGATAACATTTGTAAAGGTTTTGATAACCATAAACAAATAAAAAATTTAAAAAGTTAAAAAAAATTAAAATAAGCAACAATACAGTGGTATCAAGGATAGGTTATATTCAGTTAAGATCACCGTATGCAGTCCCTCCCAGCCCCCATTTCCATCGGAGTGTGCCTGCTAGTGTCCTCTTCCCCCATCCCCCACTTCTTTTATCGTTCTGACCCAAATACAGCCGGGCAAACCGGGGCTTAAAGGTCAGAGCTGGGTATTTGTCATTAAGTTCCAGAAGGGGGGAAAATTGGTTAAGCTTTCCCTCGCCCGCCGCCATTACCTTCTCTGATACCAATATGTCTCAAATCTTGCCCCGCCAAAAGATCACATCCAGGCCTTCTGGGGCGTTCCAGCACTGGGCTATGTTAATGCACACCACCAGCAGGAGCCGAGTTAGGAGTTTAGCACGTACCCCCGTTTTGGGATAGATCCCCTCCACTGGGCATCCCAGCAACATTGTTTTCAGGCAAATCAGGAGTTTTCTCCCAGTTATGTCCTCTGTTACCCATGCAATAGATCCCCAGAATAAACGGGCTGAGGGGCAGCTCCACCACATGTGGAAATAGGTTCCTTGTGCACCACAGTTTTGCCAAGAGGTGGGAGGGCTAGAAGCTTGAAAGTGATGAACCTGGGTCGGGGGGCAGTACCATCGGAATATCAGCTTCAGGGTGCACTCATTGTTCGTAACACATTTGGAGGATGAGTGGGCTCTAGCCCAGATGTCCAGCCAATCAGAATCATTGGGCTGAAGACATAGATCAGTTATCCCTTCGGGGCATGGAGTCTGGTCTCTGGGGAGTTGGGAGGTCCTCTCTCAGAAGCTTGTACAGTCTCTAGATGCCCCATTTACTTGGACCTTCCCAAATTGTCAGTTCTAGCGGGTGTAAGGGGCGAGCGGCCCTGTGTTTGATCTCGGGGTGCGTGATCCAGTGTCTCACCTGGAGATAAGGGAACCTGTCCGATTCCTGAAGGAGAAATTCCTTTTTGAAATCTTCAAATGTGCAGGGAAGATTTCCCACATACAATTGGGCCACAGTTTGCAGGCCCCCCCATTTCCAATTTCCGAAAGCACCCAGTGGCAGACCAGGAGTAAAGGAGGGGTTGTTAAAGACCGGGGAGAGCGGGCCCATACCTCTCGGGATCTTTTACCCCCTTAATGCTTCGTCCCAGCACTTTAATGTGACCTTAGTTGCGGTGAGGAGGAGCGGCCAATGTTTACGCTGTGTGTGCTGAACGAAAGGGAGAAAGCGAAGACTGAGCGAGCATTGTGATTGCTCAATCTCCATCCATTTGGGGGGTAGCGGGGCGCTTCCGATGTCCATGTCAGTAAGTGTGAAAGTTGGGCTGCCTCGTAATATTTTAGGAGATTCAGGACTCCCAAGCCACCCAAGAGGGCCCCCACCCATCATAGTTCTCCTAGGCATTCTGGCTTTTTCCCCCCGGCAGATGAAACCCAGGACCTTACGTTGAAGATGATCTGCTGCCGATTTGGGGATCGACACTGGGAGTGAGGTGCAGGCCTACAGTTGGCGCGGGAGGAGATTCATTTTTATTGTTGTGATATGGCCTAACAATGATATCTCTTGTTTAGTCCATCCATCTAAATCTTTCTCCAGCTGTTGGAAGAGCGAGGGGTAGTTGGCCGCATAAACATCTGCCGGCGAGGCCATGAGCCGGACCCCCAATTAATCCATGGAACCTGCGGACCAGCGGATCAGGCATATGGGCTGGAGAGCAGAGAGGTCACGTGGGACAGACGCACCCCCAGGGCCACCGACTTCCCATAGTTTATTTCAGAGCCTGCCACCTCCCCAAAAGTTCCAAGTTTCTGAAGGGCTGCCTCAAGGGATGGCTGGACGTCATAGATGGTGATAAGAGTGTCATCAGCATAAAAGGAAACTTTATGTGTGGAGGCCTGAATCTGCACCCCTTAGATCAGACCATTTCTGCGGATGTGCTAAAGGTTCCATAACTAGGGAGAATAAGAGAGGAGAGAGGGGGCAACCCTGTCGAGTACCACATGCCAAAGAGATCGGGGCTAAACAAGGTGTTTGGGGAGGAGTAGTTGGCCATGATCATATTACAATATTGGGGACCAAATTTGAATGCTTCCAGCGTCAGTCGCAAGAAGGACCAGTCTATCTTATTGAACGCTTTGGTGGCATCTAACGCCAGTAGGGCCATTTCACCCTTCCCCCGTGAGGTAAAATCAATAAGGTTTATGGCTCTCCTAATATTATCCCCGGTTTTCCTTCCCATGATAAACCCTGTCTGGTCAGCGTCAATTAGGGAGGGGAGAAGGGGGGCCAGGCAGTTAGCCAGCACCTTCGAGTAGATATTAGTGTGAATGTTTAAGAGAGAAATCGGCCTGTAGGAAGCACATTCCTTGGGATTTTTACCTGGTTTGATGGTCCAGATCGTAGCAGAGGTCTGCCTTGAAGGCACTACTGTACCTACATCCACGAACGTTGAAAAGAGCAGTAAGGGGGGGAAGCCAATTGGGCTCTGAAAATGTTGAAACATTTTGGGGACAAGCCATCGGGGCCCAGGGCCCTTTGTGTGAGGGCCGTAATGACATCCTCCACTTCCTCTTGTCGGATTGGGGATTCCAATACTGTCCTATCCTCTTGGGTCAGATGCTGGAGAGCTGCCGACGAGATGTAGTCTTTCTGTGTTGTGGTCGATCTGCCCAGGGTCGACATGACTCCCTCATAGTGTTCTTGTGCCAAGCGCAATTTGTCCTGTTCCCCATAGTGAGTGGTAACATTCCGGCCCTTGAGGCCCACGATGAAGTTTTGCTTTTTCGCTAGAGCCAACTTACAGGCTAGGAGGCAATTGGCCTTGTTGCCTTTCATATAATAGCTCTGCTTCGCCGCTGTTAGAAAGCAAGCCGTTTCCTCCGTTGTATACTAATTGATCTTTTCACAATTGACCTCGGGAGAATTGACCTAATTTAGAAGGTCAATTAGGACATATATGCGGGGGAAATCCCCCCACAAATCCCCCCCAATCCCCTTATATTATTTATAATCCAAAACCAACCCAATACATAAATAAAATAACTAAAATAATATAAAGGTCAATTGTGCAGAAGGTCAATTAGGACCACTATAATTAGGCCAATTGTGCAAAAGGTGAATTTTAAAAGGCCAATTTGGGTAATACCATTTCCTCAGCGTGTAACGCCTCCAATTTATTCCTAGCGATACAAAGGGCAGCGTGAACCTAAGGGGACAATCCCTTTTATATTTATTTTCAATCTCCCAGATCTCCTGTTCCAATTTTTCCCTTGACTGTTGCTTACGTCTGTGGTAGGCTGCAGTATGTGAGATAAGCACTCCTCTGATAACAGCTTTCATGGCGTCCCAGGTGATCGCTGGAGAGGTGAGCGCCACCAGGTTTTCTTGAAAGTATTGTTTGATTGCTTTTGCTATTTCATCCCACAAGACTAGATCATTTAAAATTGGACAGTAAAGACGCCACTGCGGTCTGGGGACCAGAGTTGGGTTCCAGGACCTGGTCTGCAGGCATGCTTGGGCATGGTCCGAGTGGAGCTTCGGGGCGATCATCACCTCACTTGTACAGGATAGGAGTTGCAGAGAGGCTAGCATCAAATCGATTCGGGGAGCGGAGCGGTGGACATGAGAGAAGAAAGTGAAGTTCCTCTCGTCTGGATTCAATACCCTCCAGGTGCCGATCACTCTGAACAAGTGTAGGATACTCAGAGCCAACTTGACGTCTTTAGGAGCTGGAGTAGAGGTTCTATCTTTATTGGGGTCTGGGACCCCGTGGAAGTCCCCTCCAATAACGGTTAAACCTTCCAGAAAGGGGAAGAGGGAGGACTCCATGTCCCCAGGAAAGCGCGCCTGGCCTACATTTGGTGCATAGACCATAATTAAGGTGTATAGTTTTCCATAAAGGAGACCTTTAATTCCTATGAATCTGCCTTCGGGATTCTTGATTGTGTCTAGCTCCTCTAACGGGACACCTCTTGCCAACAGGAGTGCTGAGCCCCCTTTTTTCGTGTCACCCGAAGCGAAGAATTGTCAGGGGAAGTCCCTACTGCGAAGTCGGGGGGGAAAGTCTTCCGGGAAGAGATGGGTCTCCTGTTTGAATATGACTGAGCCTTCCAGGTCTTTCAGCCACTTTAAGATCGATTTCCGCTTCATCAGGGAGTTCAGGCCTTTAACATTTAGCGAGACAAAGTTTAGTGGCAGGTGAAGGGACTCCCCATCATTTGACGGTTCCGGCTAGGGGTGGTGGCCAGGCTGGGTCAGGTGAACTGGAGAAGCCATATCCAGGTTGTAACAAGATGTCGGGTAGCTCCATTCGAGGTTTTAACGTTGAAACATAATTTAAACTGATAACAGTGTGAGTTGAGTCCCAACCACGGACTCATAGCCCTCCAACAATTTTGAACTGCCCAAATAACGCCCCAGGGAATTCTGGTTGTATCTCGCACTGGGGGGTAGGCTTGGGCCCCATGGAGCCCATCTTTTCATGTGTTTCACAGCTTGTGGTTCCTTGGCAAGGTGCCCTCCTTCTGTACCTTCGGGCTGTGTTGCATCGGGCTTCAGCGGACGACCCTCAGGAGTGTGTGGTCAAGTAACTTCCATTTCTAAGTACTGATGTACGGATTAAAGGGAAAATTACACCTATTATTGTGGTTCCATGTGATGTTAATGAACCCACAAATAACAAATACTTTAACTAATTAAAAATAACAGGGGAGTATGCCTCAAAGCCCCCCCATTTTCCTAGCTTTACTATCTCACCCCAACCCCTGCCTACCCGTTTTAATCCCTTACCCCACAGCCATATAAACTTTTTACCAAAACTTCAATATTTTTTGGTTATTTATTTTTGGTTTAAAAGGTTTTTGTTATTCTCCATTTCTTAACATCACTGTATACTGTAATTGTTTTATATACATTTGGGAAAGTTGAGTAGTGGGCTGCGAGTTTGGGGGGCTACGGGTTAAAATAAGAGGACTTTAAGTGTCAATGCAAATGGATTGTGGATGTTCGGGATGTTATGTAGTAATAATGTCTTTTGGAAAAACCAAATGTTTGCAGGGTACTATGGGGGAGGGTAGGGGGTTCCTTGTTTGCATTACTGTTGTGCTCCTTACAAATCTGCAATAAAGGATGAATATTTTTTTTTTTAAAAGGCTGTCTTCCAGGATACTATCCTCGGAGGACACAAATGTAATGGATAAAATGGAGACGCCATGAGAAAAGTTAACACAAAGTTTAAGTCCCATGCTGGTAAGGGTGTCGGAGGGAAGGTGTTCGTCCTTTTAAAAACTGCACCATCATGGGGATCAAGAAGTATGATCCCAGCTTTGCCATGCGCTTAAAAATGGATAGCGACGCTAGGTAGCCCTTGATTGAAGGCCCTATCTTGCCAAATGAAGAAGGAAGGACAACACCCTTGAGATGTCTCATCAAAAGGGATCCACATCCTATGCTTTGCACAAGCTGCAGAATTTCTTCCAACGGCAGCAGTAAAGAGCTTTTGTTGCTGGCTTTCTGGCTGAAAGCAAGGCCTTCAGGATCTCTTCTGGAAGGTCCCAGTCCCTGTATCTTAGCCTTTTAGAAGCCAGGCATGCAGGTTGAGCATGTGCAACAACCGGGTGAAGAACCAGCCCCATCTCCTGAGAGAGAAGGTCCGACCTCCGGAGAAGACTATGCGGAGGACAAATGGCCATGTCCAGAAGGTTATCAGGTTATCCTCGCCCAATTCGAGGAAATGAGGATCATGGTTGATCCGTACCTCTGCAACCTCCTGATCACTTGAGGGATGATGGGACTTGGTGGGAACACCACAGTAGCTGGGAGTTCCAGTCCAACACAAATGCAATGCCCAGTGCTCCTCCTTGGGTAAATTCCCTGGAGCAGAAGAGTTTGCACTGCCTGTTCACACTGGAGGTGAACAGATCCACTTGAGGGATCCCCCAAAGCGTGAAGATCTCAAGGAGAACTTCCTGGCACAGGTCCCACTCATGGGAGACCGATACCTGCCTACTCAGGGCATCCGTCATCTTATTCTCCTTCCTGGCGAGCTGAATTGCTGACAGGGAGATCTTGTTCTGTAACGCCCAGAACCAGAGCTGCATTGCCTCCCTGCACAGGATGAGTGACCCTACACCACCTCTCTTGTCGATGCAGTGGATGGCCATTGTGTTGTCCGTCATATGAAGACAGTATTACCCTATATGGAGGGGAAAAAAGGCCATCAGAAGCAATCTGATCGCCCTCAGCTACAACAGGTTCATGTCAAGTTTTGTCTCCGCCGGGACCACAACCCGTTCACCATCAGCTCGTTCAGGTGAGGGCCACAGTCTTTCAGAGATCTGTCCGTCACTATGGTCGTGTCTTGCCACGGTTGCCAAAATGGTTTGCCCGCAATCAAGTTCTCTGTGCAAGTCTATGTTAGGAAAGATTTCCCTTAGGTGCAATCTTCCCTCCATTTGTGAACCCCCCAAACCACCTGCTTTTGTTTGGCTTCCCTAACCTGGCTTTTTCAAGTGGAGCACAGCCTTCAGCTACACTCCTCTGGGCTTTCGCTCATTTGTTCTGGGGAAAACAGACAAGTCCTTCAGGCTGTCAGTACTGGGAAACTATGTTTCCCTTAGTCTTCGACTATGTTGCCGTTTCCTGGTAACTTCTCATCTATGTGCCAACAAGTACCTTACAGTACCACGCATAGGGGTCCTTTTTGTTTTATGGCCCTAGCGACTGTAAGGAAGGCACGGTATCAACAGCAAGACAAGTGACCACGGTTCAAGGGAGTTTATTAAACTTTTGCAGGGGTGTGCTAAAAGCCTATCTAAACCTAAATCTACAGATGGGAGAAAGCTACGACCATCAAATAATCGATTGCCAATCTTTATCGCCAATTTACAAATAGTGTGTGCTAGTGTTCATGCAAAAGAAAGAAGTGTTCAAAAAATGATATGTCGGGATTTTCGGGCCTTTGGCCTCCCTTCCCCATGTTTTCAGCATGGGGGAAGGCAGTTCACTCCAACAAAGCACACACTCTGGCTTCTGAGGCACGAGGATACAGTTCCATTACCAGCACCTTCTGTGTCCAAGTCTCTTTACTTCTTAAAAGTCTCTTGACTCAGAGGGCCTGATTTACAAAAAAACAAGAAGCAAACATTCTTCTCCTTTCACTAGTATTTAATGTGGGTGTTCACCCTGGATCCCCCCTCAGCCGGGGTCAGATGCCTTTCAAAAACAAAAGTTTAACGTTGGATCCCCCCTCTTCTGGGCTCAGATCCCCTTATTACAATGTTCAGAGAATATTCTCTCTCAGGTAACTCACAGTTCACCCCGGATTCCCTTCAGCCAGGCTCAGATTCCTTTCTTTTACCCAATCAGTCTCTCTAAGCCAGGCTTGGACCAATTGCAGTGTACTTTAAAAATCAAAGACTTTTGAATGTGCACAGGGTTTAGCTTGACCCATTGCAGGACCACTTAAATCTCAATATTCCCTTTTCTCTCACTTAGCATCAGTTGGATACCTAAAATACTTTCGAATGAGCACCCACATTGAGCCAGACCACTCTCACTACAGTATCTTTTCTTGCCCTCCCAAAGTTCAGTCACTCCGTTGGTTTCCAATTATATTCGCATCGTTTGTCACATACATCTCACACACTCTTCTATTTAGATATCTTCATATCATAGATATCTTGCAACCTTGGTTCAAAACACAGGCGGGTTCGGTATCAGTCTCTCCAACTCACCGTTTGTGCTGTCTTTACTGACGCTGCTTTGCTGTAGGAGCCAAGGACAGTACCACAGTGGAAATATCCCCTCCCTGCCTTGGTTATTGACGCGGGAGAGCCCCAGGTACCTCAGACACACTGTGCATATTTGATCAGCTTTAGTTGCTGGTCTTAAGTTTCTTACTTTCCAAGGTTCACGAAATTAACGGTCGTTAAAGGTCATGGGCACTTCTCTCTCTGCAACCCTCTCTGGTCTCGCCATCTTTCTTTTCGTATTAAACTGCCATCTTGGAACTGCTGTTTCCTCATGTGCTTTACCATGCTCAGAGTGTGCTTTCGTGCTCCGTCTTCTATCCATTTGGGGAAGTGTGATGGAAGCTAGGTGTGTGTAATGTTCCTTAATTGCCTGACCATTGTATTGGGACAGGTCAGGTATACAGCTCTGGTGTTAGTCCATTCTCACTGACAGTGAGCTTTCTGGGAGACAGTGTTTGTGTCGGAAAAAGGGGGAGGAGGGTTTGATTTCCTAGGGGGATACCGTGTCTCACCCTTTGGTGTCCCACTTCCACTCCTTGAAAACCCCTCATCCAGGTGATCCTCCTGCACTGGTCCAACACCAGAAACTGGATCAAAAAGCGATGCCGTGTCTTGGCCACCTGGATGACAGATCCCCGGGGACTAGCGGGTGAGACACCGTCAGGTTTCCCAACACCCTCTAAGGATTTTTTGGTGTTTGTGCAAGTGCACCTAGTACAAACTGGTGGCAGCAGTTTAACTTTTACGTATTTCCACTTCATTTTTATGGACCATACCGCATTTACCAGTTTGGCCTAAGACAGGCCAGTGTCGAAAATGGCCGTGCCACGAATTCCTTTGTTCTGTCGTTTGGCCATTTTGTCCCTTCGCCTTCCCCCAGGTCGAGAGACCCAGGTATTCCCTATTTGGGCATGCAGCCTCCTGCGAAAACCGCATCTTTTGCGGGCTCCTGCATGTCACTTGTGCTAGTGCCCAGGAAGAGGGTTGACACTGTCTGGTCCCAATCCTCACTATTGGTGCAAGTATGTCTGGTAGGCCTGAATGACTGGAACTACCGTGGGCCATGAAAGAGCCTCTTCAGAAGTGTTTTGGGTGAGCCAGCCAACTGACCAGCTCAAACCCGGGGTATCAAATAGGAGTGCCGCCGTCCCGAATTGAGACGCTGGGAATTGCTTAGTTGTGGTCCTGGGCCCTCTCCTGCCAGAAATCATTGTCCTAGCTCCTCTTGGTCACGATTTATGAGAGTGTGCCAAGCGTGAGCATTTGCGGTCCCTATGTCGCCCTGGTGTGGTGACTGTCGCTATAAGTGCCTGGAGACCTGTCCCACCATGTCCTGAGACGTGCTGCACCGGAACTATCCCTCTCCTTTTTTCAAGAGCTGAGCAAAGGCTACTGTCCTGCCACGGACGATCATCCTGTCCCGCAGCCGCTGAGAGCCGAAGCATCCTGGAACTGTAGGGATGAAACCTACTAGCGAATTGGGCTAGACTGGTAAAGTTTGGCCCGGACTGTTTCGAGGGTCGGTGAGTACTTGCATCACTTACCGGTGGCCCCCTGGCACATCCATCTGTTGTTACGCACGAGAATCCCTCAAAAGATACTCATCTTAACTGGGCTAGCCTGCGCTCCCAAGCTATACCCGAACTCCGAATGTGCCCTATCTGCAAGGTTAGACCCTTCTCAAGGAGTAGGGCTTTATTCTTCATCGCCTCAGCCCCCTTCCTGAACAGCTACAGCTCCCAGAAGAGAACTCGGTTTTCGCTTTATGCACGAGCACGTGTTGTTAACGCACTGCTGTACATTTGTGCACAAGGCTCCTCACTTCTTAGGGCTGGACTGCATAAGATAGGGATTGACTTCAAAGAACTGCCTAATGCGATATCTGTGTTGTACTTACCTCTTCTGTTGCAGGTTGTGTTCATTTTCTCCCCTTTCATCAGCTATAGCCTAAACACATTTTTGTATATACATTACATAGTGAAAAGTGTGGTAACTGTTTTTTATTATTACTGTGGTTTATTTGTGTTTTGTTATAAAGGCCTGTAATAAATGTATTTTTGACATACATCGAAGAGCAATCTGTGGAGTTTTACTGTGTGTGCTCACTGCAGGCTTCCGATCACTCTCACTCTTCCTGAGACTTAGTCTTGACCAGCTGCCAAGCTACTGTAGATTGGGCTTGTTTGTCCAGAAGGTTCCCCTGTTTCACTAAACTAGGGTGGCCTCCTAAACCTCTGCCCACCAGCCCAGAGTTTAGAAATCCATCTTAACAGTCTACCACAGGAGATCCTGAGCGACTCAGCTCGGGACTTGAATCAAGTCCGTCATACTGCCAGAGAACTGCGACCACAGAGTTCTGAGGGCCCATTGGAGCAATCTCATTCTCAGATGAGCCTTTGGCCCCAGGAACATACAGGATGCTATGAGGTCAAGCAACCGTAGGCAGTCTAGGGCTGGTAGATATTGGGCGTTCTGGAATTTGATGACCATTTGCATGATGTGTAAAGCTCTCTCCTCGGGAAGAAAAGACTTGCCCTAGGGAGAATCCAGCACCTCTCTGACGAATTGGAATGTTTTGGGAAGGTGCCCACTGAAACTTCTTTAAATTGAGGGAGAAGCCCAGATTATGGAGAAGGAGGCAGGTGCGATTGAGATGATCTAGGGCTTGATCCAGGGACCATGCTCTGATTAACTAATCGCCCACGTAGGAAAAGATGCGGATACCCCCTTTCCGGACACTGGATGCCACTATCTCCAACAACTTGGAAAAGACACTTGGGCGCAGGTGTGCACGAAAGGCGGAACTCAAAACTGGTAGTGAGGGTTGCCTATGGCACATTTTAGGTACTTCCTGTGCTTTTGATGGATCGGCACATGGAATTAAGCGTCCTGTAGGTCGAGTGACAGCAACCAATCCTGAATTTCTAGGGCCTGCAGGATGTGCAAGAGTGCTACCATTTTGAATTTGTCTTTCCTGAAGATACTTGTTAAAGCGCCTCAGGTCCAAGAGTCCAAGATGGGTCAAGTGTACCACTTCCTGTTCCTTTTCTGAATAGGTACCAACTCTATTGTGCCCTTCCCAGAAGAGGGGAAACCTCTTTTAGGAGCAGTGGGTCTGGAACCGGAGGGGGCCTAGCCAGGGGGGCAATCCGGGGCACTTTAAAAATTGGAAGCAGTAACTTTGGGAGATTACCTGAAGTACCAATGGCATTATTTAATTGGAGGAGGGGTTCAACAGATGTGCCCTTGTCCAGAGTGTCAGTCAAGTCGCATTCTGTTATGTCGCCAAGTGCGAGGCCCCAACCTAAGGCATGCGTCGCCTTAGCCATCATTTTCCAACATGCCACATTTGGATGGTCTCTAGGATCTCCCTGTGCGAATTCCACCTCAGGAGGTGTGTCCAAGCCACTTGCATCATGCAGGGCCAAAGCTAAGTCAGGCAACCTGTCTTTCTCCACAGGACATCGAGGAAGACCCATGGGCTCAATCCCGAAAGGAACTGGGTTGTCACACTCATCAAAAATGTCTTGTGTTGTGATTGCGATGTTGGGGGTGCGACTAAGATGGCCCTGCCCAGCACTTAGATCTTATCCTTTTAACAGGCTTGGCAAGCACATCATTTATGAAAGGATGTGATTAGTGATATTAACAGATTGCATACAATTGTAACGCTCACCTGATTCCCGTAGAGGCGCCGGTCTTGACTGGGCGTATACCGTATCTTCAAAGGTGATGTGTAACACACGGCTGGCTCTTTGGGCTGGACCTCTGTGCACTGTATGTCTGCCTCGAAGGGTAAGATGTCTGCAGATAGAAAATATGGGATTAAGGAACTGGGTTATTGAATGTCTCTCTCTTCTTCCCTTTCTCTTCTCCTGTAGAACCCCAAAGGTTAACGCTCTCACCTTAGGTAAGTGAACGCCGTGCTCTCCATCTGCCTCGGGGCAGGGTGCTGTAACCAGTTTCTTCACTGGATAAGGGGAGCAGGCCTCTTGACTTCAGAGGACTGCTGTCCGTCGTTTACTGCACAAACGGTAAGTTTCGAGTAATTCTAATGTCTTTAAAGTCTTTAGTAATGATGTTTCTTGTTTTGCAGGGTTCCGGCGATGGCGGATGACGGGCTGAAGTGAGTTGAAGATGGAGCCCGTGTGATGAATAGAAGCGCCTGGAAGCACGTAAGTAAGCGCTTGTTGCCTGCTTCACGATGCGCTCTAACTGTCTTTTTATTTTGCAGGTACAAGTTCGGAGCGGCTGCAGGGTGCCGGAATACCCACTGGGTTAGATGTGGAAAGGAGTAATGGCACGTGAGTATTAAAGTTCCCCCATGTCTTTAAACGCACCTTGTTTTGTCTTTCAGATGCGGGATGCAGCGCCGAAGGCCTCCGGAGCAAGCGAAGAGTTGGTAAGCTTTTGTCTTTCAGATGCCGGAATGCAGAGTGAAGACCTCCGGAGCGCACAAAGAGTAGGTAAGCCTTTGTCTTTCAGATGCCGGAATGCAGCGCGAGGCGTTGGTGACAGCCGATGGACCAGGTAAGTGAAGAGCTGTCACTGAAGACCGTAATGCTAACCTGTTCTTTCTTGTCTTTATAGGTGTTGCTGAAGACTGGATTCAGGATGGTAAGCCTTTTTCCTTAGGCCCAGGATCTGATGCAGAAGACACGATGAGCGTTCTGCTGCAGAGGATGCAGAATAACGCAAAGCAAGATTCATCCATCGGGTGTGGTTTAAATAGCCTCCTGTAGTGCTTAGGTGTCTCCTTCCACAGCCACGCCTAGGTAAGAAAAGATTTCATGCTTTCCAGAAGAGTTCCAGCGTTCTGAATCTAGGGAGTGGCTCCTGCCCCACCCAACAGGAAAAGTAGTTCCAAACAGAAGAGGATCAGAGGCTCAACTGGCAGGCAAGTAAGCAGCATGGTCTGCTGCAGGTAAGTCCACCCAAGCATTATGAGCCCGGCGCTTCCAGCGCTGGGACTGGGCATATTTATGAGCCTGGTGCCACTGGCGCCAGGACTGGGTCCAAAAGGTCCCAATTGGGACTGGTTGGCACTCGGAACCTGGGTTATGGATCTGCTTCCAAGGGAGTTGGGAAAACCCTGACCTTTTGGAAGCAGAGATCATGACAACAATACATGGAACACGTGTCCCTAAAGGTCAATGCTGCACTTGTCATAGCCATTAGCTCCCCGACCCTAAGTTCTGCCTACCCAGGGCCCTCTGTCAATTTTGCCTACGGGGCCCTTTGCCTTAAATCTGCCACAGCGGGCCCCACCCCACCCACTCACACAACTCTTTTGGGCAGACTCATCAGTCATTCCTTGAGTCTCCGACTCATGTGATGAAGCTTCCACACTGGTTTGGCTTCTCACACTGTATGTACGTTTCATGCACTCGCCAGGTTTCCTCTGTAGTCTGGACTGTAGAGCGATGCGCCTCTCTGCACGACCATACCTCCAGGAACTCCTCTGAGGATCCCAATGATTCCACAGTCTTTCAGGTGTGTCTACTGCTCCTCTACTCCCTTCTCTACCTATGTGGCTCAAGTTCGCGAGACGCCGCCTGGATTTGCACATCTTCTTTGCACTGCTTCCTCCTTCACTATTCTCCCCCGTATTGCCTTTTCCATTAGTGCGGATGCCATTTTTAAATGTCCCGCATACTTTAGGTCGAGTAAAACTAGCCTGCACGTTAGGCTTCGAGCTTCTTTTGGTTTGCATAAACTCCTTCCTCCTCCTCGTCTCAGTACCTGAGGATTTATGGGAGTTGAAGTCTATAGATGTTATTGGATTTCTTGAATGGTGTTGTTCAAAAGACTCACATAAAGGCACATCAGAAAGAGATGAGGTTATGTGGGAGTTGTGAGTGTTTGAATCATAGATGGGGGCTTGACTAGAATGACAATAGGCCTTCAAGAACTCAGGTATTATAGGGTCTTCCTCAGGGGAAAGGGGGAATACTGCGTCTCATCCGATGGAGCCACCACCTCTCCCTGGGAGTTGTCTCCTTCAATGTGATACTCCCTCATATAGCCGCCCCCATGGTTGGGATCAGGTTGTGGCTGTCGTCCCCTGGCCACATGGGGGGAGGCCACCACTGCGGAATCAGTGATGACTCCACTGGATTCATCACACTTGGCAGGCAGCGCAGTGATAGGCTTCCAAGCAGAAAAGAGAACAACAAAGACGCCAACAATTAAGTTTCAGATTTCTGAGGCCCAGATGGAGCGCATGTCCCTTCCTGAGAGAGTAGGTTCACCCTCAACAGAGGGCACCAGAAAGATCAGATGGACATGTCCAGAAGATCCATATACCACGACTGAACCTCTGCAGTCTCCTGAGAACAAAAGCAATGACGGATTGGCAGGAATGCATAAAGAATTTCCAAGTTCCATTTGACAACCAGTGCTTCCCCCAGAGCTCCCCGCAGAAGAAATTCCCTGGAGCAGAACAACTCAAATTTCTTGTTCACACTGGAAGCGAAGAAGTCCACTTGGGGAGCCAGCCAGAAGGCAAAGAGCTCCTCAAGAACTACCTAGGAAATGTCCCTCTCGTGGGAGACTGAAGCCCGTCTTCTCTGAGCATCCTTTCATGTTCTATGTCCCCACAAGGTTGCCATCCAAGACAAGCCATTATTCCTGAGATCAGAACCACAGTCATATTGCTTCCCTCTACAGAGAACACCAGAACACCAGTTTCTGTGAGGTAGTTCTTGGTACAATTATGTCCATCAGGATCAACACACACTTGTCAGCACACATTGCAGGAAGGCAACCAGGGCTAGCAAACTGACATGTTCCTGAGCTTCTGACTAGTACCAGAGCCCACTCACATAATATTTTGCTGGCGAGTACTCCAGGTGTCCGTGAGCACTGTCAGCTGGGACCAGGGTTGCAGAAGCAACATCCCTCTCAGAATGTTATCTCGCAGAGCCCACCACAGGAGATCCCAATACACCACATCCTGAAGTTGGTCCAACATTTCACTGTGCAACTACACCGTGTTTCAACTCACAACGTTCTCTACCATAAATTAGAACCAAAGTATGACATTTATATTCTAAAATAATGCAAACATATTATTGATTATTTTCATGCATCTATAGGCATGATTTTAGAATATAAATGTCATACTTCTTATGGTAGAGAGCATTGTGAGTTGAAACAAAGTGTAGTGTATAGCATACAAAAACCACAGAGTATTAAGTTTGTGTTACACGCTGCATGTTCCAGGATGAAACTCAACATTATGAGATTCTGGTGTATTGCTCAGTAGATGAGATGACCGTGGGCAATGACTACAACATATACGCACATCTGTAGTTGATGTGTCTCATATAGCATTATTTTGTTGCATCCCACAGCTACTTCCATCAAAACGTATGTGAGAAAAAGTACTAACAACAATGGGTATGTTTTAAACCCCAGTTGTTGTTAATGTGCCATGAATAATGGTGACACTGTTATTGGTAATTTAATTATATCGCACAGATTGAGATCAACGGTTGACTGGTCTGTGTGTGCTTTCTCCCTTTTAGAACCATGAACCGGGAAGAAGCAGAAGAACCTATGGTGGATTGATGGTGTAGTAATTATTAAATTCGATATACACCTGTCACATTAGTAGTTGCACAACAAATGGTGCGCATAGATAGATTTCCAAAACAATTCCTGGATTTGATTAAACAGGAGTTGAAAGCCCTTTTGGGGCAGTGTTGGCCTTGAAGAAGGCAGAGAAATGTATTATACTGCTGCAACCAATTGACCTTGCTGATAATTTGTAATCTCCAGATGAAAAGGGGATACAATTTCTTTCTCACTGAAATATGTATTTTTATGGTTTCCCATTAAGAATAAGGATTCAATATGCATTAATGTTCCATCAACCCTTGCCTTTATGATAGTTTGGTACTCTTTTAGGGCAGACAAATGGATAAAACTATAATTGGCTCCTTATCGTACCACTAAAGGGTGCCTTTTTAACTTTTCACTTTTGTAGCAGTAGAAAGGGACAAGATATTTCTTGTCTGCCCACTTTTAGATAGGTGGCGCACCAGCGAGTTCTAGTTATAGCTCCCCGTAGGAAGGCACAGTTTAGTTCTTCTGTGGGAGATGTGTAATTAGGGAGAAATAATCATTGATGATTCTCCAATTCATGTGGTTTTGAGTGTATTTTGGTTATTTTACTTCAAGCCTTTTTGTGGTACTGCTATAGGTCAGATCCAGCAAGTCTCCCGAGTTCCACATGTACTGAACTCCTCTGGCAAGTCCCTGGCCCCAGAAGAGTAAAGGGACTCCACCATGAACAGGATACGATCACCCTCCTCATCAAAGATGTTGGGCATCTTTGACATTAACCTGCGCATTTGAAGCAGGGCATAAGACTGGGGGACGCAGATGGCGCAGTGGTGTTGTCTGCTCTGTTATGTATCACTTTGTTTTGTTTGCAATAAAATGACTGGATACCGTGCCAATAGCTTGACGCCAGAAGGCAAACAGCATGGCGCTATACCAGAGCCAAGTCTGAGCCTGTAGATCTGTGGTCCACATTGAAATCCCTGCCATTTCTTCCAAGTGAGCTGCAAGTCCTGCAATCGTCATCAGCACCGGGGCCTTGGTGAAAATGTCTAGCATTTTCAGCCAGAATTCTTCCCATTCCTCTAGAGTAAAGGAGTTGCCTGGAACCGGACCTGCCTTCTGGAGCCGAATATGCTGTGGTGTCCCTTGACTTGGAGTGATCACTCCTTTTCTCTGATGACCAAGAAGAATGGTGTTTTGAAAAAGCCAGTAGGGGAGCAAGAATGAATCTGAAAGTAAAATATCATCTTGCCCTTTTGGATAGTAGAGTGTTATTGGTCCTCCTTCACCACCTTCCTATGATCAGAGCCGGGGGAATTTGAAGGGGTTCTTTTTCCACTCTAGTATTAAAAGCTGAACAATTTTGCAGCACTTTCCCTAAAGGGTTTTAGGATGCATGGATTGGCATGATCATCAATCCTGTAGATTGTTACTCACCCAAATAGTACAGGCAGATCCCGTGGGAGTTCACAGAGAGACGTGTGTTTCCTGCACTATGCAGAGGAGTTGAAGCCAGAGGCTTGGGCATCATGCAGTTTAACAAGTTAGCTTAGCTAAATTGTATTCCAGAAAGCATACAGGGCAAGGATACAAGAAATTGAGGTCACAGGGAACAGCGGCTCCAAAAAACTGGCCCTAAAGTTATGTCAGGCCTGGGGCAAGCATCTGAGTCAGGCAGATTGACAGATGTGTATTTTCCCGCCCTGGTAGTATGCCCTTCCACCCTGGTGGTGAAACTATTTCAGAGGACAGGCGGCGCTGGAGATAGAATATCAAAGATGAGGCAATACCAACCCTGCCTTTTTCTGAAAAGGCACAAGCTCGATGGCGTTCTCTAAAAAGCTGAATGACCTACAACAAGGGAGGATCTGAAGGCGAGGAGGAAGCAGAAGGAGGGTCGTCATGCAGGCGTTGAAGAAAAGGGAGGCAGTAACTGACCTGTAAAGCCCCTGCAGCTGTGGTAGTGAGATACCACTACAGGACAAATAGGGAAAGCCTCCTGCCCGCCAGCCTCAGATGGGCACAGTCCAGTTCACAATGGCTTTTGTGCCTGGGGCAGCTGTGGGGATAACCAAGGAGGCAAAACCTTCTCTCTGCATTCCATGGCCTCTACCCTGTCAGGCAGGAAGATGCTGCTGTTGCTTGCACAAGGGTGTCTGACACCTGCCACAGGAGGCAAAAGAGGGGTGGCTCCAAAAAGCAGGACCTCTGGGACCAATCATGAACAGATATTAGAACACTAGACCCTAAGGACCCAACTGTGGCCTTGGATGCCAGAAACCTGTGCAAGAATTTGTCAGCATAAGCCACAAAATGATGTTCTCAATCAAATGGCATGCCCAGAAGTTTAGATTGGACATCAGGAATTAGGTCCTCAGCGGAGTGTCTACTCAGGACTGAACCGGTGCCACGCAATCAGCTGTATCAAGGCCTGATTGCTACATGCGTCAGGCAGCATACTTTCACTCACTGACAAGCTTGTTGATACCCTCCATCATCTCATCAGTCTGGAGCGTCTCACTTTTAGTCACTAGAGAGAACACTCCATATAGTGAAGAAATACTAGGCCAGTGAGTAAGCAGCGCACACAGCCCAACAGAGTTAGGCGGTCGGGTGCAAAAACCTTGCACCCTAAGGCGTCTAGCTTCTTTCTCTCTCTGTCAATGGCAAAGGCATTTTGTGGGGAACTTAAAGCGGGCAGTCGCAGCCTGCACCAACAAGCTCTCACGCCATTACTGCTTGGTGAAGAAATCTGGATCCGATGAAGCCAGACAGTGCTTCTTTGAAAGGACCCAATCCACCACAGTGGTGGAGGGCAGTTTCTTCTGTGCCGACAACATGGGGGTGGACACAGGCAGGTTGCAAGGCAATACTTTCTCCCTCGGAGGACCCTCATCCAGAAAATCCCAATGTCTCCACTATCTTCACCATCATTCTTTGGAATTAAGTGTAAGGTCTACCCAGCCCAGGCGGATATATAGCTTCATAGAGGTGTACAAGCTGCTGGCACCTTAAAGGCCAGAGGCAAGGTAAGCACGATCTTACTCCACACTATAAAACTCCTCAGAGGAGTCCACAGCCTCCCCATAATACATGGTTACATGGTTTCAAACCCAAAGGGAAAGTGAAGCAGAAGAAGCAGAGATCCCTACCGCAGCGGAGCGAGTGGACACGCAAGCCTAACCCGGTGTGTTCACTTGAACACTGTGACCCCAGAGCGCTCAGTGACCGCCTGCTAGCCAAACACAGGCCTTTTGAATACTGCACTAATGAAAAGAAAACAAGGTGGCAGAAAAGTAAATACTGTATGAATCAAACTGGTGAAAATCTAAGAGATATTTATGTTGAATATCACACTGATACGAAGTGGAGGAAGTGGCAGAACCATTGTAAATTTAAAAGGTCAGAACAATTGCCAACACTCAAGGGCAATATTTCTAAAACCCAAAGCCAACAACTATTGCCAAAGTCAAAAGTGAATCTAGTTGAAGAGAACCAATATTGCCAAAGTCAGAAGGGGGAAGCTAAGCAACCAGCTCCGTATGAACCCTATTGTAAAATAGAAACAGAGGCAATAAAAATAACTGACTTGAACAAACATTGCCCAAGCCAAATAAGAGCAGGAAAGGGAGAAACTCAGCATCAGCAATTGGTTAAAACAAGAGTGGCAGGAAGGCGACCCTTTTGACAGGCAGTGTTAAGGAGGAGAGGAGAATAACCTGCATTGCATGTGGAAATTAAAAGTGTGAAACAAACAGCACCAATGTGTCTCATGTTTTCCCAGAAGAAGTCAACACTGAGGTTACGGGAAGTCAAGGACTTTATAAGTTATACAAAGAAGAACTGTGTCACAGAAGCACTTATAGTAGTATTAGTAGCTTGTCACAATTTATAGGTGGGAAAGATGACAACACACCAGGCTGACCTCAACTTATAGGGTTTATTTATTTTTATAACTTGAACAAATTAGAAGGATACACTGGAACAGTCTTCTTAGGAATCCATTTCCGCAGTTTCGGGTAAACGCAGTCCACTCTCAATTTAGGGTATTTCTCCCTCTGTAAGGAAGAATAGTGGCCATATAACTGAGTATCAGTTGTTACAGTCTTTGCCTCCTTCTTTAACGTGTTGGTCTTCACTGTTTTGCCAAAACAAAATGTTGATTTCCTTTTTACAAGGCTTCTCAACCCAGCATCATGGCTCTAGTGGGATCTCCTCTTGAGTGTTAGGACAGAGCCTATATTATTTTTACTATAGTTAGTTGTTCTGGCTCTGAAAACTTTATGTCAGTTCCTCTTCTTCAATTCAATTGGCTAATTAGTTTTCCCTGAGCCGACTCCTTCACTTCATTCACACAAGGTTTCCAGGCGTCGGATCATATTCTTCCGCCTTGCATTCTCTCTCTCTCTCTCTCACTCAAGGCTATCTCATCAGTTTCACCTTGTAGATTGCAGCACTTGCCTTTGCTGTAATATGGGTCTCGCCGCCCATCAGCTGTGGGGCCTGCGGAAGACACAAGACTTGACACGCCTCCCAGCTCTCTTCCAGCGTCATCAGCAGCCGTATCAATAACGTCTCCACCCCTCAACGCTCTCAATGAAGGATCAGGAAAACGAGCCCCGTAGTCTTTGTGACTCAATCGTTATTTCGTTACACAGCACTCAACGGCCTCAGCTCTCAGCCTTATGTCATTTCAGCGATCACAGCTTCTCACTTTTAGTCTACTAGAGAGAATACCCTAGAGGCTAACTTAAATGTGGGAAAAACAACTCCAATTAACACAAACTCTTCTACTGTTTATCTTCGCAGGAGTTAATACGCCCACTCATAACTGACATTATCTTCCCCCAACAGCTGATTCCTGTCAAACGAACACAAAGGCATTCGGAAAAAGGACCCTTACATCCTCTGTCATTTTACTATTGGTTACAATAACTGTCCATCAAGCCTCCTAATAAACCCTCTTCTTGTTATCAGCGCTTTAACATTTTATTATCATGATGCCTGGTGTAGCAATGATGCCTGGTGTTGCCCAATAACTCCTCCTGACCCAATACTCCCCTATTAACCCTTTCACATAGTTGTTTCACATTGTCCTGGCAGGAGAGTACATCAGGGCAAAGGACTTTTGTAATATAGGCCTGGCAGGTGAGTAGACCAGGCCAAACGCTTTGAAGTGCTGTGTTATTACTAATTGAGTATATTATAGTGTGTGTTATCCTAGATTGAAATGTGAGCAATCCCTAATTTCTTAACAAGAATCTATAGAATTGAATGTTACAATAACGATTTTGGTCCTTCTCATGCTCTGTAGTGAGTACCCATGTACTCCGAGACCACCTTCTTTATCCATTGCCTGCATCAGTTTGAATTTGTTACCAGTAGTTTTTTTGAAGTAAATATCTCAGATCTCCTGCAGCTAATCTTCCCGCCAGCGGCGTGTCAGCGCCGGCGTGTGAGCAAGGGCCACTTTTGCCGGTTCTCCGCCGGGCCGGATTTAAGAGTCGGACCCTCTTGGTAAAATCCAGGCTTTTCTCCTCTGTGTGAACGTTGTAACTGCATCATGTCAACCGGCAGTATTAGGTCAAGGATAACTGCTATTATTGACAAATACCTGAAACTAGCCTTACAACCCAATATAACCACTGACACTGACTCAGACATAGTTAGGCCGTCTGACTACATCATGGGTGCACAATTTACATCCCGCGGGGCCCGTTATGGCCCACCATGCTGTTTTGTCTGGCCCGCCAGCAACAAAGACTTTCCTAATGGAGGGTGGCCCGCAAGCAGCATCGGCCGCCCTCCATTAGGAAAAGTTGTTGTCGTCTTCCGGGCGGACAAAACACTGGCCCTCATTGGCTCAGGGCACACGCACCACGTAGCTCCTATGAGCTACGCAGTGCGTGTGTGCTGCACCAATGGAGTGCCAACACTACGGCTGGCGTGGTCAGTAAGGCTTGATGTTGGAAGGCATTTCAGCCTTGCAATGCCAGCTGTGGTACCAGACCTCGCCAGCGTTCCAGCTAGCCTGCCTTCCAGCACGTCTGATAAGTACAGAATTTTGGGGGGAGGGGGAGGATTGGAATGTTTGTGTGTGTGTCTGGTCTTTGACCTGCTTGTATGTTGAGATGCAGGTGTGTGTGTCGGGTCTGCCAGAATGTGTATGTGTGCAGGTGCAGTGTATGTTGAGATGCTGGGGGTGGGGAGTCTGCGTCTGTATGGGTGCATGCTTGTGAGTTTGTTTGGTGAATTGGGGGGTGGGGGTTTGGGTCTGTATGGGTGCATGGTGTATGCATTTGAGTTTGTATGGTGAGTTGGGGGTGGGGTCTGTATGGGTGCATGGTGTATGCTTGTGAGTTTGTGTGCTGAGTTGGGGGGTTTGGGTCTGTATGAGTGCATAGTGTATTGGTGTATGCTTGAGTTTGTGTTATGGGGTGGGGGGTTCGGGTCTGTATAGGTGCATAGTGTATTGGTGTATGCTTGTGAGATTGTGTGCTGAGCTGGGGGGTTCGGGTCTGTAGGGGTGTATGCTTGAGAGTTTGTGTGCGGAGTTGGGGGATGGGGGTTCGGGTATGTATGGGTGCATGGTGTATTGGTGTATGCTTGTGAGATTGTGTGCAGAGTTGGGGGGTGGAGGGTTCGGTTCTGTAGGGGTGCATAGTGTATTGGTGTATGCTTGTGAGTTTGTGTGCTGAGTTGGGGGTTCGGGTCTGTATGGGTGTATGCTTGTGAGTTTGTGTGCCGAGTTGGGGGGTGGGGGTTCGGGTCTGTATGGGTGCATGGTGTATTGGTGTATGCTTGTAAGTTTGTGTGCTGAGTTGGGGGTGGGGGGTTCAGGTCTGTATGGGTCCATGGTGTATTGGTGTATGCTGGTAAGTTTGTGTGCTGAGTTGGGTGTGGGGGTTCAGGTCGGTATGGGGGCATGGTGTATGCTTGTGAGTTTGTGTGCTGAGTTGGGGTTTGGGCGCTCGGGTTTGTATGGGTGCATGCTTGCGAGTTTGCGTGCTGAGTTGGGGGGGTGCGGGGTTCGGGTCTGTATGGGTGCATAGTGGATTGGTGTATGCTTGTGAGTTTGTGTGCCGAGTTGGGGGTTGGAGGGTTTGGGTCTGTATGGGTGTATGCTTGTGAGTTTGTGTGCTGATTTTGGGGGTGGGGGGTTCGGGTCTGTATGGGTGCATAGTGGATTGGTGTATGCTTGTGAGTTTGTGTGCTGAGTTGGGGGTGGCGGGTTCGGGTCTGTATGGGTACATGGTGTATGCTTGTTAGTCTGTATGCAGGGTGGGGGTCTGTATGAATATGTATGCATGGTGCATGCTTGCTGGCATGAGGCATAGTGTTTGGTTGGGGGGTGGGTGTCATGGGGCATAGTGTTTGCTTGAGGGGTAGGAGCCATGGGGCATAGTGTTTGCTTGAGGGGTGGGAGCCATGGGGCATAGTGTTTGGTCGAGGGGGTGGGGACCATGGGGCATAGTGTTTGGTTGGGGGGTGGGGGCCATGGGGCATAGTGTTTGGTTGGGGGGTGGGGCCCATGGGGCATAGTGTTTGGTTGAGGGGTGGGAGCCATGGGGCATAATGTTTGCTTGGGGGGTGGGAGCCATGGGGCATAGCATTTGCTTGAGGGGTGGGGGCCATGGGGCATAGTGTCGCACTCCAAGAGTGAACCCAATAATAAAGCTAAAACAGGCACAGTTAGGAGATATACACCCTTTGCTTTTTGTGAAAACCTGACTCAACGAAGGCCATACTCCTCTTGGGCAACCCAAACACCAAAGTATATCAGTCTAAAATAACGGAATGTCCAATCAAGGGTCAATAAAATATATATCATTTATTAAGGTAAGGTACTTTCGGCCCTCGGTCAAAATCAGTTGTGCACCCCTTGACTACATGCATGTACCACAGGTTGTTATGCCCGCTCAACACCGCTCTTATTACAATATGGGCTGCAGGCAGTGTGTTGATAGCACTGCCTGTGACCTTGACTCGCACAAGTCATTTCTCCCTCCCCCCTCCCTCCCTCCCTCCTTGTTTGGGGAGATTAGTGGTGATGTTTCAGACATCCATGAAAACTCTCCTTCTCTCCCACAACCTTCGGCAGTCAGTCTTCCTACCACTGATAACTGCCAGACCACGACCATGAAGGACAAATCTGGTCTAAATGATGCCATGCAGAGCACAAATGACTCCTTTAACAAGAATGACTGTTTTCAGCCAGCATCATGGTACTCAGAAGCCAGGCCCCCCAATGCCTAATTGTAAAGCATCAGATGATGCCCATTCCCATATAGATTCTATTAATAGTCATACTATGGATTACGCGGACAAAGTTTCCAAAAAAACAGACTCCATTATAGAAACCTCTCATGCTGTACTTCACACTGGTCCACCTAAGGTGATTAATGAAGACACCCCTAGAAAAACCTTAAATTGTTGCCTCTTAAACACTAGATCTCTAATTAAACACTATCAAGGTGGCTGACTATTTCTCACACAATTGAATGGATCTCTGGGATATCACTAAATCCTGGCTGCATGCCGCAGCTGGGCGAGCCTTAGCCTTGGCCTTGGCATTACCCCAAGAAGATAATATTCTGAGAGCGGATCGAGTAACTAGTAAAGGAGGAGGGGTTGCGTTAATCACCCACAAGTCAATTAAAATACATCAAGTTAATGAGGTCAGCATGCCTGACTGCAAAGTCATACAAGTTAAATTGTCCATTGATCACAATACTATGCTGAGTGTACTTGTGATACATCGGACGCCAAATGCTATGCCTGACTTCTTAACACATTTCTGCGACTGTATTTCTTCAACAATTAAACCTCAAACGAAAATGATTTGGGAGACCTAAACTAAACTTAGGTTTAGATGACCCTACGGACACTCTTGCTAAATCTACCCAGGCCACTTTGGAGGGACTTGACTTCGTTCAGAATGTTACACAAGCAACCCACAGAGTGGGTAGGATTATGGATTGGGTAATCTCTCATAGGTAGAGAATGTGGAAATAACCTGGTTGTATCATTTTTGTATTCAATTCAAGCTCCCTTGGACAGGATTCGGAAGAAAACCTAGAAGTCTGCCGTCCAAAGTAACTCGCCGTAATCTTTGGAAACTTACCCCGTTCTCTATGTTGCCATTTTTTACACCCATTTTGGACAATCTGGGAAAATACAACTCAGCCACCGAGCTTGCCGCAATCTACCATGACATGCTGTCCTCAGGAGTCAACAAATGAGCTCCACAAAAATCTAGGTTGAAGAGAATACAGCCTTCAAAAGTGTGATTCTCTAAGGAAATTCTGAAACTTAAACACCAGAAAAATAAAGCACTTGTCCAGAAAAAAAATCCTTGTACCTGGAGGACCGAATAAGCTACAGGAATGTTGTTAAGGAATATAAAGTTGCTATCTGTCTATCAAAAAGGTCTTCATATGACAAAAGGAGGCATCATCTGACTCGAGGGAACCATTTAAATTCCTAAGAGAACTGGAAGACCCTCACCCTTTTGCTCCCATAGTTGCCAAAGATGCAAATTGGTGCACCTTCATCCAGAATGCGATGGTACAAAATATTTTACAAAATCAAAAGTGAAATCTCAGCTAAAATAGGGGCCTCATACAATCCATCTGTCGCAGGCGAAGGTGGCAAATGAATCATGTCCATATCACCATTCAAATTCATGGGGGTTGGGAAGCACAGATGTTGCATATTCTGGAGCAAATACAACCTACTAATTGTAGAGGAGATGTCTGCCCAGCCATCATTGTTAAATCCTGCGCCATGTCTCTTACCACTCTTATCACCAAATGTGTAAATGCCTCTTTTCAAGAGAATTACATTCCCGCTGAGATAAAACAGGCATGGATTTCTCCTCTCCTGAAAAATCCCTTGCTGGACCCTAACCTCCCGGCAAACTATCGCCCCAATACTAACTCACAATTTCTTCTAAAGATACTAGACAAAAGTGCCAATTGACAAATTTAAGAATTTCTAGCCCTACAGAACATCCTAGGTCCAAACAGTCAGGCTTCAGAGCGCCCACACACAGCACCGAGTACACTCTCCTGGACCTGAAAACCAACATCCTGCAATACTGTGATAGTGGGGACACCACGCTTCTGATGCTGTTGGATCTAACTGCAGCATTTGATTATTTGGTAGATCACACCACCTTGCACCCTGGTATCGAGACTACAGGACTCTGTCAATTTCATGTGAAGCATCCTCCTGGGTTTATTCTTTCCTGACTAACAGGACGGCCGCAGTCCATTATGAAGAAGCTATGGCAGAGGGGTACATGCTTTCATGCAGGGTGCTGCAGGGTCTTGCATGTCTCCAATCCTCTTCAATCTCTTCATTCTACCTCTTTTTGAGCTGTTGGATTCTAAAGGCATAATATTTGCTAATTACGCAGACGATACACAGTGCCTCATTCCACTCACAGGCAACCATACTCAATACACCCTGATCATCAATACCACCTAGAATTATATACACTCATGGATGATGTGCAATGGGCTGGTACTTAATAATGCAAAAACTGAGGTTATGGTTGTCGGCATGGCACCAAAACTGCGTGAAGTGCATGATGACTATTGTCGGTTCCAAATTCCAGAATGCGCAATGGTGACACTTCACAAGGTTAAGACTTTAGGAGTGATCCTGGACCAAGAACTTACTATGACAGATCACATCCGTAGCCTTGTGTCAAGCACATCCTACTAGATCAAGCATTTGCCTCACACTAGACCTTTTCTTGACACATCTAACTGTGGCACTCTAGCCCGTGCCATTATAGGCTATTGCTTGGACTATTGCTCCAGGAACATGGAAAGGCAAAATAAACCATCTACAAGTGGTACAAAATAACGCAGTTCGAATGGTCAAAAGACTCTGGAAAAGAGACCACATTACGGCGGCAAGGAGATCCCTACACTGGCTACCTATTGGTAAGCGAATCACCTTCAGGACTCTATGTATCACAAACTCTTGCCTTTATGGGAAAAGTCCAGCTTATCTTTCCGATCGGCTCTCCTGGCTTCACATTAGGCACACTCTGAGGTCCAACAACTCATGCCTCTTACAGACTACAAAAGCTAAACTGTCTCTAGTATTAGCAGGGTGTTTTCACCAGACCAGCCACTCGACTTTGGAACGCACTTCCACCAGACCTCAGATCTTGTTCTTCCCTACCAGCCTTCAAGCACAGGCTGAAGAATAATAAATCCCCTTATAATAAATCTCTATCTGGATGCGGGACTCCTGCTCTGTTATGTGAACTCATTGTTTTATGTTGTCTGTTCATGTCCTAGCGCTTCCATGGCTACGGGCTTCGTCCCAGGGCTTTACAAATAAAATAAATGAATAATTAAATATGAACAAGTGTGCGGGGCCGAATACTTTTGTTAGAGTGTTTCCTTTAACCCTTTAAGTGCCATGGGTTTTTCCCCCCAGTGCCAAGGTCTTTTTTTGTGATTTCGGTATGTCGCCATTCAATGCCTTGTAACTTTTATGATACATGAGATATCTCGGCCAAATGTGGCCCCTTTTTTCCCATATGTAAGCGGTCGTAACGCCACCCAGGAATGCTAGGTTTCGGTAGGGGGGTGAGAGAAAATAACCAAAAAGGGCAAAAATTTAGTGTTTTTTCAAAAAATTCCAATAAAATGATGTACAAAGAAGCCTGTGTTTTATTCCTTGTAAGAGCTAGGAACAAATGGTTTGCTGTGCTGAATTCCCCAATTTCCTAGCTTTCAAGAACAGGTTGAGTGGAAACGTTTTTCTTTTTATTTTGATGTGGTTATCAACCGTTTTTTGGGAGGTAAGCGATTTTGGCAATTTTTGCCAATTGGACATGCATGGACGGAATGGAAGAAAAGGGTAGGAAAGCCGAATTGGACGAAAGAAAGGCATACATTTCTGAAAAGTAGACAAAATTCAAGTTTAGGAAGGGGTGATTTGCGCAGGTCGGGCAACAACTAGGTAGGGGAAAATTCCATAGATTGGGGAAAAAGCGGAAAAATGACCGAAAAAAAAGGTATGTGGTGGACATGTTTGGCTTGGTACGGCAATGCTTTCTATGAATTTTGAAAAAAGCAATGCTCCGCTACATTCCCCCGACTCTTGCAGTTAGGAAAGCACACATTTTTTGTAGCGTTTCACAAAACAAGCATTACCACAAGCCAAACACTGAGCCATGGTACACAGGAGTTTTATGCTTACGGCCTGAACAGACATACGTAGCATGTGTAAATCAGGAAAACCAATGTGGTGAGGAACGGCAAGCAAACATTTTTTGAAAGAGCACAGGAAGACCTTTTCAAGGGTAGGTGACTTGTGCAGGTTACAAAAGTGTACGGTGCCTAAAGCAGCGACTAAATGTAGGGCACATTTGGGAAATGAAAGGGTTGTGTGACAAAGGGCACCAGCAAATGGGTCAAAACGTTATGCAAACTATAAAAACACAACCAATGTCATACCTTTCCCGCGTTCCCACGCGTTTTCCGATGAAAACGGTACCTCACATGTGTGGATGCACCTACCTGGGCACCAAGGAGAAAGCCGAACACACCCCTAACCCCAAGTCTTTTCCGACATCTGAATTTCACAATTTTTCCAGACGGGCACACCATACAGATATGGGCCTCGGGTGTCCAAGCCACCAAGGAAAACAGGGAACCCCATGCATTTCCGAAAAGAGGACACCTGTGGGAATCCGCAGAGGTCTGACTTGCAAAAATCGGCCCAGAATTTATTACCCAGAAACCACAGCAAAGTCCGAAATGTGGCGAAACAAAACACATTTTCCGCACATTTGACTCGGCTCACCCACCGAAACATGCCGCCACCGAAACACGGCGCCAACAACACATGGCCTACTGTCCCGCGTTACCACAGGTGTCCCGATAAAAACGGTACCTCACATGTGTGGGTGCACCTACCTGTGCGCCAAGGGGAAAGCCTAAAACACGGGTAACCCATAAGTCTTCAGGCACTGCATCAATTACAGAATTCTGCTCATGCGCACACCCTGCAGATTTGCGCCTAGGGTGTCCAAGACACAAAGAAAAACAGGTAACCCCATGCATTACCGAACAGAAGACACCTGTGGGAATCCGCAGAGATCTGACTTGCGCAAATCGGCCCATAATGTATTACCCAGAAACCCCGGCAAAGTCTGAAATGTGGCAAAAAAACATTTTCCGCACATTTCACTCGGCTCACCCACCGAAACACGTCGCCAACACCACATGGCCTACCGTCCCGCGTTCCCACAGGTGTCTGGATGAAAACAGTAACTCACATGTGTGGGTGCACCTACCTGGGCACCAAGAGGAAAGCCTAAAATACTGGTAACCCCAACTCTTTTCGCACAGCAGGATTGCAGGATTTTGACTAATGTGCACACCATACAGATTTGGGCATAGGGTGTCGAAGCCACCAAGGAAAACTCAGAAAACCATGCATTTCTGAAAATAGGACGCCCGTGGGAATGCACAGAGGTCTGACTTGCGCGAAGCAGCCCCAAATTTATTACCCACAATCCCCGACAAAGAGTGATATTTGGTGGGGGAAAAAACACAATGTTCACTTTGTCGGGGATTCTGGGTAATACATTCTGGCCTGCTTCGCGCAAGTCAAACCTCTGTGTATTCCCACGGGTGTCCTCTTTTCAGAAATGCATGGGGTTCTCTGTTTTCCTTGATGGTTTGGACACCCTAGGCCCATATCTGTATGGTCTGCCCGTCTGAAAAAATCGTGAAATTCAGCTCTCGGAAAAGACTTGGGGTTAGGGGTCTTTTAGGCTTTCCGCTCGGCGCCCAGGTAGGTGCACCCACACATGTGAGGTACGGTTTTCATCGGGACACGTGTGGGAACGCGGGACGGTAGGACATCTGTTGTTGGCGGCGTGTTTCGGTGGGTGAGCAGAGTGAAATGTCTGAAAATTGTGTTTTTTACCCCCAAATTTGGACTTTGCCGGGGTTCTGGGTAGTAGATTCTGGGCCGATGTGCGCAAGTCAGACCTCTGTGTATTCCCATGGGTGTCCTCTTTTCAGAAATGCATGGGTTCCCCGTTTTCTTTGCTGGCTTCGACACCCTAGGCCCCGATCTGAAGGTTGCCCACATGAACAAAATGTGCTGTGCCGAAAAGCTTGGGGTTACCAGTGGGTTACCCTTTTCCTTTTGCACCCCAGGTAGGTGCACCGACACATGTGCAGTACCGTTTTCATCGGGACACGTGTGGAGACGCGGGAAGGTAGGCCATGTGTTGTTGACGGGGTGTTTCGGTGGGTGGCCAGAGCCAAATGTCTGAGAATTTTCTTTTATTTCCAGCCAATTTCAGAGACATTTCCCTCTGTCCACTCACCGAAACACATCAACAACAGATGTCGTACCTTGCCGCGTTCCCACATGTCTCCCGACGAAAACGGTACCTCACATGTATGGGTGCACCTACCAGGGGGCAAAGAATATAGATTGAGGGTGAGATAGCAACTATGATGACCCGTGATTTGTGACAGAGCCATTTTTATTATTATATTTCCAACTGTGCCTTCATATGATTCGGTTTGTCTAGCTGCGCGATAGAAATAACTCAATCAATCAGGATGCACAATTGCGTGAATAACTGCACAACTGTTGGGATTGTGAAGAAAAAGCTGTGCTCAAGGGACAGTTTAAAAAACCAAGATAGCGGCCAGGTACCGTACCCCTTCAATGAAGACATGAAATAGGGTCCAAATCCCTTTCCCAGTTCCAAGTGGAGAATTTACACCATCTACAAGCATACATTGACATGGTGGCAGACAAGTCCCACTCCTTGTATCTCAGCCTCTCAGTAGCCAAACAAGAAGGTGCAGGCTGCTTAGGTTCAGGTCTAAGACCTACCCCTCCAACTGGTAGAATGGATCCACTCTCCTTTGTAGGTTCCAGGGAGGGTAATTGGAAAAGACCAGCAACTCCAGGTACCACGTACTCTGGGGTTAGTCCAGAGTGATCAAGATCAACAGGGTTACGAACAGGCACGGTCTCCTGAGAACCAGGGGAATGACAGGGATCAGTGGGAATGCAAAAAGTAATTCAAGCGTCCACTGGGTGGTCAGTGTGCCCACCATAGCTCCCCAATGAGAACATTCCCAGAGCAGAACAACTTGCACTTCCTGTTCACATTGGAAATGAAGAGATCCACTTCAGAAGTTCCCCAGAAGGAGAAAATCGTCTCTATAAATCGCAGTGCTCCCAGTCATGGGAGGCCAAAGGTTGTCTTCTCAAGGCATCCACCGTGACATTCTCTCTTCTAACAAGATGGGCAAACATCAAGTTATACTCCAGCACCCAGAACCAAGTCACATTGCTTCTCTGCATAGCACCTAGGCCCCCAGTAGACCTCGCTTGTTGAGGAAGCGCATGCCCCCCCCAGTGTCAGAAAACAGACCCAATGGACCCTGTAGGCACCACGTCCCTAGCTTTAGCCAAAATATGGCAATTGCCCAGTACCTCTCGTCCCTTCCTAGGTGGCCTACCTCTCTGGAATTTCCTCCCGGAAGCCCCCTCTGTTCCTCTGACTGTGGTTCGCCACTGGGCAGCCGCAAGCTTTCAGACTATTAAAGATGTCTTCGACCAAGGTAATTTCTTAGAATGATTAGACTTAACTGAAACCCTACGGCAGAAGGCCTCTGCCTGGCTCCAATACTCGGGACTTCAAATATTCCTAAAAAGGAAATACCCAAACTTCCCCACTATCCCCCCTGACAACCCTATACTTGCTGAAATTCGAAGTGTCAACGCCTCCCGTGGGAAAGTCTCCAGATTATATACCCTGCTCCAAGCCAGAGCTGTTCCATCGTTTGATAAACTCAAAAGCTCATGGGCGGAGGACCTACAAGTCGAAATGACGGAGCAGCGCTGGAATCGCTTATGTGCGCGAACTCGTAATGTATCATTTAATTCCTGCTTTAAACTAATTCAATTCAAAGTTTAGCACAGATACCATTAAACCCCGATAAGACTACACCGCATCTATCGAGATCACCCCCCCTAGATGCCCTAGATGGGGATCCAATGAGTCAACTAACATACATATGATTTGGTCCTGTCCGCACCTGGCCCAGTTTTGGGAACAGATCTGCTCCACTGTGTCAGATATCCTTGATTGAACTGTCACCCCATCACCACTGCAATGTCTCTTCCATGAACTTCCGGGCCTGTGCGATGTATCCTGTTATACTGGCTCCGGCCGGGGGCACCTAAACACATGAAATGGCTCAATACTGTGCCCTGGGCCTCGGACACAGAAGAGGTCTGGTCAGGCCTCCAGCCGCCGACGTCCAGGCCCAGGAATAGTTGGTCCCTGTTTCGTTCTTATATTGCCTCCATTTCAGCCACCGATGACCATGAATCATCGGATCCTTCCTCACCTAGCCAAGTTGCTACCTGAACTAGAGATGCCAAATCTAGTTCTCATATGCATGAACCGGATGATATGTATTGTCTTTATCCCTGCACTTTATGGTCACAGCAATCCATGGAATAAGACATATCTGTAATGTTTGTTTATTATGTACTGCTCGCTCTCTTGTTGGCATGTCAAGCTTAATAAATAAAGGTTTAATAGAGGCAGAAAAAGGTTGAGGCAGGGACTCGTCTCTGTTATTGGAGTACATTGACCATCTGCAGGGACGTAATTTAGAGGTCGCCAAAGGTCGCAACTGCGACCTCTGAGGTCTCCCTTGCGACCTCTAAAAAAAACATTTTTTAAAAAGTAATTTTTTTCTTTTTGTATTACATATTACAAGCTCCTGGGCTGTGGCCAGCACCATGTGGCTCTTTACTTCTGGAGTGGCTGGCTTCCTTGTTCAGGCCCCTTAAAAAAAAAAAAAAATAATAATAACAGGAGGGCCACAAGTCTAACACTTTCAACACTGACCCTAAATAAGAAAGAATAGGAATACCAGATAATGTGTCTTTCTGGAATTATATACCATAATTGCTAGACTCATTAAAGGTTTATTTCAGGCACACTTCACGGGGGGGGAGTCAATGATTTAGTCTGTTCTTAAATGCCTCAACTGAGCCTTTCATCCTAAATGAGTACCAACACAGGTTGGGTGATATTGGGTGTATATTTTTTCTATATAAAGCGCTTAAGCGTAAGTGCTATATATTAACACATCATTGTCATTTGGTCATGGACGTCTGATTTTATTCACAGTAATTTGGTAATATGGGCCTATACACGCTGTTCTTAACGATACATATGGCAATCCATTCTTGTATGAAATGTACATCACATTATAGTGATATCGTAACCATATTTTTCGTAGTGTACAATGCTATGTGATGCCACTTCCTGTTTTGTCAATGGGTGAAAGGTTGTGTTCCATCGCGCCCCACGATATCACTTCCGGGTGGGGTAAAATGACATCACTTCCTGTGATGTCCTCAGGGTTCAAGGTCATGTGATGTCACTTACGCTAACCCTGGCATTTTGGTGAAATGACATCCCTGACCATCTGAGAGATGTTCACCACTCGATCAGGAATGCCCTAGCACAAACAAGTGTCCAAACCCCCCCAATAGATTGGACCGACAGACAGTGAAACCCGTGACTTTTTGAAAAAAGCCCAAGCTATGCAGGATACCTCCTCCCCGACACCTACCATTTGGCTGAGTGACTCCTGGTGGTAGATCGAGCATCCTCCTGAGGACCCAGCAGCTCATGCCTGTTAGGCTGAATCCTGTGCAGTTCCCTTGGGGAACACTGCAAAAAGATTAGGACTACAGGAGTAAGCAGTAAACCCAATTGGTAGCAGTCTGCACCACCCAGATTTACCTGGTAGCTGTGGCTGAGCAGTCAGACTTCTCTCAAGAAGAGTAGGGCAGTATATAGAGTATACACAATAGGGCCAAAAGCACAGAGCAAATAAACACTGACCAGAGCTTTGTATAAAAAGTATATAATTATTTATTTAAAACACACTTTAGGCAATATACTAGCACTCTAAATCAAAAGCAGGTTAAAACACAGTCAGGTAAAGTATACACACCTCCCTTGATAACTATCAGACAAGTCAGAGTTAAAACACCACGATTTGTTAAAACAGATGTGAGTGCATAACCTGATGGCACTCCAATAGTTCAGTTAAAGGGAGAGAAAAAGGCAGAGCATAGAAATAAAACCGGTCCCAACACTTTTAGGAGTTCTTAGCAAGGGAAAAAAGGCAGTATACACTGTAGAGCCAAAGTTCATAGGCCAGGCCCAATTTAAAGGGAGCAAAGCTATATGTGCCCAGGATCACACGGTTTAAAATGCACTAAAAGTCTTTGCAGAATGTTCAAAAGAGGTTGGGGTGATTCAAGAAGGTAAAGTTAGAAGGTCTGGGGCCAACCCAGTTGGAAAGCCAAGGATTTAAGGGTCACCTTGGGCAAACCGAAGAAAGGGAGGCCAGGCAGGACACAGTACCTTAAAGGGAGATGAAGCTCCAGCAGTGGCCAGTTGTTCCTGGCAGTGATTGCAGTTCGTTGTTTCGATCAGGGGAAGAGAGGATCTCGTCGAGGAGGAAATGTGGAGTCGTTGCACTGCACACGGATGAAACCAGCCGCAGAGTTCGTCGATAAAAGGTGCGTTCCTTTTATTCGTGGTCAAAGTGGTGAAGCTTGGCTATCTGGCCGCCGGGGTGCTTGGCACGGGTGATTCGACCAAGAGACGTCTTTGGAAGGCGAAAGGGGTGAACTGGTTGGTCCCACGAGCTCAGAGGGAGAAGACTCGTCCAGCATAAGATCTTCTCTTATCGTCGGGAAAGTGGTGAGGTAGTTGCAGCAGGGCTTCACCGGTGGTGTCGTCGTTGCAGATGGCTCAGCTTCTTCCCTCTTCGGATTCTTAGGTCCTGTGGCGACTTCTGAAGTTCCAGCCCCAAAGGCCCTGCTTTTATGCAGAAAAACACCCATTCAACAGCCTAGCTGTCACTCAAACATGCTAAGTGGTGAGCCGGGCGGCTCACCACTGGCCCAATCAGAACAGAGTGCGACTTCAGTTGCTAAGGCAACGCAGTCCAGGGTGCCAATTCCCCTCCCCACCCATCCTGTGGAACCCAGACAGAGTGGCATCATTTGGAGAGCTTCTGTGGAGAATCCCGCCAAAAAGTGGAACAAAGCGCTCGACCTTGGTCAAAGTTACTGAGACGGACACAAACGCCATTTTAGAAAAGAGTTCTGGCAAAAAGACCCAACCGTTGATTTAATATTAAATGAATAAACCAGTGGTACCTTTAACATTGCACCAAAAAGTGGTGCGTTTAAAATCAATGGGAAATTCCCATAGAGAATATTCCGGTGGAATATTTCGCGTGGTAACCACTGCCACCAGCCAGAAACTCGACAAGGGGGGACTGGATAGTGCCCCTTGAAAACATACACAGGGGCAATATAATTAACCCCTTCCAGTACTCCCACAATATGATGGTTTGTACTGGTTCTGTTCACAATTTAGGACTGGTAAAGTCAATGGTGACTTTACATGCCCTGGGAGACAGTAGTCAGTTCCAGGGTATGGAGTCTATGTTTGGGGGTCACTATGACACCCCTGTGTTACTGCACTGAGGGTGCTGTGTAACACCCACACAAAAAATAGATGATACCCTATGGAGCAGAAAGAAAACCCCATAGCCCATAAGCACACAAAGAGTCAAAAACATACCTCAAATCATGCCTAAGAGTCGGAGGAAAATAGTTTCACTCTTAGCAGGAGAAAAAAACAAACCCCAAAAATCCAGCAAAGCTGCTGGGGGACTAACTAGGTTTGGGAAATCAGCCTTATAAGAGAATTCTCCCTAACAATGCCTTCGTTTTACATCTAGTTGCGGATGGCTCCAACCGGTCCTGTGCGTCACCATCATGGGACCTCTTTCCCTTAAGAAGCCTCCTCAGGGCGTCCATCGCCCAGGCTTCCTTGTCAAAGGGAAGACATTGTAAGGGCACAGGCACCTCCTGTTTGCCCCTCTTTGTTCCTGGCACCCGACATCTCACATTTCCTGTTACATTTTACAGTTTTATTTACCACTGATCATTGCTCACCATGATACCTTTACTGTACTTTGTTTCCCTCAGTTGCTCCATCTGTCTCTGTTCTATGAATATCCCCGTCATATTTCCTCTCACAGACTGAAATGTCCATTTTGCAGAGCTTCTCATTGCAACCTGCCTTACCCACCTATCTGATTCTCCCCATCATTAGGGCTCCGGAATGCACGCTCAATTGTTTCCAAAACGGATTTGGTCCCCAATCTTCTTCTCGCTCAACTTTAATGTCTTTTGTGTTATGGAAACTTGCCTTTGCTTATTTTGATACTGCTATTCCCGCTGCTTTAACCTCCTCCCGATCTTTCTTATGTTCACCTCGCCAGATTGGCAGGGAGACTGGTGTCCTGTTCCCTTCATGCTGGTCTCTTGGTTCCCTTCCTTCTTCTTGCCCTTCCTTTTCCTATTTTAAATGTAACACCCTTTCCTTCTCTACCCTGCCCCACTTTACTATTCTGGTTATTTATCTACCCCCCGGGGCCTCTTGGCTCTTCATATGTTGACTTTGACTCCCTTTTATTTCTATTAGCATTTACTTTTCCTCTCATCTTCCTTTGCAATTTTAATATTCACCTCCATGCTTCCGACTCCTCCTGTTCAACTTTGATTTTCTCTCTCCATTCCTATAATCTTAAACTCCACCCATCATTGCCAACATTACATTAAAGGTGGGGTTTGAGACTTATTCTTCATTTCGGTTGACTGCTCAGTCATTCATCCGTTCAAACTTCATTCTCTCACTACAGACATTTGTGTGATTTTTCTCTCCTTTCTTTTACCCCACTCTCCTTCTGCCTCAGTCTTATATCCTCAGCCTCTTTTCTCTGTTGCAATATTAGGAACCTGGACCATCTTTCTCTAATTGACTGTCTCTTCACAGTTGGCTAATTCCACGCATTCTCCTTCCCTTAACATTGATGATGCTTTTAACAGTTTTCACTCTACTATGTCCAACTCCCTGGATTCCTTATGCCCCTGTTCAGTATTCATACACATCGGCAAACTGCCTCAACCCAGGCCCCCTGATTCTCTCAAAACTCCTGCATATTCATCTAGCGTGAGTCAAACGGAAATGGTATAAATCATGCTCTACCACCACCTACTGATCTTTCTCTGCCCTTTTCCAATCCCTTTCTCTTCAACTCAAACAAGCCAAAACCAATTATTTTCAGAATCGTATTCAATCCCAGAGCTCTTCTCCGAAACAACTTCACTACGCCATGAATAAAGTTTTAGCTCCCATCTTTCTGGCCCCTCTGTCTGCTACTTGCTCTCATCTAATGACTTGGCAAACTTCTTCCTCAACACACACAAATCTGGTATATGTGACAGACCAGACCAGCACTCTTCTAACTTCTTCACCCCCCGTTTGCTTCCCTGGCTCTTCTGCTTCCATTTCTGATCAACCTCATTTTACTTTCAGCCCTATTTCTGACACAGATGTGATTAATACTATTTCCTGGTCCCATCCTACTGCTGCCCCCTCTTACCCCTTTCCTGAGTCCCTTTTAAACTTATTTTTCTTGCCTCTGCCCTAATTTGCTCTACCCTTATAAATCTTTCCTTATGCTAAGGCCATCTACTTTTAAATTTGCAACTGTCCTTCCTCTTCTTAAAAAGCCTTCTTTAAACCCTGCTGAACTTTCTAACTTTCGCTGCATTTCTCTTCTTCCTTATCTATCTAAATTACTTGAGAGTCTAGAGACACCCCATCTTAGTTATGATCTAAATTTGTTCAATCTACTTCCCCCACATCAGTCCGGCTTCCATCCTGGATTCCCGCAGAAACCAATTTACTTTCTGTTCTTGACTGTTGTTAGGGAGAATTCTCTGTTTAGGCTGAATTTCCCTACCTAGTGAGTCCCCCAGCAGCTTTGCTGGATTTCTGGGGTTTAATTTTTTTCTCCTGCCAAGAGTGAGACTCTTTTACCCTCACTCTTGGACATGTTGAAGTGTGTTTTCTTGGTTAAACCTTGTGTTGAATGGGCTATGGGGTCTTTTACTCCATAGGGCCTCATGTATTTTTGTGATGTGGGTCACACAGCACCCTCTGTGCCGTGACCCAGGGGTGTCCTAGGGACTCCCCAACATAGACTCCATACCCTGGGACTGACTACTGTCTCCCAGGGCATGTAAAGTCACCAAAGACTTTGCTAGTCTTGAATCCTGAACAGAACCAGTACAAACCATCATATTGTGGACGTACTGGCTGGGGCAATTCGATTGCCCCAGGGTCTGTTAGTCGAGGGGGCACGTCTCCGTCCCCCCTGATCGAGTTTTGGCTGGTGGCAGTGGAAACTACTTTTTATATTCGACCGCGAATATTTCCCTATGGGATTTCCCATTGTTTTAGGCTAACACATTTAATTATTTATTTACGGTAGCCTTAAACATACCGCCGGTTTATATATTTATTTTTATAACTCCGGTTGGGACTTTTTGCCAAAACTTGATTCTAAAATGGCGTTGGTGTTCGCCTCTGTAACTCTGACCCAAAGTGGAGCCCTTTGTTCCACTTTTGGCGGGCTTCTCCACAGAAGCCCTCCAAAGTGGTGCCACTCTGTCTGGGGTACTTAGGAGGGGTGGAGGGGGATTTAGGCACCCTGGACTGAGTTACCTTGGTAACTCAAGTCGCACTCCGTCCTGATTGGCCCAAGTGGTGAGCCGCCCGGCTCACCACTTAGCATGTTTGAGTGACAGCTAGGCTGGGTGAATGGGGGCTTGCTGCATAAAAGCAGGGCTTTGGGGACTGGGACTTCAGAAGTCGCCACAGGACCAAGAATCCGACGAGGGAAGAGCTGAGCCGACCTGCTTCGACGACACCACCCGGTGGAGCCCTGCTGAACCGTCTCACCACTTTTTCCCGACGACCGAGGAGAACTCTTAACGGAGTGGCTCCTTCCCTTGACTGGTGGGGACAACCAGTTTTCGCCTTCTTTCCGTTCTTTAAGGTATCTCGTGGCCGCCTTGCCTGTGCCAAGCACCCCGGCAACCGGAATACCACACTTTACCCCCATACCGCGAAAGTCGGTACCAACCCTTTAACCGGAGGACTCCGCGGCTGGTTTCTTCCCGGGCAGTGCAACGACCCTCTTCTTCTGCTCTTCAGCGAGAACTTCTTCTCCCCTGACCGACGTCGAGCCCTGCTGCCACTGCCTGGAACAACTGCCCCCGCTGGAGGATCCTTTCCGCTTAAGGTACTGTGTTCCGCCTGGCTTCCCTTGCTACCGACTGTACGGGGTAGATTTAGTCCCCGGCTTTCGAACCTGGGAGTGCCTGGGACACTTTGGCTAAACTTTCTGAGCCACTCTAAACTCTTTTTTTGACTCCTTGCAAGACTTTGAATCTCTAACTAACAGTGTGATCTTGGGCACATTTTCGCTCCGGCTACTCTAAGAGTGGGCCCTGCCTAGTGACTTTTGCTCACCTGTGACTTTGTGCTTCTTTGAGCCTATTGCAAGTGTTCTGGACCTTAGAGTGGTGTGTTTAACCCATTTCTGCTTTTTCTCTCCCTTTCTTGGAAACTACTAGAGTGTCATCTAATGTTAAGCACTCACCTCTGTTTTAATTAAGTGGTGTTAACCTAGAGTTGTCTAGATAGGAGAAAGGATTGAATCTACTTTCATTATAACTGTGTTGAAGTGTTTTTACCCTATTTTGCTAGAGTGTTTTTACTTATGTGTGTTTTTAAATAAATAACTATATACTTTGAAACCAAACTCTGGTCAGTGTTTGCTTGTGCTATTGTGTTTTGGTACATATTGTGTATACTTTGCATACTGCCTAACTCTTCTTGAGAGAAGTCTGACTGCTCAGCCACAGCTACCAGGTAAATCTGGGTGGTACAGACTGCTACCAAAGGGGTTTACTGCTCTACCTGTAGTCTTAAATCTTTTGCAGTGTTCCCCAAGGGAACTGCACAGGTTTCTGCCTAACACTGGTGTACAGCGGTGGGATTTGTATTGAGTATACATTTTATTGTGCTTTAGATACCTTAGTGCAACTAACCACAAAGCTTAGCACTGAAAAAGTAAAACCTCTAACATGTCAGTTATAGAAAGCTATAGTCAAGAGTCCCTGGCAGCCAAAACTGCTGATTGTTTAAGAATGCTCTGTAAACATAAGGATCTCCTGACTAAGGGCAAGAAAATGGAGCTGATTGAAAGATTGTTAGCTAACCAAAGTCTGGGTGATGGTTCAGAGGAACCTACCACTCCAGCAACTGTAGATGACAGTGTTGAAGTTAACATGGAGCAAAATGTTGATGTTTCTGAGGAAGAGTCAGAAGAGGAGGGTGAGGCTGTTGTGACTGTCCCCCCTAGGCCTCTGCCTGCTCTACCTGCTGTACCTACTGGACCTTTACCAGGTCCCACATTTAGTCCTCAGTACTTTGAACTGGAGAAAATGAAGCTAGAATTGGAGTATAAGAAACTTAATGCTCAAACTGACAAAGAACTAAGGCTAAGGGAAATGGAGCTCAAGTATGACTTAGAAATGAAGAAATTATCTGTTGAGAATGTTTCTCTCTCTGGCTCCTCTAGAAGTTCCAGTCCTAAAAGACCCCGGATGCCTAAAGAATTGGTTGGTATGTATGAGCCTAAGTTGGATGTGTTGGATTGGTTGTCTCTGTTTGAATATAATCATGGGCTCCAGAACATCACAGGAAATGACTTACTCACCTGGTTGTTCTCTAGGCTTCCCCCTGTTGCAACTGATGTGGTAATGGAGATGGGGGAGGAGGATAGGAAGGACTATGAATGTGTGAAACTAGCTTTGATAGCTAGGTTTGGGAAGACCCCTTCCCAGTATCTTAAGAGGTTTAGGAGCCTCAAAAAGCATGATGGTACCCCTTGGGCTACCTGGGTGAGTGAATGTTTGAAAAACTTAGAGGGATGGATTAAGGGTTACAAGGTGAACACTTATGAAGGTATGAAGAATTTGTTTATGTTGGAGACTATTTATGATGCCTGCTCTCCTGAGCTCAGACAACACTTGGCTGATTCCAGGGAATTGGATTCCCGGAAACTAGCTAAGGCTGCTGACTTGTGGGTTGCCAACAGGGCCACTCACAAGGATTCTGGGGTAACTCAGAAGAAGGATGGGGAGAAACAGTCTAAAAAGGACTCCAAAGAGAATTCTAATAATTCCTATCCCAAAGAGGGCCCCAAACCACAAAATAACCAGGGTAAGCCACATGGGAAACCTAGTCAGGCTACTGTACCTTCTGGCCACAAGCCAGAAGGAGGTCAGAACAAGCCACCCTTCCAGAGAGCATTTGGACAATGCTATGTCTGTCAGGGTACTGACCATATCAAAGGAGATCCCAAGTGCAAGGGTAAACCTGCAGGGATCAGCACAGTCTCCTTAGCCTTCACTCCTGAGGATGAAGTACAGATGGCTAGTGCCCACTTTGAACTCTTTGCTGAAGAACCCTTGGGTCTTCAAGCAACTGTAAACTTAGAGCCTATGGATCTGGTTAGTCCCCAGAATAGGGTTGTGTATAACTCCCTACCTGTTAACTCTAAGGTGTATTATGTGGACAGTGTTCTTGTCAATGGCCAGGATACTCCTGCCAGGAGAGACACTGGGGCCAGCAGAACAGTAGTGGATGAAAGCTTCTTTCAACCTGAGGATGTGGCCAAAGCACCCAAAGGTCCCACTAAGATGTCTGGAGGCCCTGTCCAAATGGTTCCTATTCTACCAGCCCTCATTCAATGTAACAACATGACAGTAAGGATCCCTGTCAGTGTTCAGGCTGAGGTACCTGGGAAGGTTCTGTTGGGGAATGACCTAAGAACTCTAGGAGTAGTGTCACATACCCCCAGGCCTCCCAGTATGGAGAAGCAGAACTTAACCAAATTGGCTAGACAGGCTACCTTGAAGGACCCTTCTAAGCCTGTGGGACCCTCTACTGAGAACCCCACTACAAGCCCTGGTGTTAGTAAGTTGACCTCTAACCCAGGCACATTTCCGGATAGTATGCTAGGAACATGGGCGCCCCAACCAAGCTCCATCATTGTTCCCCTAGTCTCAGAGTCTCTGACTCCCCCTGCTTCTGAGGAAGAGGTGGATAGACCAACTAGGCCCCTATCTGAACCTGAGAGAACTGGTAATTCTCAGTGCTGGTGGAAAACCAGAAAAGAAAAGTCTAAGGCCAAAAACCTTCAGACTGTTGGACCTTCTACTGAAGACCCCAACTCAAAACCTAATATTAGGGGGGAAACTCCTAAAATAGGTAAGGGTAGATCTAAGAGGAAGGGGAAGCAGGTGCATTGCCTAACCCCAACCCCTCCAACCAAGAGGCCTAAGACCCAACCTGCTCCCACAAGAGAGGCGGTGAGGAACCTTGGAGGCCCCTCTAGATCTAAGGGAATCCTTTATAAGGACCCCTTCAAAAAGCCTAACATAGGTTCAGAAGTTGTACCAACTTCTGAGGGACTGGTCAACCAGATCCCCTATAACAAAAAGACTGATGTTCCTCAAAGGGTCTGTAGGTCCGTTAGCTTGCAAAAGAAAACCTTTGAGTTCTCCATCGAACATAGGTCAAGGTGTCACCATCAAAATGCTGATGGACTCTCTAGGATGTATATCATCGACTAGAGGTATGAGGTTCATCCAGGAGTGGATTAAATCCTCCTGTCCCTTAGTCTGGGGGGGGCGAGTGTTAGGGAGAATTCTCTGTTTAGGCTGAATTTCCCTACCTAGTGAGTCCCCCAGCAGCTTTGCTGGATTTCTGGGGTTTAATTTTTTTCTCCTGCCAAGAGTGAGACTCTTTTACCCTCACTCTTGGACATGTTGAAGTGTGTTTTCTTGGTTAAACCTTGTGTTGAATGGGCTATGGGGTCTTTTACTCCATAGGGCCTCATGTATTTTTGTGATGTGGGTCACACAGCACCCTCTGTGCCGTGACCCAGGGGTGTCCTAGGGACTCCCCAACATAGACTCCATACCCTGGGACTGACTACTGTCTCCCAGGGCATGTAAAGTCACCAAAGACTTTGCTAGTCTTGAATCCTGAACAGAACCAGTACAAACCATCATATTGTGGACGTACTGGCTGGGGCAATTCGATTGCCCCAGGGTCTGTTAGTCGAGGGGGCACGTCTCCGTCCCCCCTGATCGAGTTTTGGCTGGTGGCAGTGGAAACTACTTTTTATATTCGACCGCGAATATTTCCCTATGGGATTTCCCATTGTTTTAGGCTAACACATTTAATTATTTATTTACGGTAGCCTTAAACATACCGCCGGTTTATATATTTATTTTTATAACTCCGGTTGGGACTTTTTGCCAAAACTTGATTCTAAAATGGCGTTGGTGTTCGCCTCTGTAACTCTGACCCAAAGTGGAGCCCTTTGTTCCACTTTTGGCGGGCTTCTCCACAGAAGCCCTCCAAAGTGGTGCCACTCTGTCTGGGGTACTTAGGAGGGGTGGAGGGGGATTTAGGCACCCTGGACTGAGTTACCTTGGTAACTCAAGTCGCACTCCGTCCTGATTGGCCCAAGTGGTGAGCCGCCCGGCTCACCACTTAGCATGTTTGAGTGACAGCTAGGCTGGGTGAATGGGGGCTTGCTGCATAAAAGCAGGGCTTTGGGGACTGGGACTTCAGAAGTCGCCACAGGACCAAGAATCCGACGAGGGAAGAGCTGAGCCGACCTGCTTCGACGACACCACCCGGTGGAGCCCTGCTGAACCGTCTCACCACTTTTTCCCGACGACCGAGGAGAACTCTTAACGGAGTGGCTCCTTCCCTTGACTGGTGGGGACAACCAGTTTTCGCCTTCTTTCCGTTCTTTAAGGTATCTCGTGGCCGCCTTGCCTGTGCCAAGCACCCCGGCAACCGGAATACCACACTTTACCCCCATACCGCGAAAGTCGGTACCAACCCTTTAACCGGAGGACTCCGCGGCTGGTTTCTTCCCGGGCAGTGCAACGACCCTCTTCTTCTGCTCTTCAGCGAGAACTTCTTCTCCCCTGACCGACGTCGAGCCCTGCTGCCACTGCCTGGAACAACTGCCCCCGCTGGAGGATCCTTTCCGCTTAAGGTACTGTGTTCCGCCTGGCTTCCCTTGCTACCGACTGTACGGGGTAGATTTAGTCCCCGGCTTTCGAACCTGGGAGTGCCTGGGACACTTTGGCTAAACTTTCTGAGCCACTCTAAACTCTTTTTTTGACTCCTTGCAAGACTTTGAATCTCTAACTAACAGTGTGATCTTGGGCACATTTTCGCTCCGGCTACTCTAAGAGTGGGCCCTGCCTAGTGACTTTTGCTCACCTGTGACTTTGTGCTTCTTTGAGCCTATTGCAAGTGTTCTGGACCTTAGAGTGGTGTGTTTAACCCATTTCTGCTTTTTCTCTCCCTTTCTTGGAAACTACTAGAGTGTCATCTAATGTTAAGCACTCACCTCTGTTTTAATTAAGTGGTGTTAACCTAGAGTTGTCTAGATAGGAGAAAGGATTGAATCTACTTTCATTATAACTGTGTTGAAGTGTTTTTACCCTATTTTGCTAGAGTGTTTTTACTTATGTGTGTTTTTAAATAAATAACTATATACTTTGAAACCAAACTCTGGTCAGTGTTTGCTTGTGCTATTGTGTTTTGGTACATATTGTGTATACTTTGCATACTGCCTAACTCTTCTTGAGAGAAGTCTGACTGCTCAGCCACAGCTACCAGGTAAATCTGGGTGGTACAGACTGCTACCAAAGGGGTTTACTGCTCTACCTGTAGTCTTAAATCTTTTGCAGTGTTCCCCAAGGGAACTGCACAGGTTTCTGCCTAACAACTGTCTACTACACGCCCACCACTCTATGCTCATCTATCCTTGTCTTACTCTGTATGTTAGAGCTGCCTTTGACACTGTGGATCACCCTACTCTTCTCTCTACGTTCTGCGCCCTTAGACGTTCTGGCACTGCTATTCAGTGGTTTTCTTCCTACTGAGCTAATGGCTCCTTTGCGGTCTCCTGGAAAGGGTCTTCCACTCAGTCTCATCCCCGTCCCTTTGGTGTCCCCTAGGGTTCCGTCCTCGGTCCCCTCTTATTTTTTCTCTATACTTCCCCTTTGGCTACCCTAATTCTTGACTATGGGTTCCAGGTAGATTTATATACCGACACACAAATCTATATTTCTTGCTCATCATTTACTAATTATTCAACATTAACTCTATTCTTGTCCATCCGCCATCAAATATTGGATGGCTTGCCGGTTCCACTGCTTGAATCCAATAATACTGAAATATGTTTTCTTGTTTCTGCCTCGTTCACCCCCCCTTCCATCTATTTCTTTGCCTCTTCTTCACGTTTCTGTTAGTCGCCAAGCACATAATCGCAGATATATTTTTGACTCCTCTCTTTCTCTTCAGACTCCAATTACAACTACCGTTCATTCTTGTCAATGCCATCTTTTTAATATTACATAAATGTGTCACCTTTTGACTTTTTCCTTCTACTGGGACACTGTTACAATCTGTTGTTCTTTCCCGGCTCAATAACTGTTGTTCCTTATAGGTTGGCCTTCCTAACTATTCTGCTCTACCATTTCGTTCTATCCTTCATTCTGCAGTTCAGACTTTTTCCTGCCTCCCCTCTGCCTCTTCTATTTCTCCTTATCTTCTGAGTCTTCACTGGCTTCATATGAAACTAAGATGTGAATTTCAGTTTCAAAGTCTTGTCTTTAAGAGCACTCATGCTCTACCCCTCCACCACCTTGTCTGCTCCTTGGCCTCTTTGTATCATCCCTCTCGTGATCTCCGCTCTGCCTTAATTTCTTCTGCCTGTTCCCAGTCCTCCTTGTACAACCTCACGGTTTCCGCTATTGTAAACTCTTTATCTTGGTTACCTTGTCACTTCCCTCATTTATGTGCTGCTGCACTTTTCTCGTTTGTTCAGCGCTTTGCATAAAAGCGCTATATAAGCTTCATAAATAAATGTACGAAACAGGTGCTCTGACACTAGGTCGGGGGAGCCAACTCAGATGAGCCAGTCGTCCTGATAAGGAAAGCCATGAATGCTCTCCATCCAGAGGCGGGCCACCACTACTGCTAGCAGCATGGTGAAAACTCTGGGAGCCGAAGAAAGACTGGAATGCCAGTCCCACCACAAACATCAGGTACTTCCTATACTTTCGATGAACGGACACATGGAAGTAGGCATCATGAAGGTCCAGTAATAACAACCAGTTCTGTAATTCAAGGGATTGCAGTATGTGGGTTAGAGTAACCATCAGGAATTTGTCTTTGCGTAGAAACAAATTTGGCAGCTGCAGAAGGACGTAAACCCTCATCCTTCTTCAGAATACCACCCCTTGCTTTGTTCCGAATGCAGTACCAGATCTATTGCGCTCTTTGTGAGAAGATGAAGGACCTCCATCCAAAAGGATGGGATCCAGAGGCAAGGTGTTCGCATGAGGGCCATAGTCCAAGGACGATGCACGACTGAGAGAAAGTAGCCCCGTTGAATGACCTGTAAAGTTCAAGCATCGGACGTTGTTGTGTACCATTCCGAGATGAACATGAAGTCTCCTCCCCCACAGGGGATCCATGGCAGAAGACCACAAAGAGGTTCTGGACCTTGTGGTGCTGAAGGGCCGGTGGGAGCAGCCACTCCATCTCTGAGGGCATCTCTACTTCTTCCCCTCGGGAAGCATCTGCCCTGCAGTCTTCAAGGGGCCACCTTACCTCGACCACCAGGGACATAGGAGGCTGAGGGACAAAAACCCTGACCACTTGCAGAAGGAGCAGAGGGCTGTTGTACGGTCATACCCAAGGACTTCACTGTAACCTTCAAGCACTGGCACTTCTGAAGGGTGTCATCTCCTTTAACCCTAAACTGGTTCTGTATATCCAAAGGCATGTCCAAAAGCTTAGCTTGAGCATCATGCATGAAGCCGGACGTCCTCATCCAGAGGTAAAGCCTGATCACTGTACTCATGGCCATAGATCAGCAGACACAATGAGCTGTGTCCAAACCTGAATGCAGAATCTGATGAGAGGCCTCTCTGCTATCTGGGACCATAGACAGGAACCTCAGGGATGTTTTCTGCCGCCATTGGCCATTGCATACCACAGATCAAAAGAAAAGGTCACCAGGGAAAAGAGGTATTGGTTGAGCAGAGGGCATGGCTAAGGCTACTTGTTGCAAAACCACCTTCCCCAGTTGTCCAGTCTCTTACTCTCCCGGTCAGGGGAAAGAGAAGGGAAGATGGATTTCAGGTTCGCAGTTGAGGCCTTTACCCCCAAAGGTCTAGGAAGAGACTCTAGGAGGAGGCATGAGTGGACAAGAAGGCCGGATCCGATGGGGTAGGCTGGGGCTTCCTAGCCAGGTGCCTGTAAATTGTAAGCGCCAATGCAGGCCTTTCCTCACACCTCTAGTACGCAGGCCTCCACTGCTACAAAGAAAGACAGCAAGGTCCCTCCTTTGGGCTTTCATCCAGGATGTCCCTCAACTCAAAATTAATCTTCGATCTGGATGGAGCAGACAGCCCCAGGGTATCGGCCACATTAGTCATCCGTCTCTGCAAGGATGCCTGAGGCTTAAAAGGGGTGGGGCTGGAAGGATAACCAGATCAGAGGAGGTTACCAGACCACAGGCCTCCTGGAGTTCATGTCAACCATATATGTCTTTGCCATCCCCTTAAACCACCTCCGTAAGGTCCCTCTCTTCTCTGTAGACCAATGGTTCCAACCCAAATGGCACTTATTATCCCTCTTCATCGTAGATTTCATACATCTTTGACACAAAGGATTTCAAGGGGAGAGGGGCACATTCCAGAGGAACTCCAGCGTCCACCAATTAAACTGATCAGCACGGACGACGCAGAGAACAAAGTCAGAGCCTGACAGCGCAGGTAGACGTCACCCCCTTTAGGGTCCACAAGCCACTTTGGCAAAGAGGTCAAGCATCCTGAGGCAAACATTCTCCCATTCCTCCAGGGTTGAGGACTGGGTTGAAAAAGGTAACAGAGCCCCCTTCTCTGGGGGATTCCCTGGAGCAGTAGCTATTCTTAGATGAAATAGAGGAATGCTGGTGCAAGGATACGCTCGGGGAGCAAGACTTCTTGCAATGCTTCTCCTCCTCCTCCTTTTTCCTTGCACAGGGGCGATCTCTCCTCTGATCCTCATTCTGCGACACATGACCACAAACGCGACTTCACCCTTAGCCTTGTGGACGTATGTGAAGATCTTAGCCGCCCTTTCCCAAAGGGCCTTTGGGTGTACAGATTGGCACAGTATTTGCCCAAGAAGTCGAGAAAACTCCTGTGTGGATCCGATACAGACATCTGCAGGCCGCAATCCGTACAAGGTTTAAAACCTAAAGCTTTTACGTGGAAAAAGGGAATTGAGAGCCTGGTGAGCAATGCCTTAATATGAAGTGTGCATGACGTCATATCAAGAGCATAGAGGCATGGAGCAGAGCCAACGCAGCTCCAACACAGAGCCACGCTGTTCCCCAAGGGGCTGAAATGTTTCCGAAGAGCAAATTCGCTCCGTGGGAGGAAAAAAATATGTATTGATTGATTGCTTGTTAGGCGCTTATACAATAAGAATATACTGTTTCAAAGCACCCACAGGGCAAGAAGGAAGGAAGGGTGGGAAATACATTACAGCAATAAAGCACAAACTTTAAGAGCAGAAAGGGATAAAAGGGAGTGAGATGAAATTACTATGCCTTGTGAGTATTCAGAGGGAAGAAGGGGGTATGCCATGGACAAAGTGCTAGATAGACACAGTTCTACACGGCCTGGGCCACGGCAGGTAAGTGCGAGTCTCCAGAGCGGAGGGTGTGCACATGCAAAGTGCTGTGGACAGAAAGAAGCTGGGAGGAATTGATGTGGAAGGTGAACGCCCCGAAGATGCATAAGGGCTAAGCACACCGATTCAGCAACTGTGGGATTAGCAGAGGAGAGGAGGAGGGAAGGAGGAGGAAAAGAGGAAAGTCTGAAGGAGCTTCTGGAATTTGAAAAGATCCTGATCAAGGTGCAGGGGGAGGCTATTCCAGAGGAGGGAGCCTGCAGAAGAGAGTGAGTGACCCCCTACCCTCTGTTTAGAAAAACGCTTTACACACAAAGAGTTGGTGCCAGAGGAACAAAGTGGTCCAGAGGGAGAGTATTTAGTGAGATAAATTATAAGTTACTTACCGTAATGACTAACGTACTCTTAGTCCATAGTCCCCTTGCCTCCATACTACTTGGGCGTCCCTGCTAGGGACGGCAGACAGAACCTTTTTCACCAGAAACATTCTTCTTCCCCTTTAAATTAAGAGGTGCGTGGGGGTGCAGCACTGGGAGCATGCGCTCCCATGACTCCGCCCACCAGCACCACTCCTCAGTCCCCATTGACGCAACGACAATATTAACAGTGCCTAATGACACCAGTTTTATTAGGGGGGAGGATGGTGGGACGTATGGAGGAAAGGGGACTATGGACTAAGAGTATATTAGTCATTACGGTGAGTAACTTATAATTACTCTTACGTTCCGTCTCCATTCCTCCATACTGCATGGGCGATTACAACTAAATGTAGTCCCAGGGTGGAGCGGTGACCCTCCTTAACAAAACAAGTTCCTTAAAACTGTCTGCCCGAATGCTGCATCCGACCTGGAGCCAGCATCCAAACAGTAGTGCTTGCAGAAAGCCGAGGGAGTGGCCCACGTGGCTGCCATGGGACGTGTCTCTGGAATGCGACCACCGTGGCCTTGGCTCCGACAGCATGGGCATGCATGTTAGCCAGAAGTGGCTTGTGCTGCCCCTCATAGGCCTCCTTAAAGGCTGCAGCTATCCACCTTGCTATGGAGTCCTTGGAAGCCTGATAGCCTGGCCTTGACCCGCCAACGGTGATAGAGCATCCGACCTGCATCCAAACAGTAGTGCTTGCAGAAAGCCGAGGGAGTGGCCCACGTGGCTGCCATGGGACGTGTCTCTGGAATGCGACCACCGTGGCCTTGGCTCCGACAGCATGGGCATGCATGTTAGCCAGAAGTGGCTTGTGCTGCCCCTCATAGGCCTCCTTAAAGGCTGCAGCCATCCACCTTGCTATGGAGTCCCTGGAAGCCTGATAGCCTGGCCTTGACCCGCCGACGGTGATAGAGCATCCGACCTGCAAAAGCTCTTGGTTCTGTCCCGACAGTCTGCAAAAAAAGTAGGTGCCATCTCCTCATTTAGGTGGAACGCCAAGACTACTTTAGGTAAGAACGCGTGGTGCGTTCTGAGGACCACCATGTCCCTATGAAAGCTAGTGTATGGCTCAGAAGCCACCAGAGCTTGGATCTCACTGACACAGTGCCGACGTCAAACCCACCATGGTGATCAACCTGATGTCCGCAGATGCCATTGGCTCAAAAGGTTTATGCGCCAAGGCGCCCAACACTATATGGAGGTCCCACACAGGGTGGGGCTTCTTAATGGCGGGTAGAGCCTAGTGAGGCCCGTCAGATGTCCTTTAACCACCGGATTGGCGGACCAGAAAACGTCCTCCTCTGAGTTCCAGTAGGCTCCGATGGCCGACAGATAAGTGCGGCACATGTCTATCTGCACCTCCGAGTGTGCAAGGTGTGCTGAGAAAGAAAGCACATTGTCCAGTACGTAAGTGAGAGGATCGACCTTCTTAGATTCAACCCAGTGGCAAAACCTAGCCCACTTGCTTTTGTACTGGCTCCTAGTAGTGTTGTTCCTAGCCCCCTGAATGATGTCTAGGTTAGCCTGCAAGAGGTGCAGATGCTTCAGCGTGACTTGCTCAGGAACCACGCTGCAAGGGTTTACTTCTGCGGGCGGGGTGGATGACCATGCGCCCCTGCTGCAATAGGAGATGAGCTGGGCCCAGTGGAAGGTGCATCGGAGGCTGTTCCGACAAGCTGAGTAGCTCCGAGAACCATGGCCTCGCCGGCCACCAATGATTCTGAGGTGCCAGGAGTCTCTTATCTTGAAGATCACCTTCGGTACCAGTGGCGTGGGGGGGAAGGCATAGGCGTTCATGCTGTTCGACTGTATTTGCAATGCATTGCCCAGAGAGCCAAGATCCTGTCCTTGCCAGAATGCGAACTGAGGGCAATTCCTGTTGAACCAGGTGGCGAAGAGGTCCACCTCACGATGACCTCATCTGTTGAAGTTCTCCTGAAGGACCTAATCGTTCAGTTGCCATTCGTAAATTGGCCGCCCCCAGCCTGCTGAGCATGTCCGCCTTGAGGTTCGACTCCCGTGGACATTCGTGGTCCGGTGAATGTCATTCATCAGGGCCCATTCCCAGATGCTGACCGCCAGGGTGCAAAGCTGAGGGGACATGGTGCCACCCTGCTTGTTGAGGTAGTACAGGCTGGTGGAGTTGTCGGTCTGCATGAGGATCGCTTTGTTGCTGATGAGCTTCAGGAAGGCCTTGAGAGCCAGCCATATGGCCTTCAGTTCTAGCTAATTGATATGGACCTCTTGTTCCTGAAGGGACCAAACTCTGTGGAGGCTGTGGTTGTCCAGGGTAGCTCCCCACCCCTCAAAGGACGAATCTGTGGTGATGGTAATCTGCGGTATTGGTTGTCGGAAGGGCCTGCAGTCCGTGCTCCACCAGACTAGGTCCTGGTGTAGGAAGGGAGGAATGCTGACGAGTTCCGCCTGTGAGCCTCGCTCCCGATTCCATGAAGTTGCGAAGAGCAGTTGTACTCTCCTTATTTTGAGTCTTGTGTAGGGTACTGTGCTGGTAACACCAAGCTGAGGTCACACCTCTGCTGAGAAAGTGACTTGTGGCCTTCTTGATGGCTGCAATATTGTCTTCCGATGGAAAGACTCTCTCGAACATTCTATCCCAAATGAGGCCCAGGAACGTTAGACTCTGCGTCGGTTCCAGCTGAGACTTCTTGAGATTGAGGGAGAATCCCAAGTGGTGAAGTGTGCTCATGAGGGCGAAGGAGGTATGATGGACCGCCTCTCGGGATCTCGCCCCGACGAACCAGTCGTCTAGGTATGGATAGACATGGTGTCCGTGGGCCCTGAGAAGGGCTGCCACTGCATTCATAAGCCTGGTAAAGACCCTTGGTGCTGAATTGAGGCCAAAGGGTAGAACTTTGTATTGGAGGTGGAAGCCCATGATCCTGAACTGCAAGAAGGACCGATGGGGCTACCAAATCGGGATGTGTAAATAAGCGTCCTTCAAATCCAGGGAGCACATCCAGTCTCCCCTGCACAGTGTCTCCGCAATAAGCGCTGGGGTAACCATCTTCAACTTTTGAAGCAGGAGGGAAAGGTTCAGGGTGGAAAGGCCCAACACAATTCTCAGGCCAGCCTGGTTCTTCTTGTGTATGGCGAAAATCCTGGAGTAGAAGCCCATGCCCCTCGGGGAGGCTGGAACTTCTTCCACTGCGTGGCTCTCTAAGAACGATCGAATTTCCGCCAACAGAGTTGTTGTCCCAATCGGTGGGAGTCGAGGGGAGGAGATAGGAGAGGGAGGGACCGGTAGGTGGTAGCCCGTGGAAACTACTGATAGGATCCAGGGATCTGTGAACCTTGCGCACCAATTGTGTGCGTAGAGAGCAAGCCTGCCCCCAGAGACACATGGACTCGGAGGGGAGTATCATGCCTTTTTTCGCTCAGAGGATGAGGAGGGGGACTGAAAGAAGCCCTTATTCCCCACCTTGTGCTGTTTGCAGCAGTGTTGGCTCAGAGAGCGGTTCGGCTGCCTGGACCATCGTTCTTGTAAGCCCTGGAACCCGCTGAAGGCCCGACCCTCGTCGGAACGCTAATGCGTTTGACTGAAAGTCTTGGGCGTGTACTTTGTAAGGATGGATAACGACTTTGCAGTTTGTGAACTATTTTTCTTCTTATCCAGTTCCTCATTAGTGGAGAAATGAAAGAGGTCGCTACCCTCAAAGGGAAGGTCCAAAATGCGTTCCTGGACGTCCAGGTTGAACTTGGGAGCCTGGACCCACGCCATCCTTCTCATGTCCGTGGCGATGCAGATGGCACTGCCTGAGGTGTCGATATGCGAGACTTGGACTCCATGATGTCCTGAGCCACCATCTTTGCTTCAGCCAGTCCCGTCTTGATGCGTACCGGGCTGTCATGAATGGCCGGGTTCGACCCTTCTGGACTTCATGGTCCTTGATGCACAGCGGCATTAACTCTGCAACCCATCCAAAATGGCCGCAGACACAGAACTGCAGCGGTCTAGCCTTTGCGTGTACTCGCCAGCTTCCTAGAAAACCGGCACGGCCCTGCGGCTCCGCGCGTCTCAACTCTACCCCTACGAGTTACTAGACGTGTTTGAGTTTGCTCCCTGTGTATCGTGCATTCTATCTTCCTTCTCTCCTGGAACTCCCCCCCCCCTTCTATTCCTTACCTTTTGTTATCCTCCTTCCTGGATTAATCGCCATTGTTCCTGGATATTCGAACACTACCGGCTTGGCAGCCGGCTTCCACGCTGGAACCCGAGGACTCGCGTTCCAGCTTATACAAGTCACGGTCGGTGAAAAAGAAAGAAGCCACGTCCCGGAAGAACGCCAACAAGGATAAAAAGGTGAGAAAGAAGGGAGCTTCTGACCCGGACTGTGCACCAGAAGTTCCGGAACGAAGTAATATTTCCTGCCAAAGCCTCTGGTTAACAGCTGCGAGCATGGCATCCGCGTTAGACTGACAAAGGTGCAGCGAGGCATGGGAGTAGACCTCCTTCCCATACGCCTCCAAGATCTTCTCCTCCTTGCCTGGAGACTAGGACGAGATGGCCAATGTAGACTGCGGCTCAGAGTATATGGAGGCCACGGCAATCACTGAGGAGTGTGGGAGCAGGTGTGCGACAACAAGAGTGTATCCCCCTCCAACTGTCTGTACTTGGTGTCAGCCATCCCGTTTTGGCCAAGGCGACAACGTCCTTCTGCAATGGAATCCCCGTTCTAGCCATGGGGCGCAGAGGGAGGACTTCGGCCAGGACTCCCGCCTCAGGTTGTTCCACCTCGGGTTGTGGAAGCCCCAAGTATTTAGTCAAACCTGCAAGTCGATCATGGAAGGCCTTGGCTGAAGATGGTGTGTCGGGGTCCTTCTCCTCATCGGTGTCCACCAGGGTATCCGACTGGACTGGCGCCGGGGGAGGAGTGCCTGGAGCCGTAGGCTGAGGTGTGGCAACCGGAGCCAGAGGCTGCTGTGGAGGCAGGTGTGGAATCGCCTGAACTGTGAAAGGCAGGTGAGCTGGAATCAAAGGACCCGACGTGGGCAGCTGGGGCTGCACAGGGCCTGAGGCTCCGGAGCCATGGGAGGAATGACTATGGGTGCTAGCGGAGGGACAAGAGGAAGCATGTCCCTGATCACATACCGAAGGATGGCGCCCATCTGAGGGGACTTCATCAGCGTGAGGAACTTCTAAAAAAAAACACCTGTCCTCACAGGCTGCTGGGGTGGCATGTGACATTGACCGAGTAGCGGGCGGCTGCTGGGGGTATCTGCCCTACGACACTGAAGGATAAGGTGTAGGCCACGTACCTGGTGAAGACCAGTCCCACGTGGACACTATTTCCTACCTGCTCCCCAAACGCGGGTGGTGTCGGACGAGCAGCCACCTTGTCTGGCGCAGCAGGCATTTTATCGAGCTGCTGGCTCACTGGGACCGGCCTCCTCCATAAATCTTGGCGGTGGATTTTGAGGCCTACCCTGCACCTCAGGCGTAGAGCCCTCGGCTAGGTCGCTGGTTGTGTTGCGTAGAGGCGCCCCTTCAGTATTTAGCCAGTAGTAGGGCATAGCCCCTCGGGTGGACACCCCATAAAAGAACCTTGAGGTCCCTCAATGCTGTCTCCGGAAGTATCTGCCGACCCCTCGGCTTGGCAGTCGGTAGCTGAATAGCCTTGGTACCTGCGCTGGTTTGAGGACCTGGATGGTCCCTCCCGCTCGGACGTTTCCTAGGAAAGGAGTTGCCCTTGCAGGGTGCGATGGAAAATAGTGGCCCTGCCCTGGGCATTGATTGTGCTTGACGAAGTTCTTCAAGTCCTCTGGAGGAGACTTCTCGAAGAGCTCCCTCTACCTTGCTAACCTGTTCTTCAGAGCTCGTGTTGTAAGCGTGTTGCACGAGGTACAGCCCTCCGAATGAGGTCGGGGCCAAGGCAGCGGAGGCACAGAGCATGGGGGTCGGATGTGCGGAAGAGCCCCCAGCAGGCTGGACACCTGCTGAAGCCCAAAGACGTCGACATGCGCCAGGGAGGAGCGTGGCGCCAGAGGACCAAGTATCGGTTTAAAGATTAGAAGCAAAAGACAAAAAGACAGTATCTGGGGAACAGCGCTTGGAATTACAAGGCCGAAGCCAAACCCAGGAGCGCTGGTGAAAGGGGTACGTTTCCGCCGACATGGAAAAGAGGACAGAGGAGTGGTGCCGGTGGGCGGAGTCAGGGGAGCGCATGCTCCCAGGGCCGCACCCCTGCCCACCTCTAAATTTAAAGGGGAAGAAGATTTTTTCTCGTGAAAAAGGTTCCGTCTCCCGTCCCTAGGAGTATACCCATGCAGTATGGAGGAAAGGGGATAGGACGTAAGAGTAAGTTGAAGATCGCGTGGTCCCCGGGCCCAGAGAGATTTGTGGATGATGCAGAGGGATTTGAATTTAATCCATGCAGCAACCGGGAGCCAGTGAAGACTTAAGTGCAGGAGAGATGCAGACCATTAAAAACCTTTTGGGACCTCCAGGTCTTATGGGCTTTGTACATAGTTAGGCTATATTCTATGTCAGGGCACATATGTAGGTACCCCAATTTGAATTAAGATTGAGGGAGCCTCACTTCCAGCTGACATCTCAGATAGTACGCTCAGAGTGCATTTTAGGCTGGTATAAATTACTGATACAATGAAGCTGGGCAATATGGTGGAGCGAAAGAAGGAGACAGACACAAGTTGGACATTGTAAAGCTATTTTACTTTAAAGGATGAGAAATAACTGCCCAAATGGCCCTATTACAATGAGAATAGTCTCTACCTAACAAAACTAAATAAGGGTGCTCGTCTACTGCCAGAAGTCCAAAAGAAATATCCACAGTCCATTAAATCTATTCCTATCTGGCCCTACCACAAAAAGTACTAACTAAAGATTGCCTGCCTATATAACCTCTGGCACATTCCCTTTGGCTGACTATCTTGGCATTTCCTTCAGGGATCGCTCCACACAGCAAGTCTTGGCTATCTCAGTATTTGGTAACAAGTCAATGGTTAATATTGGTCTGAGGTCACTGAATGTCTCGCACATCTCTGTGTTGTGTCGCTAGGGTTTGCAAGATCTGTTTATAAATTTAATGTCCTTCTGATTATCCTTCTGTACATCATCTTTTGTAACTCCCCTCATATTTTTACTCCTGCTGGATAGTTGTATTGAGGTCTGTCCCTCATGTTTTATAATGCCTCTCTCAATGGTGTGGTTCCACGACCCCCCGGCCCTCTCCGCCGGTTTCCCCCTTTTCTGGCTTTGTATAATTCTGTGGTTGGTGCTAGAATTCAAAATGATTTGTAAAGTATTTTCCTAATGCGTGCCAATGTTTGGCAAATACAATAATTGGCAACTTTGTGGGTCGTTCCCCATGCACACGTTTGTGTTTACTCAGTGCCTCACGTTCAATATTGTAATTACTTTCACATATGACTTGTAGTCCCGGTTGCATACCCTTTCTTGCTCTACCCTGGTACCTTCATTCCACAGTGTTAGGTTTAATGGACCTGGCGTTGGGATTGAGCAGCTTCCTTGTGCCTCTGCCTTTGCTTTATTGACTCCACCACGGAGTCGCCCCAGACGTCTCGCTCCGTCTGCTTGTTCGGTGTTGCACTGCCGAAGGGAGGTTTAGTTCCTCCAGTTTCTCTGGGTTTCAGAGTTGTTGGTCGGGCTTCGGCCCATTATGGACTTCCCATGGTCACGCCACTACAAAGGATGGTCCTCTGCACTCTGTCCTGACAGCAATTTCACCCATACTCTTGAGACCGGGCCTCTGGCTTTCTCTGCTGGTGTTCTCTCTCTCTTTGATAGCCACGGTCTCCACGTGTCCACACTGCTCTGCCACTGCCAGGCGTAGCTACATCAGAGGTTTTCCCCTGCATATGGCTCTCGCTCTCTCTTCTCGATCGGTTCATCCCAATTACAAACACATCAGAGTTTAAAGCAGTGTTCTGTTTTCCTTCATGTTTTGTATTTGATCCAGCATTGCCTGAAGTCATTCATTGGAAAGGAAGACACATTACTTGGTATTAAAGGCAATCCCAAGCAGATACTGTTGCTTGTCTAAGGAGTTCTGCTAGGGAATGAGAGTCCTTGTCCCCTAGAGGGGAGTCACTAACAGTGAGATCCCACTTGCCTCGACCCTTAGATAGGACCTTGGTGAGCAGGCTCACCTTTCTAGTCTCACAGGCGGTGGGTCCCCCCCTGAGGAGAAAGGACGAATACGCTCGAATCGTCACAGAACACACCTTGCACTAGCAACTAATATAACTAACCATACACAACATCACAACCTTACACACACCACAACTGCAGCCTTACAATGCGGTCAAGTACCAGTAAGAATTGTTAATAGCGGGCCGCGTGTTTGCGCTTACCTTCTTTCTGGAGGATGACTTGTGAACGTAAGTGTGGCCCATCTGAATGCACAGAACCAAGGAGAACCGAGGGACAGCAAAACCCTGGACACCACCTATGAGTGGTGGCAGTGTCTGGCAGATGGAGGAACAGGCCCACCCAGCGAATCAGGAGGCAGAGGCAGAGGCTGGATGCAGCGGCAGGACTTGAAGTAAGAGCAGGTAAGCAGGAGGAGAAACAAGGGGGAGAGGGACCAAGCCAGCAAGCCTGGCTCCATGCAGAGACCAGCGGAAGAGCAGGCGAACAGGGACAGCAGCGGTACAGGAGCGGCAGGAAGAAAGCACCGAGGTACAGCAGGACAATCAGGACCGCAGGATCCGGAAGAGTTCCGACACAAGGAGCGTCAGGAGGAACTCCACTATAACGTTAAGGTGCATCACATACCGCTGTCATCTTGGCATGGGCCCAAGCAGCACCGCCATATTGGAAAGGGTGAGGCACAGACTGACACAAGATGCCCAGTGGGGCAAAACACTAATCTGCCATGTCCTGCTGAACTGTCATGCTATGGTGCATCATTGCTATGTTTATATCCTTTCAAAATTATATATTTGGCCAATATTTGACACTTTGGAATTGTCTTACAGAATGTTTCTGGTTACGGTGTTTTGGAGGACCAAATACATGAAAAAAACCTATTAGAATCCCCATGTAGCATTGTCTCGCACAAAGTCACTAAGACAGACTAACAAACTTTTGAGCCTCCAACTATAATTAAAATCACATCTCAGCAAACCGTACCACCAAACCATTGAAAAATGACATGCCAACCACTGTGGATTACAAGCTCAAAGCAGATGACATACATGCACAAGCAGCCTTAGCACACTTGATGACAAACATATCCACAGCAGTTTTTACTCAGGCCGGCTTGCAGACATCAAACTTCAAAAAACACATAGAAACGTGCTCACACAGAGAGAGCGTTTTTTTTCAAATCTGAAGGTATCGACACTGGAAAAACAGCAACCTTACTTTACTTCCTCCACTCCTACTAGCTGCCCAACCCAACCAACCCCAAACCAACTCCACTCTTGCAGTCGCTAAAGACCAGAGACTGTGTAAATGGCAGTAGGTACCCAATATTAGACCACATAACACAACATATGCACTGTGGTATTGCGAGAGTTACCTTAACGGTGTTTTTCTGCCCCCACCAGCCCACACATTCTGACAAGGCTTTTAGGGCATCTTCACAGTTCCTAAAAAATGAAATTGTCACTGAAAATGGCCAACAGAATTACACCATTGCATAACCCAAGACAGCAACGCCAATGTGCATACCACACACTATGAGCAAGAAGGGTATGGCTTTTGCTTGCTTGGCTACAACATCAGCAAGGAGCCCTCTTCAGAACAATATTGCTCTCAGTGCCGACTTCAGATTTGTTACATTACTCACTGTGAGGTTGCCCAGTCTAGGAGGTCTCCGGTGTTTGTCAGCAGGCTCTCTGTGTCCTGACATGGTGGTGGGCTGTTGGATGTTGTAGGTGTGGGTGACTGGGAAGACAGAGAATCCATGCTGCCAGTGGGTGTATCTTCCTGGGGTCCACTTTGATTATCAACTATAAAAAGAAAACAAACGAAAAGGTCCCAAAGGTTAAAGGCTATTCAGCAGACGTCAAAGGACTCATGACAAGAAATCAATTGAGCATGCTTGACATACAGTGAGATGTACCCGGAGTGCCCGCCATTTAGTGTCCCAGTGTTTATCTGGGAGAAACTAGGGGGAACAAAGAGGGGGCTTGGGAAGGTGAACAATACTTTGGGAAACAAATACACTTTCACAACTTCTGGGAAGAATAAAACAACAAGAACAGAAAAAGTAAAGCTGATATTGTTGATGACTCACTATTGTGAGGACAAAAGCAGACAAGCCTGCGCCGTATCATATTATACACAATATCATATAGCTAGAACACAGCAGCCTGTCTTTTATTCATTTGTAACTAACCTCCAGCTTCCTGGTGCCCAGATTGCTTACACACCAACTGAGATCACCTGGAGTGAACTACATTAGAAGATGACACACTATCATTTCCTCAGCTGGCATCCTTCCTTGTTTTCCAAGACGAGCATACCATCCCCCGAAACAAAATATCTATGTCACTTTGAAAGTCGAGGTACAAAGTTTCAGTTCTCCTATGTCACACTGGCTATGTAAGAATTGTACATTTTAAGACAAGTCCCCATTCAATGACCCCTATCAAATGATGTCTGCTGTTGAGAACAAATAGATTTTGCAAAAATAGTTCTGTTAATGTTGGACATCTCTGCATTACTGAAGGATGTTTTAAAGCGATGTAAACAATGTTAAGTTACAGAAAATTCTTTTTGTAAGGTGCTCAATTATGTAGCAGTACATTTAAAAACAAAGTATGCATCAACGATCGCATCCAATTTAAATCCACGGTAAAGTACAAGTGCAGCAGAAATCCAACACTCGCTGAAATCCGGTACAGCAATTGAACAGGCAAGGTTTGTTTCGATAAAAAAGTCTGAGTTAAAGAATGAGGGGGCACGAGTCGGATCTGGTTAGACCATTTTCTTTTTTTTAATATAACATTTTATTGGTTTTGAAACATAAAACATACAGCCCCGCACAGCGGGGTAACCAAAACTCCCCACACCCGCCCGCCAGCAACTCCCCGCCTTGGTCACTTACCAATGAGCTTCTATACTTTCACAGCAGTTTGTCACTTACATATTACATCCACCAATTTGTTTACAAGTCTCTGTATAGCGTAACGATTCATTCTTATAAGTTACTATTAATGCACCGCTTCCCAGCTTTGCCATATTTTCTGCGCTTTCTCCGGGAACCCCCTAGCAGTAAAGACTCTCTTTTCCATGGCAACGCATATGTCCACATCCGTGATCCATTGTTCAAAGCTCGGTGTCCTTTCGGAGCCCCAGAGTTGCGCTATATTTCTTTTAAGTATCGCTGTGGTGATAGATAAGAGCGCTTTCTCATACCTCGTAAAATCAATATCCCCTTCTATTTCCAGCAGTAAATGTTTGGGATTTACAAGAATCCTCTTTCCCATCACTCTTGACAGCTCATCACAACATTGTTGCCGGTATTGTTGGATGATGTCACACTCCCACAGAATATGATAGTAGGAGCCCTCCTCCCTCTTACATCTCAGACAGTATGGGTTCGTAGCTTTCCCCCATTTGAATAGTGCCACCCTCGGGTAATAAACCCTATGTAGTATCTTCAGTTGACTTAATCGAAGCCTAGAAGAGATAGCCGTTTCCCTAGGTTACATCAACAAATTCATCCATTCCTCTGGAAGTACGTCACCCACCTCCCTCTCCCACTTGGCTTGCAGGCTTGACAGCTCTTTCGTAGCAAAGGAGTTGATGGCTCTATACATAGTCGATGTGACTTTCTGTGTGATCAGTTCTGGGAGTACGTTGCGCTCTAGTGGGGAGTAATCAAGTATGTCACTTAATTCATCGAGGTGAGCCTGCAGCGCGTGTTTAAGCTGTATGTAGTGGTATTGTTCGTTAGGTGGAAGCCCGAAGGTGGCAGTCAAATCCACGAATGCTATTATCCTATTTTCTTTCACCACATCACAGATTTTTGTGATACCCGGTTGGGCCCATGAATGCCATTTAGGGAGTTTGTCTACCTCTGGGAGATGTCTACTGTTCCAGAGTGGTTGTGCTAACGTCAATTTTTTATCCCATCCTAAGTATTTATGTATATCCGCCCAGACTAGGGTGACATGTGATGACATGGATGGGACAGCAGACCTATCCCTTTTCCGGTAGAGAAGGCTCATGATGGGTCTTTCCTGCGTGTTGGTGTCCAGCAATATGTTATGCGGTAGAGTGATGTCCCCATGCAATTTGTCATTCACTATTGCCATTTGACTGGCCCAGTAATAAGTCTGTAGTCGAGGTAGCCTGATCCCGCCCTCCCATATGGATCTTTGTAAACTGGTGAGTGCCATTCTCGGGTGCCCCCCTTCCATAACAATCTCCTAAGGATTTGGTCTATCTTATGGAACTCACTGGGTGCTATCGGCAGTGGTGCATTCTGTAGTACATAGAGAAAATGGGGAAGGGCCATCATTTTGAAGAGCGCCACGCGTCCCAGTAGTGTGAGTGGTAGGGACATCCAGTGGCTAACATCCTCCTTGAACCTGGCTGTCACTGGGTGCAGGTTTTTTCCCACATAGTCTGTTAATTTGTGTGTGATTTGTATACCAAGATATCTAAATTGTTCCCTTTCAATGCAGTAGGGGCACACATCTGGTATTGCCATATCTGTCTGCTTCACCGGGAACAGTATGGACTTTGACCAGTTAACGCGAAGTCCACTGAATACACCGTATCTTTCTAATAGAAGCAACAGAATGGGGCAGGAAATTCACGGGTTCGCCAGATAAATCAGCAGGTCATCCGCATATAAGGACACCCTGTCCTCCCACCCATCCGCCCACTTGAAGCCACTCCATGTTTGTGTGGATCTTAATAGGATTGCTAAGGGTTCAATTGCTAATGCAAAAATTAATGCTGATAGAGGGCAACCTTGCCTCGTGCCTTTACCTAACTGGAAGGGTTCGGAAGTGTATCCATTCACTTTTGTTACCGCCACCGGGAGGTGGTATAGTAGCTTGACCCAACTCAAAGTACGGACCTATGCCCATTCGTTGCATAATTTCCCAAACCGCCTCCCAGTACACTGAGTCGAATGCCTTTTCGAAGTCTATGGGCAGTAGGGCCAGAGGGTTCTTTAACTGAGGGGTTTTTTCTAGTGCTGCGTGTAATCTGTTTATGTTTTGCCTAGTAGATCTTTGTGGCATGAACCCAGACTGGTCTGGATGCACGAGCGTGTGTATGACTTGTTGCAGCCGATTAGCTAGCACCTTTGCAAGTATTTTGGCCTCACAATTTATAAGCGAGATGGGTCTATAGGAACTGCATATGTCGGGTGGCTTGTCTGCTTTTGGCAAAACTATTATTGTGGCCTTCCTGAGGTCTGGAGGAAGGCCTGTGAACGCGAGTGCTGAAATAAGCACAAGAGTTGTGGAGAAATTAGGTTTGCCCCTATTTTTTTCCATAGTTCAACAGGAAAGCCATTCGGGCCCGGAGTCTTCCCTGACTGGAGTTCCGACATTGCACCAGTTATTTCTTCCTCTGTAATTTCTTGTTCTAGTAGGGCCGCCTAGTGTTCGTCCAGGATAGGAAGGGTAATGCCTTCTAGTATATCGGTCGGTGGCAGTGTGGGTGGTGCACTATACAATTCGGCGTAATAATTAGCAAATCCCTCCGCTATGTCTTGGTCTGTTACTAGTGGGTCTGGATTTCCCGTCGTTAGTTTCCTAACTTGAGTAAGGCCTAAGTCCCTGTGCTCTAACCACGCCAGTATTTTCCCCGCCTTGTCCCCAGTTTCATATATTTTCGCTCGCATTGCAGCATGCGCTTATTTTGCGTTGTCTAGCGCTATGTGTTGTAATTGCTTCTGTGCTAACTGGAGTGCTCGGTGTGTCTCCGGTAGGTCCCGAGACAGGTGAGCCGATTCTGCGCTCTGTACCTTGGCTTCAGCTGCACGTATCGCCTCAAGGTGTTTTTTCTTGTGGGCTGCAGTCCATGCTATGATTTCACCCCTTAATACTGCTTTTAGTGCTTCCCATAGCGTTGTCGGGCTATCCACAGAGTCGGTATTTATTTCAGGGTATGTTTCGGTAACCTTTTGTATGTGTTCTATCAATTCGGGAAACCCTAGGTAGTAGCCATTCAATCTCCAACTAGGTGGAGGGAGTGATCTGCCGGTCTTGATCGTTAGCATAAGTGGGGAGTGGTCCGAAATACCTCTGGGAAGCAGTTGTGCTTCACACGCCTCATGTATGTTACATGTTGGTAAAAAGAAATAATCCAGTCTGGATAGGGACGCGTGTGCACCAGAGTGGTATGAGTATTCCCTTGTGTCGGGGTGGAGGGACCTCCATACATCATGTAGTCCCAGTGCATTGGTAAATGTGGCGAGTCTGGTGCGTATATCTGGATTTCTGGATCGTACATGTGTCCTGTCTGCTTCTGTGTCCATAACATCGTTAAAGTCTCCCCAATTAACGTAAGACCCTCAGTGTTGTCAACAATTAGAGGCGTGATGTCGGTAGTCAGAGGGGTTAGTAGGTTGGGCGGTGCGTATATAGCGATCATAGAGATAGTGCGTTCCCACAGGGTTCCCATCGTATATACATATCTGCCTCCCTGTTCTTGGGTGACCACGGTGGGACTAGAGGGAAGTCTTTTGTGTATCAGGATCAGTACCCCACGTGATCCCATGGTGAATCCGGCATGGAAGGCTTGCCGGTAGTTTGTACGTCTGAATAATGTGCAATTTGTGCCAGCCAGGTGCGTCTCTGTTAAGAAGGCCACATCTGGTGAATGGCGGTTCAGTGCTTGTAGGACTAGGCGTCTTTTAATACTATTTACGAGCCCGTTAACATTCCATGTCATCACTTGGATGGCTCTGCTTTTATCGACGTTGTTGCTTTGTGCCATGTAACTTGTGCATATGTGGTGTCAGTGTGTCGTATCTCTAAGAGCGTGTCATGATCCGCCAATCTGGGAGGGGATTGGACTAGACCGTGTGTCTGGTGGTTCTTTGTCAAGACTCGTTTGCTCTTTCGTTCCATTCGGGACATGTGCGAGGGAGTTTTTGTTATGGGCCTTTTTTAACATAATACAATTTTCAACGCAACAACTCTGAACCTCCCACCCCCACCCTATACGCCACCCAACTTGAAGCATCTGTCGCCCAGGTCAATAACCAAACACCTTGTCAAAAGGACAGGTAACACCTTAAACAACAACCATTACCCTAGTTACTTTACTTCTGCTTTGCTCAGTCTTTAACTGTCTTACTTGGTTATTTCGTTTCCAAGCCGACTGTTCGTAGTCACAGTCTAAGTTTTTGGGAGGTGGCCTCGGGTGGCCGCCGTCGTTATGTTGGTTTTGTGGTATTATTATACGTGGCTCAGGATGGGAGTACTTCTCGGGCGATGTCACGGCCGTACTCGCAGTTGGCGCCGGAATTGGAAAACAAGAGGCATGGGACCGCTGAGGTCCTGATCGCAATTGGCCATGCTGCATCGTAAGAGCTCACTGGAGACTGTTGTGTTGCGTGAACACTACATATGAGACGCAGGATGAGGTTGTTTCAGGGTGGCGTGTTTGTTGTACCTCCAGTGTGTGGTTCCATTTGCGTTCTAGGAGGTAGTGGCCCTCAGCCCCTTTAGTAATGTAGTTCACATCATCATCGTTGCTAGTGCTCGGCGTGCTCCGCTGCTTGTTCCGGAGCCACTGGGTCTACGCCCGCCGGGGGCCTTTCTTGGCGGGCCCGGTCTGGACGGGGCCGGGGTCTTCCTTCCTGTCTCCTTGGTCGCGCCGACCAGTCACCCTCAATGTGGGTCTCTGCCCATTTCCAGGCCTGCTGAGGGTCAGTGAAGTGCGTGGACGTCCCTTTGTGATAAATCTTAAGCTGGGCTGGAAATAGCAGCCCGAATTTGACTTTCATGAGGGATAGCTGCCGCTTCAGCGGTTCAAATGATTGCCTTGCGCGTTGCACTTCTCTCGTATAGTCGGGGAAGAAGGCCATCTGGGAGCTGTTATAAGTGACTGTTTCCTTTGCGCGAGCCATCTGGAGCAGCGCGTCCCTGTCGTGGTAGTTGAGGAACTTAGCAATAACAGTTCTAGGCGGCATTCCTGGAATAGGCTTGCCAGAGGGTATCCTGTGGGCATGTTCTATTGAGAAGAATTTTGAAAAGGAATGTGGGTCGTAAATGTCCGCTAGCCACTGTTCCAGAAATAACTCCATGCTTGGTCCTTCCGTCCCCTCCGGAATTCCGAGGATACGAACGTTGTTGCGGCGAGACCTACCCTCTCCCTCATCCACTCTGGCCTCCAGGGTCTTCAACAGGCGCATTGCCTGCGACAGTTGTTGGTTAATATTACCAATGTTGTCCTCCGTGCCCGAGATGCGCTGCTCTGCTTCTCCCATTCGAGACGTTAGTTTTTGCAAGTCATGGCGGAGGAAGGACGCATCCGCCGCCATACTATCCATCTTCGTTTCCATGGAGGTGCGGGAAATCGCGATGGCCGCCATTACATCTTTCAGTGAGAGGACATCTCCTGCTTCCGGAGGGTCTGACTGCGGTGTTTGATCCGTCAATTGAGACGTGGTGGCAAAAGCATATTGGTCCATTCTACTTTGTACGCTTGATTTCCGTGGTTTTTCTTTCCCCATTCTGTAGCGTGGGAGTTGGCAGTGTAGTATATGAGATCTCGTTTTGTTGAGTGCCTTGAACGACTTCACGGGTGGTATTTAGATTAAGACTGTTACACTGACTGCAATGTGTCGCCTCGTCCGTACAAGGGTTCTCCTATGAGCCCACTTCGGGCAGTGTCTGCTGGGATAGTTCTCGGACCAGAGCCTCCCAGGTGCTGTGTGACCACCTCTTCCCAATGGCACCGGCTAGCTTATGTGACACCGCTGTTGAGCGGGCGACGCTACCCGCACTCCTCGGCTGGGCTCGTTCCTGTGTGCTCTCTGGTGCGTTTCCGTGCTGTTCTCGTTTCTCGCCGTCTACTAGAGCGGTGTACAGGGCATTTTCAGGAATGTCTCCATGGGTGCCGAAAACCGGACAGCGCCGAGAAATGCCGGTTCTCTGGAAGCGCAGGCCGCGTGCAACGTGCTTTTTAAAAGAAAGGGTTAATATGCCCCAATCCGCTGTCGACGCTGGTTACAGTTCTGTTATAATTCCCTAATTGCAGGGATTGCGCAGCATTTCTTACGGCGTTGGACCGCCTGGATAGGGATGGCCGCGGGCCGCTCAGGTAATGTTATTTGCAGGGGGGTTCGCCGCATGACATGGAACTCCCGCTCCGTCCCCAGAGCGGAGTCCCGATCTCGCTGCTAGTCCCTCGGCGGCTGTCATACCAGCGAAACTGAGGTGGGGGAGGGAAACAGGAGAGGATCGGACGGGGTGGCCTGTGGGATCGCACACTCCAGTGAGTGGAAGGGGGGGATCGTTCGCTCTCTCTCGGCACTGCGGCTCTTCCTACCTCCCTTTCGGGCAGCCCACGCTTGGCTGCGCCATCCGCTTCGAGTCTCTGCAGGCTGCAGTGCTGGTCGACGCTCTGCCGTCACTCGCTGCTCCCCACGATTCTTCCTTCGTCCTGTCTTCCGCGTATGTTGTTAACTCCTATGGTGTTAGATACACCGACAGGCCGGGGGCACCACCACTCTCCCGGCCCTCCGTGGGCGCCGCACCTCTCCTCGGGTCTCCGTTAGATCGCGGCGGCCATCTTGGTGTTGTGGCTACGTACCCGACAGATTTCGTTGTCGTTGGATATCTCGAAACGGATTGACTTTCTGCTTTCTAACTTCGTGCGTCTATGCCACAGCTTGTCTTCATCGCCACAGATGATTTTTAAACGAATTACGTTCCACTGAAAGGATGTCGGAACAGGATTTCTTTGGCGGCCACTGGAGCTCCACGGACTCACATCCTGCCTGCTTGCATGCTGGCCACGCCCCCCTGGTTAGACCATTTTCACAACATTAAAGTAAATGTCCATTTTTGAGGCAGAGTCGAAGCTTGATTCTCCAAGTGACTAATGTAATCTACATACAGGTAAAACTAATAATTTAGTTGAGAAATCATAAATGCAATTATTTCTAGTCACTGCAATCTCGATTTCTGTTTTAAATGCTATGCAAGCGATTCATCACACTAAAATATGGACGCTGTCACAAACGTGGCGGGTGTCAATGCCAAGATTGAAAGGTAGTGCAAACTATGCTTTATTGTCAGAATGTAGAACAGGTTTGAAAGAAATTGCAAGTGGGAGGACTGCACAAACACAAACAAAAGTAAAGGAATTTTCTTATACCCTGGCGTCCTTCAGGGCCAAACCACAGGCTGACACAAGTTCAGGCTAGAAGTGGTTAGCGAACCCTGCCGCCCCTGTTCTCATGGTATCTGCATGACCGCTCATCTGGTTCAAAGGGATTCCCAGAACCATTGCATGGCCTTCTCAGAGTCTCTTCTTCTTGCTCCCCAGTTGGAGTATAAGGGGTTCCCGCACCCTTCTTCTCTTTTCTTCTCAGGTTCTCTTCAAGTATGCTACAGAGACAGTAGGGTTTGCATCCCTTGGGTTTCACAGAGACCAGCTTTAAGAGGATCTCGTCACCTCCCAGCCTTAGGGTCCTGACTCATACCCTAAACACACACGGTCTAGTCTGCTATAGTTCTTCACCTCCCCGCAACCACACCAAGTGCTTGTTCTTCTCCTAACATGGGCTTTATGGCATCAGATTGTTTTCTCACCATTAACCCATCTCCCTTGAGTCAAGCATTCCCACTCATGCCTTGCTGATCTTGCTAGCTTCACCTATATTAGCCTTTTCCACTTCTTACTGATCTTCTCCTCCATGCTCCTTCAGATCACTCCAGCAAATCTTCCGTCTCAGCCCACTGAACCTCCTCCAGGTGATTCCAACCACCCTCCTTTGGTCTCGAATTTCCGTAAAACGTATTCCTCGCTCTGTAAACGGCTGCTGCCAGTTCTTTTTCCAAGCACCCATACTGCCTGACTGGAGTACAGAGTTTATATCCCCTTGTAAACTCATCCATTAGCGTCAATGAATCACCTATGTGCGCTTTGGTACTTTGTGGCGGGATCAAGTGTTAAAAAGGCTGATTCTCCACCTATGACTGATACTTCAACCTGAGAAAGCACCACAGGGTTACCAGTGACCAATGTGAAAACCTCAGGACGTCCTCACATCTACTCCCCTTGGGTAATCTCAGGTGACCAGGGAAAGGTCATCGCTTTTGGATCCCGATCCTGGGGGTGGAGAAGCGAGGGAGAATCATCAGGGTGGTGGGTCCTTGGGGATTGGAGCGGGGATGCCCTCAGGTGAGACACAGTATTCCGCATTCCCCTTTCCTGAAGAGTCCTCTATCCATGGCCCAGTCAGGGGATATTGCTATCCCAGTCCCACTGCCAAAGAAAATGACAGGAGACATTACCAGTCCAGAGCCATCATAAAGTGTGAAAAGGAGATGTATTAAAGGTGGGGTAGGTGAAACATGGTATCCCCCTATCCCTATTGACGGTCAACCGTACCCTCCCCCGGGCCTTTATGGGTTACTCTAGAACCTCTCCCCTCATTTCACCACATTTGACCTCTGAAAGTACTGGGATAAGGAAGAGGTGACTACAAGTAATGAACACTAGAACTTTATTTCATAACTCTAGTACTGGGATGAAGAAGATGCCTGCAGAGTGCTTTGAAAGTCAGGCATGTCCCTTTAACTATGGTGAGGTAGGCCCCGAGACTGACACAATGGATACTAAAATGGGAATAGTCTCGACCATCCAAACGATAAACAAAACAGTCCCAGTGGCTTCAGTCAAATCAAAATTGCCTATGCTAACAAAACCTAATGCCTGCCCTATCTCTTATAAAAAAAAAGTGTAAAAGGAGAAATGTATGCAAAAGGAAAAATCAGTGTTGAAAAGAATAAAAGGTAGGTGAACCAACTCTCCTCCTCACGGAGTAAGGCTGTCCCTGTAGGCAGGATGACACACTCAGGCTCGGTTTCTAATACTCTAAGCAGTTGCGAACCGTGGATTGAGGCCTGTCTGTCCTTCCACGATAAAGTATTTTTCTTGACTTTCCCAAATTGTATTTCCAATGCAAATTTCACAAAGGTCCCCTCTGCCGGGCTCAGACCTTACAGCACACAGTTCACAAAGGTCCCCCTCTGCTGGGCTCTGACATCTCACATCACAGTTCAACACAAACTTGCAAGGGAATCCCTTCCCCAGGTTTATTGTACTTCGGGTGTCCCTCAATCGGGCTCAAACCCCTTTTGAAGACTTTCGCATGTGCGTGACACTTTTACTAGACCACCACAGGACCACTTCGACTCAAAGTTCACATTTACTTTAACTTAATTTGCTTTCACTGTCCGTTTGCCTGTTAACTTCAAACAATGTACCTTTAACAAAGACTTCCGAAAAGGCTACTTCCTTTTGCCGAACAACTCCGCCTCCCCAATTTTGCCGTTCACCCGGAAGAAATCTTCACTTATGGGATCTCTGCCTTGTCCACATGTCTTTTGCGGTCTGTCGGAGGAAACGACCTCCAATAAGGAAACCTTCATTGACTGATTATTTGTATAGCGCCTACACACAATGTCTTTCTAAGCGCTTCAAGGAGGAGGAAACATGGGGAAATACAATTCCATTCTTACAAGTCCGTGAAACAATCCAGAATGTGAAAAATAACTAACTATCTTAAACAACCTGTCGACATTTCTGATAGTGTAAGTGCAAGGAACAATAAGGCATGGGGGGGGGGAGGTAAAAAGAGACAAAAACAAGCGGTTACTTTACTATGCCTGACGACAATTGATGTAGTGTTGGAAAATTACCAAGAGGAGGGGAGGGAGGGGGGTATGGAATGAGGGAGAAGGAGAGGAACAATACAAGCAGCTAACATACTAGGTCTGACGACGATTCATAGTAGTGCTGGAGGGGGAAAGAGGGAAGAGAGGACAAGAGAAACAAATTATAAGTTACTGACCGTAGTGCCTAACGTACTCTTAGTCCTTAGTCCCCTTTCCTCCATACTGCATGGGCGTCCATTCCAAGGGACAGGATACAGAACATTTTTCACTAGAAAAAACCTTCTTCTCCTTTAAATTTAGAGGCACGCGGCAGATGCTGCCCAGGCAGCATGCGCTTCCCTGACTCCGCCCTCCGGCGCCACACCTCAGTCCCCATTGACACGTCGACAATAACATTGCCTAAAGACACCAGTATTATTAGGGGGGAGGTTGGTGGGACGTATGGAGGAAAGGGAACTAAAGACTAAGAGTACGTTAGTCACTATGGTGAGTAACTTATAATTACTCTTAAGTCCCGTCCCCTTTCCTCCATACTGCATGGGCGATTACAACTAAATGTAGCCCCCGGGTGGAGAGGAGACCCTCCTTAAGCAAATAGGTTCCTGAGAACCGCCTGTCTGAAAGCCGTATCAGATCTAGAGCCGGTATCCAAACAGTAATGCTTGCAGAAAGCTGAGGGAGGGGCCCAAGTGGCCGCCCTGTCTATGACCTGCCAAGGAACATGGCGCTGGAATGCGATGGCCGTTGCCTTGGCCCTGACTGTGTGGGCGTGCATGTTGGCCGGAAGCAGCTTGTGCTGGCCCTCGTACGCGTCCCATTTGCGGAAAGCCCTTCTCGAAGAACCCCTCCACACTGGCCAAACAGGTGGCAGGGGGTGCTGACGGGGTAGCAGTGAGCTGCTGGAGCCGCTGCGTACCCTGCCCGTATGGACGCAGAGGAAATCACATGCGCTGTCTTAATGCAATTTAACGACCTTTATAATTGAAAACACTAGCTTTATCCACACAATCTAAACGTAGTATTAGTATAGGAAATCAAACCCCTTCTCTGTCTCGAGCAAGTATACCAGCACAAGATATGCGCATTAAGCAGTATGCTTCACCAGTTTACGGGCATTAGCTTCACTCGCTTACACTCTGGAGAAAAGGGTATTTGCATTTTGGCGAATATCTTTCTTTTAAAATGTAATCTTTCTTACAACATAGGATGGGATTGAACCCGTGACTGATTAAGCAAAACTCTATAAATATCTAAAAGACAAGCTACAATAACTGGGTAAGCCTACAAGCGAATATGATTTCAAAATCCAACATCCACTCAAGGTGAATTCAAAATGTATTAATGGATATGTTTTTTCTTTTTGTCATTCTTCAAACCCTGAAACTTCTGACCCTTCACCCTTCCACCAATGTGTACATTATTTATTAATTTTTTGGTTTCTTGCATACTTTTACGTTGTCCTTCAATATGGGATTCAATTAATGTTGAAGGGGAGAGCCTGAGGTGGAGAGCCAGTCTGCAGCGTTGTGCAGCCCATCCACGCTATTGTGCAGGAGGTGCCTATAAGTGCCTCAATACACCGCGGAGCGGTGAGCGGAGTTGGAGAGCCTGAGGTGGAGAGCCAGTCTGCAGCAGTCCGCTGCAGACGCGACGTCAGAGTCGTATGGAGCTGGAGGTTCGACCTCTAAATTCACTGAAACCTCTCTTGAGACCACTCATAAGAAATTCGCCGTTGACCAAAATAACCAAGCCGGAGGGGTGATGGCCCAGGGATCAACCGACAGGAGGAGGAGTAAATCGGATTCGGCACCAAGATCGTCTTTAACATCAACAATGGTGGACCTTCTATTAATAGCGCCCGGAAGGACTTGTCCACAGGTACCGGTTCATGGACTCGGCAAAAGAAGCAAAAAATAAAATAATATCCTACCTGAACCACGAAGTAATGGGCGGGAGTCCGCTGGAGTGAAGAAGTCCACGGCATCGGCAGAGGAGCGGGAGGAGTTACCTGCCCGAGAGGAGGAGGCAGAGGGGGCTCAGAGGGGCCGTGCCCGCCTACCTTGGCTATAGTACACCAAGCTTGGAGCGGTCCGCAGCCACCGGAGGTGGTGAGTGGAGTTCGTACGGGCGCCCGCCTGACTCGAAGCGGCCGCCGGGCGGCGGAGTTGAGGAGAGTCCCGAACTAGAGGGACCGGAGGAGCGGGAGGCACGCATACCCTTGGAGAAACCAGCTGGAAACGGTGCGGTGTCCACCCGGGCACGGGACCCGCGCAGCGGTTCGAACTGGGGACCATAGAGTCGGCAGCAGGTCTTGAAACATCCGAGACACCAGAACAGCGTTTGGCAGGAGAGGGGCTGTCCCGTCAGCATAGCACCGAAGTAGAAGTGCTGACTAATCCGCCAGGTAGAGCTGAAGACAGCGAATTAGCCCCAAATACGGTGCACTTCCAAGTTATGCTCCATGATACATACCGTGAAGGCGATGATCTCATACAAAGGCAGGGTAAAAGGCAATCAAGGGTCTCCAGACCCATTATAGAGATCAGTGATAATGAGAGGAACGCTGACCTAAGCAAAGAGGAGGAATCAGATGAATTTGGCTCGGAAAGTGAAAAACAAACGGAGGGAGAGCCGGAGGACTTGAATAAGGAGCCGGATGGGGAGCAACTTAAAACTGGTTGCGCAGTGAAAAGAAAAAAGAGAAACAATAGCAATACCCAGGCCAAAGCAAGGCAACAAGGGACAAAAAACATGGCAAACATGAGAGCCCTGAATAAACTTTCTATGGGAGAATCGAAAGAAAAAAAAGCATCAGAAGACGGGGGCAAACATCTAAAGGACTGCCTAATCCACTTCTGTCTTGCCCGTTAAAGGCGTTTTTTACCCAACAACATAAAAGGAAACAGAGTATAGAGACGGAAGTATCAGATGCGGAAATGCTTGAAATAGCAAATGAAACACAGCCAGCTCTAAAGCAGAGGAAAACTGAAGCGGCAACATTTACAACTAACAATCAAGGGCGAGAAGCCGGTAGCCCCAAGGAGAAAAAGAATACAGCTACTAAAGAACTGAGCAATGATACAGAAAAGCCAACGGCGGCAGGGAGTCTGGATACATCGGCACTGGGTACATCGGTACTGAGTCTAAAAGGCCAATCAAGGGGGATGTCCCCACCCCCCAGACTCAAAAGGCATCGAAGAGGGTTCTGGCAACTGTAGAGGAGATTGAGATACTGAAGGATGAACGGGAGGAGGAAAGGGAGAAATTTGAACAAATAGCCCGGGACTCGAATCGTGAGTCCATCACTCAGCTGGAAAAAGAGCTCTGTCTTGCATGGACAAAGCCCCATCTGTCCACGGGCCATTTGATCTCTTCTCCAACTACGAAAGGAGAGTTAAAATCAAATTGGGACAATCCTCATTTAAAAAATGGACCATTAAGAAACCGGGTGAATTCAGATCCGAACATAAGATCCCCAGTGGAAGGCTTGGTTTTGGACTCATCAATACCCGCAAGGCGATCCGAAAAAACCCAAGTATCGCCAAAAAAGAGACGACTAACAGGCCGATTCATGGAATAATTAGCACGGCGCAAGTGGCCAAAAACGTGCGATTCGCAGTGGAATAGCGAAAATCGCAGTGCAAGTGCGAAAATCGCAAGAAAAGCAGCGCACATCGATTGATGGAAGGCCGTGCGCGAGAAAACCATCGGATGTGCGCTAAAAAAGTGCGCGGCGCACGTTGGCGCACAGGCCATCTTACGGCGTGCGCCAGGTCACAGCGAAAATCGCACAGGCCACAGCGAAAATCGCACATAGCGCAGCGCACACAACAAAAGTAGGCGGAACACGGGCGTAACACTCAGAATGGGGAACAACTTGCCAAAATGTGGGCGTCACGGGGGAAGTACAGGGTGCAAGTGCGCGGAACGCCCACACGCTCGCCTACAACCCGTATTCATGGAATCGAATAGGGCAAAAAAGCGCACGGTCAAACCAGCGCACAGGCACAAACACGACCGCCACAAGAAAGCAGGCGGTAGCGTCTCTGCGCCTGTAATAAATGTGCGCCAAAAGGTGCGCCAACAAATAGCACCTATATACAGCAATGATGAATGTCCTATACTGTGGCCCTCTAGGACAAATGACGTGCAAAGGGGTACCCACAAACACGGAAACCCGCTGACTGAAAAATAACGTGTGCGTGTATTCCGGGGTGCGCGGGAAGTCTCACACGCGATTTGGCAGGGTACGTGGATTTCAGGGGTGCGCGGGAAGTACCATACGCGATTTGGCCGGGTACGTGCGCGGGAATTTCCACACGCGACTTGGCTGGGTACGTGGATCTCAGGGGTGCGCGGGAAGTCCCACACGCGATTTGGCAGGGTACGTGCCCGTGAATTTCCACACGCGATTTGGCTGGGTACGTGTGCGGGAATTTCCACACGCGATTTGTCTGGGTACGTGGATCTCAGGGGTGCGCGGGAAGTCCCACACGCGATTTGGCAGGGTACGTGCGCGTGAATTTCCACACGCGATTTGTCTGGGTACGTGTATGACAGGGGTACGCAGGAAATTCTACATGGATTTGGCTGTGTGCTCCCAGGTATTCCCTGTACACCCTCCACGGCCCCTGCAAGCAGCCGACACCACAGGGGACTACCCTGCACACCTGCTCATGTCACCCAGCACCCCCACCCCCCAGCATCAAGGGGCACCCTCCACCAGGCCCCCACTCCTGTCCCCCTGCACCCCCACCCCCAGCATCCAGGGGCACCCTCCACCAGGCCCCCACTCATGTCCCCCTGCACCCCCACCACCCAGCAGTGCAGGGGCACCCTCCACCAGGACCCCACTCATGTCCCCCTGCACCCCCACCCCCCAGCATCCAGGGGCACCCTCCACCAGGCCCCCACTCATGTCCCCCCTGCACCCCCACCCCCCGGCATCCAGGGGCACCCTCCACCAGGCCCCCACTCATGTCTCCCACCACCCCCCAGCAGTGCAGGGGCACCCTCCACCAGGCCCCCACTCATGTCTCCCACCCCCACCCCCCAGCCACCATGGGCAGCCTCCACCAGGCTCCCACCCATGTCTACCACCACCCCCACCCCCCAGCCACCATGGGCAGCCTCCACCAGGCCCCCACCCATATCTACTACCACCACCCCCCCAGCAGTGCAGGGGCAGCCTCCACCAGGCCCCCACTCATGTCCCCCAGCACCCCCACCACCCAGCACTGTGGGCCACCCTCCACCAGGCCCCCACTCGTGTCCCCTTGCACCCCCACCCCCCAGCAGTGATGGGGCAGCCTCCACCAGGCCCCCACCCATGTCTCCCACCACCCCCACCCACCATGGGCAGCCTCCGCCAGGCACCCACACGTCTCCCACCACCCCCCCCCAGCAGTGTGGGGCACCCTCCACCAGGCTCCCACCCATGTCTACCACCACCCCCACCCCCCAGCCACCATGGGCAGCCCCCACCAGGCCCCCACTCATGTCTCCCACCACCCCCACCCCCCAGCCACCAGGGGCAGCCTCCACCAGGCCCCCACTCATGTCTCTCACCACCCCCACCCCCAGCAGTGCAGGGGCAGCCTCCACCAGGCCCCCACTCATGTCTCCCACCACCCCCACCCCCCAGCAGTGCAGGGGCACCCTCCACCAGGCCCCCACTCATGTCCCCCTGCACCCCAACCCCCCAGCATCCAGGGGCACCCTCCACCAGGCCCCCACTCATGTCCCCCTGCACCTCCACCCCCCAGCAGTGCAGGGGCAGCACCACCAGGGTCCCACTCATGTCCAACACTGGTCTCCCACCACCCTCACCCCCCAGCAGTGCAGGGGCAGCCTCCACCAGGCCCCCACTCATGTCCCCCAGCACCCCCACCCCCCAGCACTGTGGGCCACCCTCCACCAGGCCCCCACTCGTGTCCCCTTGCACCCCCACCCCCCAGCAGTGATGGGGCAGCCTCCACCAGGCCCCCACCCATGTCTCCCACCACCCCCACCCACCATGGGCAGCCTCCGCCAGGCACCCACACGTCTCCCACCACCCCCCCCAGCAGTGTGGGGCACCCTCCACCAGGCTCCCACCCATGTCTACCACCACCCCCACCCCCCAGCCACCATGGGCAGCCCCCACCAGGCCCCCACTCATGTCCAACTCATGTCCCCCTGCACCCCCACCCCCCAGCCACTAAGGGCACCCTCCACCAGGCCCCCACTCATGTCTCCCACCACCCCCACCCCCCAGCCACCAGGGGCAGCCTCCACGAGGCCCCCACTCATGTCTCTCACCACCCCCACCCCCAGCAGTGCAGGGGCAGCCTCCACCAGGCCCCCACTCATGTCTCCCACCACCCCCACCCCCCAGCAGTGCAGGGGCACCCTCCACCAGGCCCCCACTCATGTCCCCCTGCACCCCCACCCCCCAGCATCCAGGGGCACCCTCCACCAGGTCCCCACTCATGTCCCCCTGCACCCCCACCCCCCAGCAGTGCAGGGGCAGCACCACCAGGGCCCCACTCATGTCCAACACTGGTCTCCCACCACCCTCACCCCCCAGCAGTGCAGGGGCAGCCTCCACCAGGCCCCCACTCATGTCTCCCACCACCCCCACCCCCCAGCATCCAGGGGCACCCTCCACCAGTCCCCCACTCATGTCTCTCACCACCCCCACCCCCAGCAGTGCAGGGGCAGCCTCCACCAGGCCCCCACTCATGTCTCTCACCACCCCCACCCCCAGCAGTGCAGGGGCAGCCTCCACCAGGCCCCCACTCATGTCTCCCACCACCCCCACCCCCCAGCAGTGCAGGGGCACCCTCCACCAGGCCCCCACTCATGTCCACCTGCACCCCCACCCCCCAGCATCCAGGGGCACCCTCCACCAGGCCCCCACTCATGTCCCCCTGCACCCCCACCCCCCAGCAGTGCAGGGGCAGCACCACCAGGGCCCCACTCATGTCTCCCACCACCCCCACCCCCCAGCATCCAGGGGCACCCTCCACCAGTCCCCCACTCATGTCTCCCACCACCCCCACCCCCCAGCCACCATGGGCAGCCCCCACCAGGCCCCCACCCATGTCCAACTCATGTCCCCCACCACCCCCACCCCCCAGCAGTGCAGGGGCACCCTCCACCAGGCCCCCACTCATGTCCCCCTGCACCCCCACCCTCCAGCAGTGCAGGGGCACCCTCCACCAGGCCCCCACTCATGTCTCCCACCACCCCCACTCCCCAGCCACCAGGGGCAGCCTCCACCAGGCCCCCACTCATGTCTCTCACCACCCCCACCCCCAGCAGTGCAGGGGCAGCCTCCACCAGGCCCCCACTCATGTCTCCCACCACCCCCACCCCCCAGCATCCAGGGGCAGCCTCCACCAGGCCCCCACTCATGTCCCCCTGCACCCCCACCCCCCAGCAGTGCAGGGGCAGCACCACCTGGGCCCCACTCATGTCCAACACTTGTCTCCCACCACCCTCACCCCCCAGCAGTGCAGGGGCAGCCTCCACCAGGCCCCCACTCATGTCTCCCACCACCCCCACCCCCCAGCATCCAGGGGCACCCTCCACCAGTCCCCCACTCATGTCTCCCACCCACCCCCACCCCCCAGCATCCAGGGGCAGCCTCCACCAGGCCCCCACTCATGTCCCCCTGCACCCCCACCCCCCAGCAGTGCAGGGGCACCCTACACCAGGCCCCCACTCATGTCTCCCACCACCCCCACCCCCCAGCCACCAGGGGCAGCCTCCACCAGGCCCCCACTCATGTGTCCCACCACCCCCACCCCCCAGCAGTGCAGGGGCAGCCTCCACCAGGCCCCCACTCATGTCTCCCACCACCCCCACCCCCCAGCATCCAGGGGCACCCTCCACCAGGCCCCCACTCATGTCTCCCACCACCCCCACCCCCCAGCAGTGCAGGGGCACCCTCCACCAGGCCCCCACTCATGTCTCCCACCACCCCCACCCCCCAGCCACCAGGGGCAGCCTCCACCAGGCCCCCACTCATGTCTCCCACCACCCCCCAGCCACCAGGGGCAGCCTCCACCAGGCCCCCACTCATGTCTCCCACCACCCCCACTCCCCAGCAGTGCAGGGGCAGCCTCCACCAGGCCCCCACTCATGTCTCCCACCACCCCCACCCCCCAGCATCCAGGGGCACCCTCCACCAGGCCCCCACTCATGTCTCCCACCACCCCCACCCCCCAGCATCCAGGGGCAGCCTCCACCAGGCCCCCACTCATGTCCCCCTGCACCCCACCCCCCAGCAGTGCAGGGGCACCCTCCACCAGGCCCCCACTCATGTCTCCCACCACCCCCACCCCCCAGCAGTGCAGGGGCAGCACCACCAGGCCCCCACTCATGTCTCCCACCACCCCCACCCCCCAGCCACCATGGGCATCCCCCACCAGGCCCCCAATCATGTCCCCCTGCATCCAGGTCATCACAATCCCCAATTATGTGCGTTATGGTCAGCCTCCACAGCCAAAAGGCCCTACCAAGTAACCCATTCACCCACATGGAAATGGAAATTACATGTTACACTCCCAATGTTCATAAAGCAAATGAACCCATGTCCGTCACACACAATGGTTGCAAATGAATGGGAAAACACCCAACATGACATGCATGAAACCAATGAGATGATACCACACAGTGAAGTATGAAAACAAAATTGTATTAAAAAAAATTGAATGCAAATGAAATGAAACAAACTACAATGGCAATGAAAAAAAGATAAGCTGCATGTCTGTCCAAAAAAATCAAAACTCCAAATCCAAACAAATGTTGTTCAAAGTCACATTAAAAATAAAATCAATCCGAGAGATAAAAATAAATGCAAAGACCATTGCTCCATGGAGAATAAATAAAAAATAAAAAAATAAAACAATCCAATGAAGAACTATGTACAAAACATCCAAGGGTCCATGAGCACAGCTGAACAAAGGAAACCTACAAAAAACCCTAACTAAAATCCAACTATATACAAAAAGTGGAGCAGTGTCCGTCGACTCCAAATCATAAGAAGAAAGAAAGGAAACCTAAAACTAAAGAACTATATACAAAGGCGGCGGGCAAGTCCAGCGGCTCACTTAGTGGTGTTCCGGGCCAGGGCATCATCAAACTCCTCGTCTATGTCCCGGAGGCGGTCCTGTTCCATGGCCCTGAGGGTCCGCAGGGACGACGCCATCTGCTCCTCCAACCCCCTGTGGATTGCCTCGAGGCACTCGGCCCGCCTCAGGGCCCTCCGCATGGAGTTCTCCGCCCTGACCATCGTGAGCCGCGCCTCTTCCACCCGCCGCCGCTCCGCACCTATCTGCTGGCCCAACCGCAGCCACACGGAAGACACTTCCTGTCCTGGGTCCTCCTGCCCTCCGGCCGATGCCTGCCCCTCCGATGTTGATGGCCCGAGCCATGATGCCTCCCACGTTGAGTCTGCTGCTGCCTCCGACGCAACTGCCTCTGCCAGCACGACGGCATCCAGGCTGATGGAATCCACCGACGCTGTGGTGCACGTGCCCTGCCTGATGATGCCGGCACATCCTCCATCTGCTGGGGTACAGTTGCTGTGGTGTCCATCCCTGCTGGACCTCCGACTCCCGACTGTGGCAGGAATGGGATCCCCACCGAGCTGGCTGCATTGGTCAGGGCAGGTCCACAGGGGGCCCTGGTGGCATCTGGGCCGGACGACGGCAAGGAGAACGACCGGCGTATAGCCTCCACAGAGGAGGAGAGGGCCGCCAGATTGGCCGACACATGCAGGAAAACCCCGAACATGGAAGATCCCAATTGGGCCACGTCGGCACGGTGCTCTTCGTGATGATGTGTGTGCTCCTCCCGGGAAGCACGCACGTCATCACGAATTGCACCCGCGCGCATCGCGACCCCAATCAGGACCTTCTCCATACGGACACGGGTCCCCTCGTCCGCAGGTGGAGGGGAGTCAGGTGACATGGACATCCCTTCTACCTGCGAACGGGCCTGGGACGGGGCATCCCTGCTGGTGCATGGTGGTGCACTCACAGGGTCAGGGACAGCGACATGCACAGGCCCCTCCACGGTGACCTGTGCTGCCTCCTGCCCCTGCCCCTGGACTGCACCACTTGCACCAGCAGGGATGCCCCCACCAGGCCCCATGTGTGCCTCAGTGGCGGCCTCCTCCTCCTCTGTGGAAACCACCAACCTGGATGGCTCCTCACCGTCTTCCGCCGTAGCAGGCCCCTGTGGGGGCTCACCCACCCCTTCCGCTGCAGCTGTGGGGGCATCCCCGCCGCCTTGCTCCACAGCGCCGTCTCCGCCCTCTTCTTCACTAGCCGCTGCGTAGAGGGAGACATAGAACACAAGCATCAGAGTACTGTTCAATGGTCCACTAGACAGGAAGCAATAGCAGATGAGTACCACTGTCAAAGTACACTTCCATCATGTCCCTCCACAACACATGGGTCAGTCCAGGCAAAACACACACAGTAACAGGCATGGTGCATGCCATGGACATTTCCATACATGTCCAATGGACTCTTGAAACATACAATGATATGGAACTTGCATGCATCATGGGTCATGCCTATCACATGCACACACTTCACTTCAGTCACATCCATCTGGCCTCATACACCCCAAACACAGCGGATACAAGGGTAACTAGGCTGCATCAGTGAATCTGTACATTGTCACACACATGTGTCATGCATCCATGGCATTCACAAGTCACAGACACGCAGGTCAGGCACACAGACATGGCTACCATATATGTACCTGGCATCAACACCCATCCCTCACCCCCACCCATGTCCAGGAACAGAGACTGGCATGCTCTCATGTGTAAAATCTGCATAGGGCTCCCCATGTGGCATTTAAACACATGCAACAAAAATGTGGTTCACACATCACTGGTCGCACATGCATTCCCATGATGTCCCTGCACACATACATGCATACATGGCCTATGTCACACATACAGGCAAGTATCAGACAACCAGCACACCGCAACATGCCCTGTCTCACACAGCAATGCTTGGACACTTTCCGCTCAACTCCAGACGGGTCTCCCTCTCAAGGATCTGGGCGTGGAGCTCTGGGTGTACGCGTTCCAGGGCCCTCATCTGGATGGAACTCATGCGGCCCCGGCCCCCCTCCACGAGGCGCCGGGCCTTCACGAGGGTCCTGGACCTCAAGTCCTCCCAGCGCTTCTTGATCTTCTGGACGTCGCGGGTTGCCACCCCCTCCGTGTTGATGGCAACCACACAGTCGGCCCAGATCCTCGCCCGTCCTTCCTTGCTGGCGCGGGACAATCCAAAGAGGGCATCATACTGCCCCAGGACATGCTCCACCAGGGCACCAACTTCGGTGGCAGTGAAGCTGGTGCCCCTCTGGCCTGGGGTTGCCACTGGTGCCAGATGTGGAAGTGCCCGACATGGCAACCCCAGAGGCAGGAGTGGGTGGGCAAATGGGTCCTGGGGCTGGGCTATGGAGCGATGTTATCCCAGTCGGGAGCCTTCAGTTCCAGCAGGGGTGGACACAGCAACTGGACCCCTGCAGATGGCTGATGTGCAGGCACCAAATGGCAGGGCACGGTGGCAGCAGGCAGGCAGCAGCAGATGGCACGTGGGAGGCTGCTCGGGGAACTGGGGGGCAGTAATTCGGCCTTCTGGGCAGAAGCGTGGTCTTCCGTGTGTTTTTCGCGTGGCCAGCTTGATACGGAGTGATTTGGCACGTGAAAATCCTGCACGTCAGCGTGAAATTCGAGGAAAGGCCCTTAGCGCGTAAGCGCGTCAGCACGCATACGCGATTCTATTGGACCAAAGGCCCTCAGCGCGTAAGCGCGTCTGTGACGTGACCCGCACGGGTGTTTCCCTCATAGCACGTGATGACGGAGCACACGTGGAAAGACTGCACGTCGGAGTGTCATCGCGTGTAATTGGACAAAAGTGCGCGTACACGCGATTGGCCTATGCATGTGTATTTCAGGGGTGCGCTGGCACTTACACACGCGAGTACATCAGCGCACGTGTATACCGGGGTGCGTGGGAATTTCCACACACTCGCCTACAACACGCGCAAAGAAACACGTACGCCAGTAGGAAGCAGGCATACGTCGACCCGCGACGCATAAATTTGCGCGCAAACAAAATAACAAGCTCAGACGCCAGGATGAATATACCGTTCCTAGCAGCAGTGGCCGTGGGCTACCAAAGGAGGAGGAGGATAGTCAGGGCCAGAATATTCACACCCAGAACCAGCCTTTTCGGGATGCCTGATGACCAGGTGTATGGGAGGTACAGGTTTCCACCACACATAATACTGGACCTGGTGAGTGAGTGGGAGGATGACCTCACATCACCCACCCTGTGCTCCCAAGCACTCAGCCCCCTGGAGAAGGTCCTCAATGTACTGCACTTCTTAGCCACTGGATCATTTCAGCGGACAAGTGCCATAGTGGGTGGGGTGTCACAGGCCACGCAGTCACGCTGCCTACACCAGGTCTTGAACATCATCACTGCACGCCCATCAGTCCGCAGGCACATATACCTGCCCAGAACACCTGCAGAAAGGCATGCTGCTGCCCTGGATTTTTATGGTGTGGCACGATTCCCCAAAGTGCTAGGTGCCATCGACTGCACCCATGTGGCTCTACGTCCCCCCAGGGCATCTGAGCACATCTATAGGAACCGCAAGCACTGGCATTCCATCAACGTACAGGTAGTATGTAATGCCAAGGGAATCATCACCTCAGTATATGCCAACTATCCCGGGTCCACCCACGACAGCTTCATTTACCGAATGTCCACCCTAAACCGGAACCTAGAAGCTGGGCGGCATGGCGATACATGGCTGCTTGGTGAGTATGAATGCCACTGCACATGCATGCATGTCAGATACTGAGCAAGGTCACAACCCCACCAATGATACCAATCACCACCTCCACAGGGGACAGTGCCTACCCTCTCAGCCCCCACATGATGACGCCAATTCGGGACCCCACCACGCCACCCGAGGTAAGATATAACACAGCACACATTGCAACCCAGGGCATAGTGGAGCGCACATTCGGAGTGCTTAAGTCACGCTTTCGCTCCCTTGACCGTTCTGGCGGGCAGCTGTTATACGCTCCCCCAGTAGTGTGCAGGATCATAGTGGCAGCATGTGTCCTGCACAACGTTGCAACACGCCGGGGCCTGGCCGTGGACATGGTGGTGGCCCCACATCCCCAACCACATGCACGGCCGCTGCGCATGGGAGGGGAAAGGGCACGGGGGGAGGCAGCCCCTACACAGCTAGTGGCTAATTACTTCACCTAGAAATCACACCCCTGTGGAATGCACACTGCCCTGGCACATACCATCTGACAATCAATGATGACTCAACCTGACACTGATCCTGAATGTCTGGAGAATCAACCGTCAAAACCTTATCAGCCTGAGATTGTTCACCTGGAAGTGTTACAATGTGTGCATCCCTACCTGCACAGACACCACCAATGCAGTTTTGTGAAAAAACACATTCAAGCAGCTAAAATGAATTCCCATTTGCAAAATACAACATGAGGACAGTGCCATGTCACCCAACGCATCCCCAGCACCGCCACACGACACACCGTGCCATGTCATGCTATGTGCAGGTAAACAAAGTAATCCCCACAACATGACACAAGTGTCACAATGTACAGTGTCCCTAATTGAAACTCGCGACACCTGAAATGCTCACAGTAATGCAGGACCAACAACACACTTGAGCAGGTATTTAGCAATAACACTTATCAGCCACTGACCCTCAAAACTACCATTAACATGACATTACGAATGTAAGGAATTACTAGTCTCACCACCTGGAAATGCCTGCACTCCCACCACTTCCAACTGTACAGTGTTGCCGCCATGTAGAGTTGTAGGTGCACTGCTGCCAACATGGACCCCATCTCCAAAGTAGAGGGCCTTGTGTAGACATGAGGAAAGGACCTGCAAATTAGGAGGTAGACACGGATGATGAGTTACACATCAATGCAACATGCAGTGTACAACACAACAGCAATATGCACTAGGAATGTATACACAGTATTGACTAGACTACCCACACATGTAGTGGAAGTCCAATGTCACCATGTAGGTCAATGTCACTTGGGCACACCCTTTGCAAGCCCATGGAAACGGGAAGCAGGAGGGGTGTGTGTGACAAAAACCCAAGCATCTGAACCAAATACATGACAAGCCTGCATGTGCCCAGCCACAATGCAGCGTATGCCCACAGGAGCCACGGAAGGCAACGCATTGTCCCAAAAAAAAATAAAAATAAAGACAAAAAAAAAAAATCAAAAAAAAAATCAAAAATGGCCATTAATGGGCCCGGGGGGGTTGGGGAGGCCACCCAGGAGGTCCAAGGACAGGGTGCACACCAAAACCCACCTGTGTGGATCTTGGGGAAAAAAAAACACCTCCATGGGCTCATGGCCCACACGGCTACCCTATTGTGGGAGTATCACTGCTGTCGCTATTATCACCCTGTGCAGCTGCATCCGGAGGTGGTTGCACTATGGGAGGCAGCCCATGCAAGGCCCTAGTCTGTTCCTCCATGGCTGCAAGCATGCGGGTGTGGTAGGTCTCGTTCTGGAGGATGAGTGTGCGGAGGTCCCCATGCAACAACTCACGGGATGCCCGGACCTCCGCCCTAGTTGCCTGCATCTCAGCTGAGAGCGTACGGGTGAGACGCTCCAGCTGCTGTTCTGTCCTTCGGTTTGTTGAAGCCTCAAGCTCAACAAGAGTCGTCCTGAGGTGAAGGAGCTCCTGCCTCAGGGCTTCCATGTGGCCCTGGGACTCTATGGAGATGGCTTCCTGCAGAGTCGCCAGTGCCGCCCGACTGTCCCTGTTGGACGCCAACATGTCCTCCCTGTGTGACTGGCAGATGGAGTTGGTTGCCTGCTGTAGTCGCTCCATCAGCCTTTCGGGGGGGGACAATGGAAGTGGCCACCCTATCCATGGCCTGAGCCATCATCTCCGATGATGCTGCCTGTTGGGTTGCCATACCGTAAATGGATTGCTCCCATGCGGTATTGCCAGGTGGCGTACGGCCACCACGTCGGCGGGCACCACACCTGTCTGGGGCAAGGCGAACTGCGCCTTGCTGTGCCGGCACTGCCTGAGGCTGCAGGACTGCATTCCCCCTCTGATCTACTGGCCCAGGAACAGGATCAGATGTCGCGGAGTGTGACCCTGAATCCGTAACCACCAAAGGCGTAGCTGCCAACACTGACATCCCCATTGAGGGTTCTGACCCTGGTGCAGGTGGGTGGGACAGAACAGAATCCCTCCCAGGAACACACCGGCGACGGCACGCAGGTCTCATCATCCGAATCAACACCTGAGTACAGCTCGGGGGAGGTGCAGCCAGAGACACCCCTTGAGAGCACGACCTGCAGCAGTTGTGGGTTCTCACCCACCACCACACCACGTCCCTCACTGGTGGTCGGTCGGCCCTCGGACCCCTCCTGGGTCTGCACCATCTCCACAACCCCAGCAGTATCAGGTGCGTCTTCCCCTGCAAAGACATAAAAGAAAACAAATGGAAACAGGCATTAGCACCATGGCACACAATGAGGGCTGAGAAGCAAGAGAACCAGTACTTGATTGACACATGTCCCACATGACTAAAACCCTCCCATGCATGCACCCTCACTGCGTATGAAGGGCAGGCAAATGGCACACACTGATGACACCAAGATGGAAGATGAACACATTTTCTGCATGCTGCCTGGCAGTGGCATCACACATTGGCCTGTGATTGCCAGGTGAAATACACATGCCATCACACAGATGGCATGTACCATTGCTATTGAGTGAAGATGGAGAGGAGGGCAGCACTTATTCATTCAGTCCAGTTCCCGCATGTAATAGCTTTTCTAATTCAAACAGGTCTGATTTTTCACCTGGAGCTGCCAGTCCAAAATGGTCCGATTGCACAGGGACATGTGTGCACAAATGATATCCAGGTAACAAAGTCACTCCACTTTACCATAGCCATGTCAGACATGTGACTACAGGACTTAGAAATGCCTAGTAAAAGTGGTGGAATGCAAACAATCTGCCTGAATGAACAGAGAAAAATAAGCAACAATGTTGTGGCAAGGTGACACTTCAAGGGCAACTGGCGTGCTGTTGGGCTAGATGTCTACTGTTGGCAGAAGGGATACTGCTATGGCCAAATGCTGCTGCGCAGAATGTATTGCATGAAGCACATGGGTGACCCAAACGACTCAGGCGCACACACCCTCACCTGGCACACAAACAGAAGCCCTCACACACACACCATGCACATGGATGAGACACACATGCATGTGCACTCACCGGACAATGCCTCATAATCAGGCAGATCTCCCACGCCTTGGATCCGTTCCTCCGTGACGTAGGTCCCACCGACTGACTCATGTGGAGTGAGTTCCATGTCTTCTACTGGAGACCCACCTCCAGTCACTAGAGTTGCGGCATGACTTGAGGCCAGCTTATTCTTTGCCCTGCGCTTTAGGTCATTCCAGCGCTTATAGCAATCATTGGCTGTGCGCCTCACGATTCCAAGGGCACTTACGATGTCCGCAACGGTCTGCCAGTGTGCCTGGCGTTGTGCAGGTGTGGTCTTGGATCCTGCAACAATGACCATCTCGTTATCATGTGCGGACACATACTCGACAAGTGCATTCAGTTCGGCATCCGTGAAGCTGGGCTTCCTCGACGGGCCGGACTGTGTAGCCGTGTCTGGGGCATCAGCCTGTGCCGGATGAGCACTCTTCCTCTTCCGCTTGGAAGGTGGTGGTGATCCTGAGTGTCCTGCGCCGCTCTGGACACTAGGGGCAGGTGCCCTGGTGGACTCTGTATCAGGAGTGTGGGATTGCACACTCAGCATGGGAGTTGGTGCAGGCATTGGCTCAAGTGTAATGGTGTCAGGGGGAATGTCAGCAGGATGGACTAGGACCGACACTGTCCTGGCTGGGTGTGTGAGAGCTGGGGTGGATGGAGCCGCAGCTGCCCCTGCAGCCTCTCCACCCTGCCTACTTGGGGCAGCAGATGACCTTGCTGACCCTGATCCACGTGGCATGATGACATCAACGTGCACCAGCGCACGTGTCATAGGCCTGCTGACCTGGAAGTCAGGCATGGAGTCAGCCAGGTCTGGTGCCACAATGGGCTGGTCCAACAAGGGCTGAGCATGGATGGTGTCAGCCACATCAGCCTCAACCAGGGGGGGGGGGAGATTATGGGTGCCCTTGACTGGTCCTCCACACATGGGGGGACAGGGTCACCCTGCAAGTAACGACCACGTCCCCTACCGGATCCACCACTTGTGGCTCGTCCACCTTTGCCACCCTTATGGAATCCTCGCCTCCCAACCATGGCACTGATGTTAATGTGCGTATGGGAGTGGCTGTAAACTATTGTCCTGGGCAATTGGGGGTCAAAGGGGTTGGGTACCAGATGGTAATTGTACCCTAGTGCTCTATTAAGGCTGAATGTGACCCCTGGGGAAAGATGACGGGTCACGCAACGCACAGGAAGCCCAAAAAAGGGAGATGACGTGCACGCAACCCCTCCTAGACCACGTGTGCGGAAAAAAACCTGCACTACGCTGTGGCACCCAGTAACACAAGAATGAACGTATGCGTGTCACACGCAGCCTAGAATGACCTCTGAAGGGGTAGGCTACACACAGGGCAAGCACAGATGTAGATACGTGCATGACTCACCGTCTGCCAGGAAAAAGAGCGTGAAAAAGAAGCGCGTTTGGTTGGCAACACTCCCGCCAAAAGAAGATTTGTACGCTGTCTGAGGAGACAGGACAACAGTAGAAGGGAACACTGTTTGAGGGAACAGGCCCAGGAAAACCAGAAAAAGAGAAAAAAGAGAAAAAGCTGTCAGAGGTAACAGGGAGTACGAACTTGAAACGCCGTGAAGTAAATCGCGTGTGAAACGACAAGTAGTACAGAATTCACCCACTCGCTCTCCACGAAAAGCACGTACAAGGAAATGGTGTTCTACACGTACCTTTTATGCAGGCCCACACGTCCAGCGTCACTTCCGCGTGTACGCACTAGGGCCATTTCCACCAATTACAGCTTTGTCACTTCCGCGTGTACCCGCTGTATCCACCAATTACACGCTTTGTCACTTCCGCGGGTACGCGCTATTTCCACCAATTACACGCTTTGTCACTTCCGCGTGTACGTGCTTTTTCCACCATTTACACGCTTTGTCACTTCCGCGTGTACGCGCTTTTTCCACCATTTACACGCTTTGTCAATTCCGCGTGTATGCGCTATTTCCACCAATTACACGCTTTGTCACTTCCGCGTGTACGCGCTATTTCCACCAATTACACGCTTTGTCACTTCCGCGTGTACGCGCTATTTCCACCAATTACACGCTTTGACACTGGGACGTGTCTTTCATTTTTTTAACACACAACATTTCAAACGTGTGCCATATTCAACGTGCACGTGTCTTCATAGGCCCGCATACGCTGGTGGCCTTTGGGCCAATGAATGTACAGACGTGTGCTGACGCGCTTACGCGCTAAGGGCCTTTCCTCGAATTACACGCAGACGTGCAGGATTTTCACGTGCAAAATCACTCCGTATCAAGCTGGCCACGCGTTCACACACGGAATACCACGCTCCTGCCCAGAAGGCCGAATTACTGCCCCCCAGATCCCTGAGCCCGCTCCCACCTGCCATCTGCTGCTGCCTGACTGCCTGCTGCCCACGTGCCCTGCCATTTCCGTCACGTGCCCTGCCAGTGGCGTCGGGGCCACTTGTCGGAAGATCATATGAGGGTCCTGGAACGCATATCCCTAGCGCTCCACGTCCAGGTCCTTGAGAGGCAGACCCGTCTGGAGTCGAGCGGTAAGTTTACATGCATACTGATTGTAAGCTGTGCGTGTGGTGTGCCAGGAGTGTGCAGGTTGAACATGTATTTTATGTGGGCAAGTAGGGGGGGGGGGTGTACAGGGCCGTGAGGGTGACACATGCGAGGGGTCTCATGTGTGACACATGGATGGTGCTTGTGTGTGTGGGCTTGCATGGCACAGGATGTGGAGGAATGATTGTCAGGTGTGACATGGATGTCGATCGGAACACTGCGACAGTTGGCGGAGGTGTACACATGCATGCAAGTTTGGTGGTGTGTGTGCATGTGTAGTGTACTCCCTATGTTGCATGTGATGTGTGGATGACCTTTGGCTGCTCATGCTGTTGTATGTGAATGGATGGTGCTGGCTGTTGCAATATGCCTGTGGTATGGCTCATGTGTGCAAGTTGAAATGACATGTGTGTTGGGTATTGTGATGCCATGTCTGACGTTTACCAATGCCACTCATGTATGACTGTCATGTGTGTATGAGTCCATTGGACAGTGCCCTGATGCCTGTGTTTTCTTTCTCCCTGTCTGCAGCGTCAACTGATGAAGAGGGCGGAGAAGGTGCTGTGGAGCACAGAAGCAGGGGTCGCACCACCAGCCGGAGATGCAAGGCCCGGATCCCCTCCCAGGTTCTGATCTCGTCGGGGAGTGAGGAGTCCGGTGCCGTGTCCCAGGCCGCAGCTGCCGAGGGGAGGTCCAAGAGGTCGAGGTTGGAGTTGGACTCCTCGGCAGCAGAAGGGGCAGCTGGGACCCCACAAGGCCCAACGGAGGAAGATGGCACGGAGTCATCCAGGTTGGTGGGGGGTTTGGAGGAGGAGGAGGCCGTGCAAGCGACAGAGGCGGGGATTCCACTGGTGCTAGTGGTGCAGTGCAGGATCTGGGACAGGAGGCAGCACAGGCCACCGCGGAGGTGCCTGTGTGCAATCCTGTCCCTGCTCCTGTCACTGCATCATCTTGCACCAGCGGGGATGCCTACCTCCAGACCCGTTCTCAGGGAGGGGATTGGCTTACAACACCTGGCCTTCCTCTCCCTGCGGATGTGGCTATCCTGCACCAGGTTGAGCCTGTCCAGGGTGGGGTGGCGTTGCGTCAACGGGCCATGCGAGCTGACCTGCAGTCTTCTCATGATGAGTCTGCACGTCTTCTTGCATGGCTCGTTGACTGCGTTGACCCACTGGGACAGCTCACCAGGGCTGGATTCCTCAGTTTCCTGGACCTTGTTCCGATCCCCCTCCTCCACGGAACCCCCTATGCCCCAGTCGTCCTCCATGCCATCTTCCCACCCATGTGTCACCTGGGTGCCCTGTGGAGCTGCCTCCGACCGTGCGGCCAGGCTGGTGGACAACAGATCCCTGCCACAGTCGGGAGTCGGACGTCCAGCAGGGGTGGCCACATCAACGACTGCACCCCAACTGGAGGAGGATGTGCAGGCACCATCAGACAGGGCACATGGACTGCAGCAGCAGGAGGCTGTAGGTGGGAGCCACGATAGCTCGGGGCCTTCAACATCGGAGGGGCAGGCTTCGGCCGGAGGGCAGGAGGACCCTGGACGGGAAGTGTCTTCCGTGTGGCAGCGGTTGGGCCAGCAGATAGGTGCGGAACGGCGGCGGGCGGAAGAGGCGCGGCTCACGAGGGTCAGGGCGGAGAACTCCATGCGGAGGGCCCTGAGGCGGGCTGAGTGCCTTGAGGCAATCCGCAGGGAGTTGGGGGTGAACATGTCGGCCTCCCTGCGGACCCTCGGGGCCATGGAACAGGACCGCCTCCGAGACATAGACGAGGAGTTCGATGATGCCCTGGCCCAGAACACCACTAAGTGAGCCGCTGGACTGGCCCGCCGCCATTGTATATAGTTATTTAGTGATAGGTTTCCTTTATAGTTTATTTTTATTTGGAGTCGACGGACACTGCTCCACCTTTTGTATATATTTCCATTTTAAATAGGTTTTTTGGTAGGTTTCATTTCTTCTGTTGGGATGATGGACCCTGAATACTTTGTACATAGTTGGACTTTGGGTTTGGATTTTTTTTTTACTATGGATATTTTTTTCCATGGAGCAATGGTTTTCATTTTCTTTTTTCCCTTCATTTCCTTTTTATGGACTAGAACTTTGGAAGAAATTTTTTAGGATTATCATTTATTGATTTTAATTTGAAAAGGGACAGGCAGCTTGATTTTGTTTTTTTTTTACTTGTGTATTTTGTTTCATTTTGATTGCCATTACTGTTGTTATTAATACATTATTTGGATTTTTTAATTCTTCAATGTGTGGTTTCATCTCATTGTTTGCATGCATGTCATGATATGGGTTTTCAGGTTCACTTGCAACCATTGTGTGTGTGTGAGACACATGTGTCGATTTACATTGTTTCCATTGGAGTAATATCATGGGTGCATGTAATACTTGGTTGTGTCTTTGGGCTGTGGTGGCTGGCCATGAGGCCCATGCTTGAGGATTGTCAGGGCCTGTGGGCAGGGGGACATGGGTGGGAGCCTGGTGGAGGGTGCCCCTGCACTGCAGGGGGGTGGGAGACATGAGTGGGGGCCTGGTGGAGGGTGCCCCTCAGTGCTGGGGGGGTGGGGGGTGGGAGACATGAGTGGGGGCCTGGTGGAGGCTGCCCCTCAGTGCTGGGGGGGGGGGGGGTGGGAGACATGAGTGGGGGCCTGGTGGAGGCTGCCCCTCAGTGCTGAGGGGGTGGGAGACATGAGTGGGGGCCTGGTGGAGGCTGCCCATGGTGGCTGGGGGGTGGGAGACATGAGTGGGGGCCTGGTGGAGGGTGCCCCTCAGTGCTGGGGGGGTGGGGGACATGAGTGGGGGCCTGGTGGAGGCTGCCCATGGTGGCTGGGGGTGGTGGTAGACATGAGTGGGGGCCTGGTGGAGGCTGCCCCTGCACTGCTGGGGGGTGGGGTGGTGGGAGACATGAGTGGGGGCCTAGTGGAGGCTGCCCCTCAGTGCTGGGGGGGTGGGGGGTGGGAGACATGAGTGGGGGCCTGGTGGAGGCTGCCCCTCAGTGCTGGGGGGGTGGTGGGTGGGAGACATGAGTGGGGGCCTGGTGGAGGCTGCCCCTCAGTGCTGGGGGGGTGGGGGGTGGGAGACATAAGTGGGGGCCTGGTGGAGGCTGCCCCTCAGTGCTGGGGGGGTGGGAGACATGAGTGGGGGCCTGGTGGAGGGTGCCCCTCAGTGCGGGGGGGGGGTGGGGGGTGGGAGACATGAGTGGGGGCCTGGTGGAGGCTGCCCATGGTGGCTGGGGGTGATAGGGGACATGAGTGGGGGCCTGGTGGAGGCTGCCCCTGCACTGCTGGGGGGTGGTGGTGGTGGTTGACATGGGTGGGGGCCTGGTGGAGGCTGCCCCTGGTGGCTGGGGGGTGGGCGTGATAGGGGACATGAGTGGGGGCCTGGTGGAGGCTGCCCCTGCACTGCTGGGGGGTGGTGGTGGTAGACATGGGTAGGGGCCTGGTGGAGGCTGCCCATGGTGGCTGGGGGGTGGTGGTAGACATGGGTGGGAGCCTGGTGGAGGCTGCCCATGGTGGCTGGGGGTTGGGAGTGATAGGGGACATGAGTGGGGGCCTGGTGGAGGCTGCCCCTGCACTGCTGGGGGGTGGTGGTAGACATGGGTGGGGGCCTGGTGGAGGCTGCCCCTGGTGGCTGGGGGGTGGGGGTGATAGGGGACATGAGTGGGGGCCTGGTGGAGGCTGCCCCTGCACTGCTGGGGGGTGGTCGGGGTGGTAGACATGGGTGGGGGCCTGGTGGAGGCTGTGGCTGGGGGGTGGGGGTGATAGGGGACATGAGTGGGGGCCTGGTGGAGGGTGCCCCATGACTGCTGGGGGGTGGGGGTGCAAGGGGACATGAGTGGGGGCCTGGTGGAGGCTGCCCCATCACTGCTGGGGGGTGGGGGTGCAAGGGGACATGAGTGGGGGCCTGGTGGAGGGTGGCCCACAGTGCTGGGGGGTGGGGGTGCTGGGGGACATGAGTGGGGGCCTGGTGGAGGCTGCCCCTGCACTGTTGGGGGGTGGTGGTGGTAGATATGGGTGGGGGCCTGGTGGAGGCTGCCCATGGTGGCTGGGGGGTGGGGGTGGTGGGAGACATGAGTGGGGGCCTGGTGGAGGCTGCCCATGGTGGCTGGGGGGTGGGGGTGGTGGTAGACATGGGTGGGAGCCTGGTGGAGGCTGCCCATGGTGGCTGGGGGGTGGGCGGTGGGGGTGATAGGGGACATGAGTGGGGGCCTGGTGGAGGGTGGCCCACAGTGCTGGGGGGTGGGAGTGCTGGGGGACATGAGTGGGGGCCTGGTGGAGGCTGCCCCTGCACTGCTGGGGGGTGGTGGTGGTATATATGGGTGGGGGCCTGGTGGAGGCTGCCCATGGGGGGTGGGGGTGGTGGGAGACATGAGTGGGGGCCTGGTGGAGGGTGCCCCTCAGTGCTGGGGGGGTGGGGGGTGGGAGACATATGTGGTGGCCTGGTGGAGGCTGTCCATGGTGGCTGGGGGGTGGGAGTGGTGGGAGACATGAGTGGGGGCCTGGTGGAGGGTGGCCCACAGTGCTGGGGGGTGGGGGTGCTGGGGGACATGAGCAGGTGTGCAGGGTAGTCCCCTGTTTTGTGGGCTGCCTGCAGGGTCCGTGGAGGGTGTACAGGGAACACCTGTGAGGACGTACCCAGCCAAATCGCTTGTGATAATTCCCGCGCACCCCTGGAATACACGTACCCGGCCAAATCGCGTGTGATAATTCCCGTGCACCCCTGTAATACACGTACCCGGCCAAATCGCGTGTGATAATTCCCGCGCACCCCTGTAATACACGTACCCAGCCAAATCGCGTGTAAGACTTCACGCGTACCCCTGTAATACACGTACCCAGCCAAATCGCGTGTAAGACTTCACGCGTACCCCTGTAATACACGTACCCAGCCAAATCGCGTGTGATAATTCCCGCGCACCCCTGTAATACACGTACCCAGCCAAATCGCGTGTAAGACTTCACGCGTACCCCTGTAATACACGTACCCAGCCAAATCGCGTGTGATAATTCCCGCGCACCCCTGTAATACACGTACCCAGGCTAATCGCATGTAAAACTTCCCGCGTACCCCTGATATAAACGTTACCCGCTTTGCGTTCCTTGTTTGCCAGCCCTGTAAACTGGTCCAGGGTTAGCGCAGCCCTTTGCAATGATTTAGCGATTTTGATGGCTTTTCCTTGCGCGAGGGCGTTCTTGGGGGCGTTACTGTCGCTGCGATACTCTGTGCCACGTTTGGTTTGGGAGCCTAAAATCCATGAATACGCTGTGCGCGGAAATCGGTTTTAGCGCACGCGCCTGGCGCAGACAATCGCACGCGGACACTCTGCGCCAGCCGCTTGCGACACTTTTCTGCGAAATTCTATGAATTACCCTGTTAGCGACATCGCAGTGGCTATGCAAAATGAATCGCCAAATAAAAAACCGGACATGATAGCTATCATGTCGGCCATGACCATTGTGTTAGCACCCTTCTGCAAATTATATGAAGCTATAAAAGAAAATGTGCATGACAACACTGCAATGCTTTCAAATATAATAGGGAAATTAGCCAACGTAGAAAGTTATATAACAGCAGTTGAAGATAAAGCGCTCAATCAGAAAACCTGTTGGGAAAGGAACATTTTTGCCCTGGAAAAAAAGATCAAATTTATGGACACACAAAACAGAATTCAAAAATCAACAACACTGGCGCACGAGGAAATGGTTCAAGAGGTTCAGGTGCGGCCAAAGGGAAAGGATAAAAGCGTGCCAACCCTCCCTTAAGTGTCAAAGGAAGGGAGCCATTCCGCAAAACCTAAAAAGACCCCGCTGCCTATAACCCCCCAGATTGAGAGAAACGCTAATTTCAAGAACACCACTGAAACGTTGGTTAAATCAGACGGTTGAACTGGAGTGCCCCTAATAAAGGTTAACCAACTTGAGCCACTGATACAGCCTGAAGAAAATAGAGCACCCAGATCGCCAAGAACAGCGGAAGAATTTTTAGTCTGCTCGGACTTAATGAATATATCTCTACACTCAGAAAAGGAGAGGAAGGAGATCAAGGAGGACCGAACAGAAGGTAACGAAAAAAGGAGGCGCAATTATCAGGATGTTTCCTTTATAGTCACGGATAAAGTGGCCAAAGAGGGAGCTATCTGGAATAACAAGAGTGGTCCCTCCCAGCCGGATTCAAATGAGGCCGGGCTCAAAACCAAACCACACCGAAGCTGTGAAGGAAAGCAGGATAAAAGCTATGAGGGTAGAGCAAGAAGGAGTCCATCGAAACCCCGATATGAACGAAAGGAGGCAGACAAACGATACCGAGCTGAAAGGGTTGAAGTGGAGAACCATCAAAAGAAAATGGAAAAGAATAGACACAAGTTTTTAATTTGGAGCAAATGGAAGCAGATAAAAACTTCCTAATACTAAATAGACCGACAGTATTGCAAATAACACGGAAAACAAAAACATTGAAAAAAATCAGAACGGAGGACTTTGAACTTGTGGAACCATACCACAGGGAAATGAAGGCAAAAGCCTTTCTACATATGAAATCGGCAGGCATTCAATATATTGATGAGTCTGCTTATGAAGAGCTTGAATTTTTGGGCTTCCGTCTGACGGAAATAAAAAGGAAGATTGATAGACAAGATTATGAAGTTGAAAGGAACAAAATCCAAAAGTACTACCGATCAAAAACAGAGGATCTCTATCGCAATAATAGATGGTACAGGTCTCAGGAGTCTGATGAATCCAGCAGAAGATCTCATTGGAAGGGTGGGGCAGAGAAGCATTGGTTTGAGGCAACTAAGAGGGACTCTCCAAAAAAAAAAATCAAAGGCAAGGCCCCAGCAACCAGGAGCATCCTGAATCGGGTTGCAAAGGACCTAGATCCCAAAGAGAGGAACACCAGCAGCCCTATCCCCATACAGAATTAGGTCCCAAATACTCGGAAAAGAAGAAAAATTTATATCGACATATTCAAGACATATAAGAGACATATAAGAGACATCAGGATCGAGACAACCTAAAGGGCCCTGGAAGTGGCTAATGTCAAATTGGAACAAAAATACTGGCAAATTGCAACGACCAGGGTTAGCCCGACTCGACAACAACATCTGCAAGAGAGAAATCGAGCGACCCGTAAAGGAAAAGTATAGTCTGGGCTCATGGAATACGAGAGGACATGTTCGCCTCACAACAGCTGGAGACGTCAATCTGGATTTTTTCGACATAGTTTGTTTGCAAGAGACCTGGTTGTTGAACCAACCGGCTCTTGATGGCTTCACAGTGACGATATCACCAGCAGTGAAAGGCCTGTTAGGTAGACTATCATCGGGTCTTTTAACAGCTATCAAAACAGGAACGGGTCTGAGTGAACCTATAAAGTGGAAAGAGTCCTATGAAATGCTGGTCATTCTGACCTAGCAGCCAGAATTGAATGACAAGAACCAAAACGGTCTGCGAAATCCCTTGGCTATAGCTAATTGCTATTGGAATCCACAGCGGATGTCAATAAAAACATTCTGTTCCAACATGAGTGCAATGATAGACCAGCTTTACATTGAATTTGACAAAATTGAGCTCATCATCTGTGGTGATTTCAACGCCAAATGCTCGGTGACGGCGGTCGACCAACAAAGACCCGTCCAACCACAGGGAGGTTCTGATCGTACCATCGAGAGAGGCAAGGCGTGGAACGAAGTTATTGCCTCAAGAAACATCCAAAATGTCGCCTCCTTGTTCCCAAACCAAGTGAACATACCGTCATGGGAGCGTGATTCTTCAAAAGCAACTCTTGATTATATTTTTGTCTCCAACGGGTTGATTCAAGACCTGATGGGCTTCAAGGTGCAAAAAACGGTGCACAGTGATCATAACTTATTGATGTGTACGTGGCAAACAAGAATTTTGAAGCCAAGCTCTTACGATCTGGCCAATGAAACACATCTCCAACAGACCCGGCTACGATTGACTGAACAAGATATCGTGCTAATTAAACAAGCCTGGGAGCAGAGGGTCAACGGCGATGTCTTGAACGCAACGAAGGATGGACCGAACTACCTGCCTCTACTATTATCATTCCAAGTAAGGGGCAAGAAGAAATTAACGAAACCTGAGCATACGAACCATACCTATGACAAAGACTTGGTTGCGAAAAGAAAGGTGAGCCGCAGATTGAAAAGAATAGCGAAGCAATCAAATGCCCCTGAGGATTGGGAAAAATGGCAACTGGAAATGAAAAGCTACAACACCTGGCGCAAACAACGCAGAGCAGCTCAATATCAAAACGATGCCGAAAACATGATGAGCAAACTTCAAACAAAAATCCAACAAATTTTGGACTCTGATAAAAGCAAAGAATATCCCTCAAAGTGCAGTCCAGTGTAATGCCGTGGCAGAAGTAAGGTGGATCAACTATTTTACAACGGAATTTAAAGGCGTAAATCAAGACCCATCAATGATCAACCAGGTTTTCAACACACCCTGGGAAGACCTCTCAAACTCAGAAAACATCGAAGTAGCCACAAGGAAACTTAAAACATCGAGAGCCCCAGGTCCTGATGGGTTGACAAATGTGGACTTAAAAATGTTCCCAAAGCAATGGTCGGAAATGATCAGCAAGATTTTCACCAAATGTGGTAGAACAAAGATGATCCCTGAGTCATGGCAGAAAGCGGTGATAGTCCCGATTTACAAAAAAGGAGCTAGAAACTAACCTGAGAGTTACAGGCCAATAGCCCTATTGGACATAATATGGGAAATCTATGCAACCCTCCTGCTAGCTCACTTTCGAATTTTGGAAAAAGATGGCCCTTCAAAAGACCATCTACAAACGGGCTTTCAAAAAAATGGCTGTACAACAATCAACCTAATGTTTATTATCATCTTGAAAGCCAAAGTCAAAGAAGGTACACAAAGATCTACTTGGCTTTTGTTCACCATTCAAAAGCTTTTGATAGGATCGACAGGAACAGACTGTGGTTGAAACTTCAAGGTTGGAATTGTCGGAAAAAAATACTCGACCCCATAAAAGCTCTTCATTCGCATACGAAAATCAGAGTTAAACTAAACCTCCAAGGTGCACTTTCTGAGGAGATACTGGTGAATAGAGTGGTCAAGCAGGGGTGCCCTTTGGCCCCGGCCTTGTTCATAGCGTTTCTAGGCGATTACCAGCTCTCAGAAAGTAAAATAAGATATTTTCCTCCTAAAATCGGGAAAATGGAAATCCCACATCTTCTGTACGCCGATGACGTCATCTTAATAGATCAGACCAAAGTGGGGCTTCAAAGAAAACTAGTAAACCTGGAGAAATACATCGCTGAAAACCAATTGGAGATAAATAAAACAAAGACCAAAATTTTGGTAATTGAAAAAGTAACCAACAAAGCAACGAAAAAACTAAATTGGTTTTTCGTCAAGACCAAAATCGAAATTGTCAAAAATATCAGATATCTAGGGGTCCAGATGGACAGTTCAAGAACAGACATGAGTGCACAAAACCAACTGTGGGAAAAAGTGAATGTCTAACCTCCCAGACAAGAGTGGTTGACTCCAAGTTTGGAAAGTTCTCCTTAATACCAGCGATAACCTTCTACAAGGCTAAAGTCATTCCCGCGATGACATATGGAATGGAAGCTTCTCTGTATATACCACGCCATCTATGGAGCAAACTAGAGGGCTATGTTTGGAAAACACTTTTGGGCCTTCCGAAATCAACTGCAATGCCGGCCATCAGGAGAGAGCTGGGGCTAGTCTCACTAGCATGGATGGTAGATCAAAGCACCACGAGACTGTACAGGAGAATAATCATGTTGGATACATTACCCATTTTTAACTTCATGAAGGAGGAAATTGAAACAGGCAATTGTGAGGCTTTGAAAAAATGGGTCAAGGCCAGAAAGGCCGATCTAACACCAATAGCATGTACAGAAGTAGAGCTGAAGGAAAACCCAGATCGAATCAAAAGAAAAATGGAAGAGATGGACTGGATCCTGACAATAGAGAAAGCGGTGGGGAACAAACTCTTAAGCCACCTGCTTTTAGTAAACTGAGAAAACCGATGAACTACTGCCAAAAATTTCCAGACAAGAAGATGAGAATATACGCCATGAAAGCGAGATTGAACCTTTTGTTGACCCGAGAGATCATAGCAACTCGAGGAACCACAACTGACAAGAGATGTCGCCTATGTAAGGAGGATTCATCTGTTGAAACACTTAAACACCTGGTGATTGCTCTAAAACCAATGCAAACAGAAACATCTACCTCCCATCGCTGGTGGAAAACCTACGGATATTCAAATCTGACGATATGTGGAACAGACTGATCTCTGGCGAAAACACGAGATGGACCTTTGCACTTGTCAAACTACTCGAACTCGCATTCGAACAGATAAATCGCCACGGGCCCGATGGTGGTGTGGCGTAGGGCGTCGATTTCAAAAGGCTATTTTTTAGTTCCTTGTTCTCATATAACTGCCACTGCTACGTACCAGTTAGTGTGGGAGCTTTATGTAGTTGGTGAAGTTTTTTCCTCTTTTCTTTCGGCTGCAGATGAGGCGAAATTTTGATAAAACTTATTGTAAATAAGTAAAAGTTCAAATAAAAAACATTAAAAAAATGTTGAATTGCATATCTATCGTTGTCAAACAAACTGCTGACTGCTCATTATGTCTGTGTTATGGTACACACTTTTGATTTATCATTTGCTTTTGTTCACTAATCTTCAAACTGCTGAATGTTCAACATATGTCTGTTTTTTATGATACAACCTTTTTGGTTACCATTTGTTTTTGCTTTTGCCAATCATTTTTCAAATATTCTTTCTTTGTGTGTTAATCCCCGATTTGAAAAAGACAGAGTTACCGTCGAAACACGTGTTATCACATAGGGCAAGCGATCACCTATTAAGTAATACAAATAATTACTATCAAGAACCAGAACTCTTGTGTCTTTCTTTACGTTTTTTCGTGGCGCATGATTTCATTTAAAGGTAACCAGAAACATATACAGCTTTTTAATTACACTGTGCCAACACCTCTCAGTGAAGATAATACACTTTTAATGGAAGAGAACAAGCACTCCAAGTTCTCTTTAATGCGTGAGTTTTGGTATGTTACAATAATATGTACAGCAAGTAGATAACTAATGGTATCCAGCCCATGGAGTCCCAACCACACTGCTATCTCCAAGCGACATCAAAGCACCTCCCTTTTCTCTGCACTAGTAAACACTCCATAGGTATGTACCATCTCGAGTCTTCCAGTACCCTTTAGAGTAGCGTCAGAACGGCAAGATGTATGTGAACATGCTTTTGCAGATCAACAGAACGAATTAACGTTGAGCTAAGAACTGTAGTCATGCACATGACTTCATTGCTTGCGAGCTTTGTAAAAATGCAACATTTTCGAGACACACACTCCACAATATTATCGATATTGAAGATGAAATTTGCAATTAAGCAAGAAAACAAAAGTGTTAAGTGTTGCAACAGACGTTTTAGCTATAACCAACTGTGATAAAGTCATCTTAGGATAGGCAATTTTTCTATTCAATAATTCAATAGCCACAAACATAGTTGAGTTACATTCGGTTTTGGAAAATCACAATTTCAGAAATACAATGCCTGCAAACATTGATAATGCAAGTGGTCTTATATAGCACCCATCTGCCACTGTTGGTGGCCTCGCTGTGCTTGACTCTGCAAGAGAAGAAGGGCTGAGGTGCATTAGCGGGACAGTGGGAAAGGCAAATAAGAAATCTTTGGTGCTGATGGCTGCAGATCTAAAGTACCTGCGTGCCACTCTGATTTCAATGTGTTTAGAGGAGAAACCTGGGACTATGTTATCCATAGGGAAGAGTCCAAGATGTAATAGACTACAGCGTTTGCACATGTACTACCTGTTTTATATATATATATATAGATATATATATATATATATAGTAAATACAAATTCACAAAGTCAATAGTTTTGGCTGTTGGGAACACATTTTATAAACTAATTCACACAGACAAGCATATGCCTATGTGGGGTATACTGAGAGGGGAGAAGACAATCAAGATAATGTACATGAGGGTTGAATGAACGAATACAAATGGAGGATTGTTGATTGGGTATCCAGTCATTGCATCGAATACAAAGCATTGAATGCCAAAAGCATTGAAAAAAATGCATTGAAAAAAAAAGCATTGAATGCATTTTTTTCTAAGGGAAAGGTTTTATTTGAATTATGATTTTTTTTAAATTTATTTTTTTTAATTGGTTTAATTGTGTTACAATTTTTACAAAATTAGCCGGAAGAAAAAGGAAAAAGGGAATCCATTTTCCAGTGTGGTTTGTAAGTCTTTCCCAGTTTAAAACAGTCTTTATCGGGGCGTCCAGTTATTTCAATTTATAAGTTCAAGGTCTTCAGGAATAGAGACAATCCAATGACACATCGCTGGTTGTTACCACTGGCCAACATGGTCCATAGGTTTCCCAGGTCTAAGGTGCAGTAGTTCCTAAGCGGATGGGCCAAGAAGCGTTGCCTAATCTCAACAAGGCCAGTGCATTCTAAAACCAGATGTTTAGTAGTTTCTATCACATCTGGTATGTTACAATATCAACAGTTATTTGTGGTGGATTGTTTGCGTATTGCAAGAATTTTGTTAGTTTTTAGTTGATTAAGTCGAAACCTTAGGAAGGTTCGGTTTAAGCACTTATCAGGGCATTGACGAAGGTAACCACGCACCTCGTTGAGTTTCAGAGGTGTACTTGGCAGGTTTGCTGTTAGTGAATAGTTGTTGGCGACTACTAGAGTGTTAATCCAGTCTGCTTCCAAAAGTTTCTTTGTCGCCTGGTTTGGATTCTGGAACAGTATTTCCCTGGTGGTGTCCAGGTCTTGCAGGACAGAAAGGTTGGATTGCTCCCATCTGTTGAGCATTCTGTTGTTACCATACTCAATTTCTGTCCGAATGAGATCCAGAGCTTTGTTTCTCTGAGCATTGATGACTTTACGATACAGCATAAGACTAGCTCTCATCTTTAAGGCCAGGAGTGAAGTTAGGCAAAGTTCTCTTCTTAATAGGGCTATCGGTGTAGAATTGGCCAAGCCAAATACTCCTCTCCAAAAGAACCCCTCATATTTTGCCCAGACAGAATTCGGCATCGAAGGCATTGCATCCGTGCCATAAATCAAGGCAGGGACAACTTTAGATTTGTAAAATCTAATAATAGGGATGGTGGAAAACCTTTCGTATTTTCTGTCCACTGCTTTGGCTCGAGCCGTAAGGTTTTTCAGTTTTGACCAGAGGAAATCTTGCATAGTCGATTCTTCTTTGTCATTGCTGATCATAATGCCCAGGTACTTGTAGCCGTTTACTGTTTCAAGGTTCCTCTCCTCAGATCTCCACAGGAATTTTGTTTTTCTAGTGGCTGCTGTTCCTAGTATTAGTATTTTCGTCTTGTCTTTGTTCAGTTTCATGTTATTTTCTGCCAAATACCGGAATAAATGGTCTAGTTGGCGTTGCAAGCCTATAGGCGTTAAATCCATCAGAATAATGTCGTCTGCATAAAGTAGTCGCTCTATCTTAGAGCCTCCAAGCGAAGGTGGAAAGCATCTGACGGGGTCTGGTGATCTCCCATAATCTGCGATGTAAGCATTGTAAAGAGCGGGTGCAAGGGGGCAGCACTGCTTTACGCCTCTTGAAGTCTGTATTTCATTAGACAGTCTTCCTTCCGCACTAAGGGGCACATGTATGGTGGTGTCACAATGCAAGGCTTTTATAGGCTCCAGGATCGTTCGCGGACAGCCTGCTTCTTCTAGTTTTCCCCAAAGCCTCTGCTGATTGACCTGGTCGAAAGCCTGGACCAGGTCAATAACAGCTATGTAGATGGTGGGGCCCCCCATGCACTACTTTAGCTTTTAGGGAAATCAAAAGGAGAATATTGGTTGTTGTCCCTGAATTTTTCACAAAGCCATTCTGGAAAGGATCTGCTTGATCTGTTGCTTGAATCCAAGTTTGGAAGGCATCCAGTGGCATAGAAGCGAACACCTTGCCCATAACATCCAAGGGGGCAATAGGTCGATAATGACTCAGATCGTCAGTCGAGCCTCTCATGAAATTTGGCACGATGATGCCTTTTTTCCAGGAAGGGGGATTTCTTGGAGATAGTTGCAGTTGCCGAAGATCTTACTCATGATGGAAGCCCACAATTCAGGATGTTTCTTGAGCTCCACATTGCAGATGCCGTCTGGCCCAGGGGCCCTTGAATTATTCAGATTGTTGATTTTAGATAGAATCGATACGTCATTGGTAGGGATAGTCCATGGTTCATGGTCGTGCCCTGATGTTTTATCAGCTAAAGCTTGCGGAAAGTTTGAGTATGTTGTTGGCGCAAACAAATTTGAGAAATGGGCTATCCATTTAGCCTCTCCGACGTTGTTCTGGATGTCCCCGGATGTTTTGTTGAGGGTTCCCTTAATCAGATTCCAAAATTCTCTTGATTTATTTCCGTGAGTAACCGACAACATTTGCTCTGCGTCGTTCTGGTACAGCTTGTGCCTGTAATGTCTCAGCCAGCTCTTATAGTCTCGAACAGCAGATGTCCATAAATTGAGAGTGTTTGCTGATGGTGATTTAAGATAGGTTTTCTTTAGACGTCGATGTAGCTGTCTTTTTTTCACAAGATCACGGTTGTATGAGTGTGGATGACCGGCTGCAGGTTTGGAAAACTGTGTGACTGGAATCGTGAACCTTGTCAGTAATGGAGTGTAGTCCAGATCACTTCTGGTTGTTTGTCCATAAGTCGAGTCTTTGTGGTGGAAACAGGGGTATTGGGAGGCTATTTCTCACAAACCTTTATCCAAAATCCTTACTCGGTTCCCCGTAGTCGATGCCTCCAAAAGGATTGGGTGAAAGTGAGATTTTGGTCTGGCCTTCAAACCTTCTATGACAAGGAGGTTGTGGTCACTGGACGTCGTCCGCTCGACCCTGAAGCTGTGAATCAGTGGGAGCAGGTCCTCTGAGACAAATATGTGGTTGATCACAGCTTGTTGAAGTCCTCTTTCCCATGTGGGGATCGCAAGGTTTGCAATCGGTCGAAGCCAATGAAGGTTGTGCAAATCCCTAGAGGTCATTAGTTGGTCTAACAGTTTCCCTCTTAGCCTAGCCGGGCGGACTTGATCTTGTTGGTCGGATTCACGTCCAGTGCCTTCCCAGGTTGCATTAAAGTCGCCATTTATAATGGTGCTGTGGTGTTGAGTGATCTCGTCAGCTTTGTCTAACACGGTTAGAAGGACAGTTTCGAACTCTACTTGAGATGTGGTTTCTGGATTCCAGTAGATGTTTAATAACAGGATCGTCCCCTCTTTTTGGCTAAGTGATACATTCGGCAAGTTCGTACATTTTAAGAGCGTCGCCTGGAGCCAGTTGAGTGAGGTCAAAACTTTAATCACTTCTACTCCAGATCCTGATCGAAGCGCAGTTATGAGCCCGGCCGAGGGACGGCCTGCGGCCCCTTTATTAGCTGCAGTGAAGATGATTTCGTATCCATCTAGTTGGGGTTTTGAAGTCAACCATGTTTCCTGCAAACATAGGATGTCAAAGTGGCCTAGGTTGACGTCGCTCACTTTGGTTAAATGTTCAAAACCTCGCGTGTTCCAGCATCCTAATTTTAAACAATTACCAGAGGTGATTTTAAGTCCATTTTCCTCGTTACATCCGTTATGATGGGTTTTAAGGGGTTAAAAAACGGAGGTTGGGGGACCCCCCATTAAAAAAAAAAATGGAAAAAAATGCATTCAATGCTTTTTTTGCGTTGCTTTTTTTTCTCGATGCAATCACTATAAACCATTAAATGAGAGTGCTGAAGGATGTTTTAATAAAGATAGATCATTAAGGGTTTGCGGCTGGATTTATTAATGAAATATGTTGATATATGATAGTTTGAATATGGATGGATGAATGAATAAATGCTCAAGTGTGATATGTTTGAATGGATTACTGAATAAGCATACGGTTACAATGGTAAATACTAAAAATGTATATAGTTTGATGAAGAGGTGGAATACTGATGTTATGATTCGATAGGGGAGCACAGAGGGTGGGGTTGGAGTGTTTGGGTTTGAAAGAGTGAGTTAGAAAAGTGAGCTAGGGACGAAAGGAGTCAGGGAGCCTGGGCTGCTGCTGCTCCACTAACTGGAGAAATAAAGGCACATTACTCCTTACTCGTGTGACGCATAAATAGCGTGATGGGTACATTAATGAGAATGCAGAAACTGATAGATGAATGACAACAGTGTCAAGACCACAGCAGGGCCGCATAATGTGAAACCACTGTATCATGCGCAGACACAGAGCTCGGTGGGCATTCTCTGCATAATGTTCGGGGGTTTAGGATGGTCTCTAATGCGACATTAATTTAACAAACCGGTTGAAATGGTGTCTTTTACAAATGCAAAAAGTAAATAAAAACAAATGAAATGTTAGTTCCCGATGCATCATGGAGGGCATGTAAAACATAATATTGCATCTTGCTGACCCTTCTCATTTGTAGTGGATGCGTGCACTCCGGCAGGAGTTAAAATGTCAAGTGGCCAGGCAGCACAAGTCACTGTTCCACACAATGCACCACATGCAGACTGCACAACATTTTTTCCTCACCAAGTGTCAATTATCCCTCGCAAACGGCTGGTTGCGAAGGCACATTTTGAAACCAGCACATATCACTGCCTCAGCTAACGTTCTACTCCCTCCAGAGCGTGGACCTATGAAATTGTTCCATGTCATTTGTGAACAGTGGTCGAAGTGCACAAAAAGAAGTAGTGAAACTATGTTTCCTACTGGCCTGCAACGCTCTCCACAAACCCCATCGCCACGCACCCTCCCACGCACAATACAAACCCCAAAAAACATTATCCTGCTGTTTAGGGGAACGCTCAGTGCAGTGCACTGAAAATGAAAGTTTTAACTTCTTCCTACACTTTTGTTTTAAAACGAAACCATTCCGGAACGGTTTCTTTTTAAAATAAAAGTATAGGAACAGTAAAACTTAAATTAAATAAGTAGAGGAGCACCGCTCCCGCCCACATCGACCACTGTTTGTGAATCATTCATTTGGTGCTGTGGGTTTCCTGCCATTGCGCCACGTATAAATGGCGAAGCAAAACTACAAGTACAAGAATGCAAAGTAAAATACAGAGATGGGTAAACTACACACACCTTACATCTCTGCCATCATGCTTCGAGAGACCATGCAAGTACTTAACAGGAGGATGGGTCTGCGCTGGCAACGAAGAGGGATGCAGTACTGATCACCTCTAGGTGCCTATTCTTAAGTGTTGCGATGCATTGAAAGTGCGGACCTTGCTTCGACTGCACCACACATATGTCAAGCAGTGTCCTGGCGACATTCGACCAGTGTTCGTCCAGGCCAGAATTCGTACCTGCCTCATGTGATGCTGGCTAGCCGAGCGCCTCGCTGCTGACCTAATGGCTGCAGCAGTAGTAGACTACGGTAATGAAGTCACTTGGAAAACTAGCTGCCAAGTACAGAAAGCCAACATCTGAAATGCTGCATACCATGAATGGGTGCTTATACATTTCAATGGAAAATCTCTATCACACAAACAATACGCGTGATGAACAAAGGACATTAGTGTGATCTCTCGTATACCAGGGAGAGCGGAATTGGTCCAACACGGCTGAGGGAGCACAGTCGATAACAACGAAGTTTGTCTCGTGCATGAAAACCTCAACTAGGACTACGTGCAATTCTATCTGACCAAAGTTCCACTGAACCGAGAATGTGGTCCTTGGAGAAACTGCACGCTTTGTGATGTATCCTATTAAGCCTACTTACGCACACAGTTTCGGTTCCTGTTTCTTTGACGAGTCATTTTGATTGAGCCACAAAGCATGCCAACATTCATCCCAGGGTAGAATTAACTGCCTGATCTTGCGTGTGCAAAATAAAAACCAACTTCCTTTGTCCGTTTGAAAATCACGAACAATGAATCTAACTCCATTCTAAAAGTGCAGCCAGTCTGCCAAGAATGCCTGCAATGAGCATAACATATTTTGCAAAATTATAACAAGTGCAAAAAGCAAACCTTCCGACAAAAGCATGAATTCGTGCACTTTTACGAATTATCAATCTTTCCATGTTTTTGGCATAATCTAGAGATTGTATTTCATTACTAAACCCACTTCATGGTCATAGTGTTGATAGATAAGAGATCCCACTTTGGCTTTACAAGTATTAAACATGGGTGAGACTTATTCCTTCTCGGCTCATACATGAATCGATATGTTAGCTGAAGAGATGGCTGCGCTTGAAGAGAAGAATGGGCAATACACTGAGCCTAGATCTGTCGGTGGGTGGCCAGCGTTTTGAAACCGGGCGCGTTAAAAGGGTGTACGCAGTCGAACTTGGATATGGCGGAAGATGACCTATGCGGCGGCCTTGGATATGAGCCAAAGGTAAACCTTGGATAGAGTCTGGATACAACCCAAACTGAAGCTACCAGCAGCACATCAAAGCTTGTGCACTTCTCCCTCAGTGTTCCACTAAACACCCATCGGCCGCAGCCCTCTTTCCTTCTCAGATCCGCCAGGTAGCCAGGAAACTAAGCAAGCAGCAGCAGTGAGTGTTTCAAGACCAGATAACATAACTATGGTCTCTTGGCCAGTATCCAGGCAGCAAGGCTTTCCTTTGCTTGCATCCAGTTGGCATTGCCATTTCTTTCTTGAGAAGCACCCAGAAAACCAGGTAAGCTACTGCTACCCGTCCACCCTCTTGGCCGTCCGCTCATTTCTGTTTTGTCTGTGGTGTCCACCTTCCCTTTCTTTTCTTTATACATCCCGCTTCCCCCAACCCACCAAGGATAGGCCGGGTGAACTGATCTCATGACCAGAAGCTCCCTCTCCATGGAAATGCCCTGGGCAGCCAATGCCAGGCAGCCGGCAAAGGACTCGAGACAAAGGACAGCTCTGTCTGGGCAGTTCTTCTCCATGGACGATCAACAAAGCACCCTGAAGCTACAACTAAGGTACGGTGTAACGGGTAGTGAACACAGCCTTTACTGTGCTCCACTAAAACCCTGTCACTATTACATTAAAACCATCATATTATAACTCTACGTACACTACCTGCCTCAACCCCTATATAGCCTGACAGAACTATTGGCAGTTATCTGTGTGCGGCACATAGCTGTTCTTGAAGGAAAGGCACTTTATTACCCTTAGATGGATTTTGGAGCAGGAAATATGTTACAATTCGATGGAGGTAGAAATTTGTGTTGCACTTAGCTATACTTTGGGGTTAATGAAATATGTTACATTTAACTGTATTTTGGGGAGTAGGAAAAGTATTGCACCTAACTACCCGTACTAAAACCTAAATATTCTGCATACTCACCCTCAAACTGTAAACTAAACATAGCCCTATGTTTACTGCCGCGCACACTTCGCAAAACCCAGCAAGAATCCAAACACAAGCACACACAAAGAAAGCGCTCATGCACAAACATACCCAAACACCACATGACAGCTACCAACCAAAACACACCGATGCTCAGTGATCGGTTTAACTGAAGCTGCCAACAGCACATCAAAGCTCCATTGCTCTCCTCTCTCTCAATCCCACTAACAAACCCCCTACCCAAACCCTACTTCCCATTACAGATGCAAGTGTCAGCGGTGCGCGGTACAAGACCACATAACATAACTTCAGAAAAAAGAGAGAAAGGCTCAATCATGAACATACAAATAAAACAAAAAAATGTCAAAAGGGAAATAAATGGTCTGTTCCAGATTACACTTGGGTAGTTCTGCAGTGGCCTCGGTATTTGGGATAATTGGGCTATCAAAGAAGGTTAGAAGGCAACTGAAAGGGGGTGGAAATCATTACAATGGATGGGAATTCTCAGTTTGGTTTACACTTTAATAACACAAGATTTGTATAAACTATTCCTGAATTCCAGCCGCAAAATCACCCAGAAATAGAATTCTTGGGTGAAAAAGCCCGAAGACCTTCTTCCCTGGCAAAACCCACCACTGCTTCCTCTGCTGATGTCTGTTAGGCAGAAACCTGTGCAGTTCCCTTAGGGACCACAACAAAAAGTTTAAGACTACAGGAGTTAGCAGTAAACCCAATTGGTAGCAGTCTGCACCACCCAGATTTACCTGGTAGCTGTGGCTGAGCAGTCAGACAAGCAAACACTGACGAGAGCTTTGGTGTAAAAGATATATAATTATTTATTTAAAAACACATCTATGAAAACACACTGGCACTAATATCAAGCAAGTTCAAAAACACAGTCACTAAAGTATATACACTCCCTTCAAAGATTATTAGACAAGTCTAAAGTAAAGCACCACTTATTTTCAGACTGCGGTGAGCGCTTAACGCAGATGGGAGAGAAGGCAGAGCATAAATTGAAACCGATCCCAACACTTTCAGAAGAGCATAGCAAGATAGAAAGGCAGAATACAACTGTGAAGTTAGAGTTCAGAAAGCCGGACCCACTTTGAGAGGATCAGAACGAAATGTGTCCAAGGTCACACGGTTTAAAAATTGCATACAAGTCTTGTAAATGTTCAGAAAGAAGTTGGACCAAAAGAAAGAGACCAGTTAGAAGGTCAAGAGACCAACCCAGTATAGAAGGCTAAGGAGTTACTGTCAACTTAGTGCAATCTGTTGAAAGGGAGGCCGGGCGGACACAGTACCTTGAAATGTGAGAATGCTCCAGCGGGGGCAGTTGTTCCTGGCAGCGGGTGCAAGTCAGTGCTTCGTCCGGGGGAAGAGAAGGTCTCGTCGTGGAGGAGAGCAGGAGTTTGTTGCACTGCCAGGGAAGAAACCAGCCGCAGAGTTCTCGATTAAAAGGTAACGTCCTTTTATTCGCGGTTCGGTGGCAAGTGGCTATCCGGTTGCCGGGGTGCTTGGCACGGGCAATTCGACCACTGGACGTCCTGGAAGGCGAAAAGACAGCGAACTGGTTGTCCCCACCAACTCAAGGGGAAGAGACTCTCCGGGAAGAAGATCTCCTCTGTCGTTGGGAAGTGGTGAGTCGGTTCAGCAGGGCTCCACCGGTGGTGTCGTCGTTGCAGGTCGGCTCAGCTTCTCCCTCTTCGGATTTTCAGGTCCTGTGACTACTTCTGAAATTCCAGTCCCCAAAGCCCTGCTTTTATACAGCAAACCCCCATTCATTCAGCCTAGCTGTCAATCAAACATGCTAAGTGTTGAGCGGGGCGGCTCACCACTTGGGCCAATCACGCAAGAGTGCGACTTTAGTTGGCAAGGCAACTTAGTCCAAGGTGCCTAAACCCCCTCCCACACCTCCTGTGGTACCCAGACAGAGTGGCACCACTTTGGAGGGCTTCTGTGTAGAAGCCCACCAAAAGTGAAACAAAGGGCTCGACCTTTGGTTTGGAGTTACAGAGGCGAACACAAACGCCATTTTAAAACAGAGTTCTGGCAAAAAGACCCTACCGGTGAATTAATATTAAATAAATAAACCAGCGGAATCTTTAACATTGCACCAAAAAGTGGTGCGTTTAAAAACCATGTGAAAATCCCATAGGGAATATTCTTAAGGAATATTACGCGTGGTAACCACTGCCACCAGCCAGAAACTTGACGAGGGAGGACTGCACAGTACCCCCTCGAAAAACAGACCCAGGGGCAATCGAATTACCCCTACCAGTACTTCCACATTATGATGGTTTGTACTGGTTCTGTTACTAAATTTGGGACTAGTAAAGCCAATGGTGACTTTACATTCCCTGGGAGACAGTAGTCAGTCCCAGGGAATGGATTCTATGGTGGGGTGTCACTATGACACCCCTGTGTCACTGCAAGGATGGTGCTGTGTAACACACATAGTAAAAAAAAAACACATGAGACCCTATGGAGTAAAGGACCCCATAGCCCATAAAACACATTAACAGTCAAAGGAACCCCTCAAATCATGTCAAGAGTGTGAGGAAAAGAGTCTCACTCTTGGCAGGAGAGAAAAAAGCAAACTCCAGAAATACAGCAAAGCTGCTAAGGGACTCACTAGGTTAGGAAATTCAGCCTAAACAGAGAATTCTCCCTAACAATGTCGAACTGGACTCTCTGACTTTTCAATAACAGCGCGCGGTTTAAAAACCTATAACATTAACAAGAACATGTAGCAGGCTGAGGGTACGATTCATGAAACAGTAAAACATAGATTTTTGGCAAGTGTATGGGCAGTGTGTTCCAAACAGATGCTTTTTCAATTCTACTAAAAAATGCACCCCCAGCCCTGGACGGTTACGTTTAAATGCACAGAAGGCAGGAGAGGCACATATTGTACTAGCGAATTCAGCAACGGGGGCCAAGAGTGCGCACTGCAAGAGGCATATTTCCGATTATAAACAGAGCCTTAACATAGGGGCTGGGAGGGGTAACATGTTTCTTTCTTAACCTGTACCTATTATTTTAGAGAGATGACATAATGTCTTCAAACAGACACCCATTGTTAACAAATTATTAACACAGAATGGCAATACTGTCGGTACTAGGCAGGGCTGTGCAATACTAACAGGAATTAAGAGCCTGTGTGTGTTCATTTGCAAAGATCAAGCTAAAATGAGTAAAGTAAGCTGGAAAAAATTTCCCCTGTGAATAAGGTTGGATTGATTGTTAAGTATACGCTTACCAAATTAATTGTCCGTATGGGTATAGGTATCATGAAATTCAACAATTCCTTGGAAGGTGAGTTGCCTTGACTAACTGGTTTTCACTAAGACATCGGTCCGATCGATACACTAGCCTTTCATTGAGACTGTCATCATTTTATCAAAAGTGTGACAAAACGTTGTAAAAGATGGATTTGCTTTTTAAAATAAAGCTCAAACCAGCTCTGTGTCTCGTGTTCACCTCAAAGTATGAGTCAGCACTCTCTAACACGCCTGTTTCTCATGGATACACACAGATGTATCTTTGCTAGTGTCAATGTGTATCATATACAGACATTTAAAACAAATGTTGCATTTGGGATGGTTTTCAGTCACTTTAGTAATTCACTTGGGGCATGTGTGGTATTGCTAACATCAGTAATACACTTCATCAGAACTGGGGACGCAATGATGTAGTGAACACTACTGCACAGTAACCTTCACTCAATATTGTCAAGTTTGTGACGAATCCCAGGATGTCGTCATTGCTTCCTTGCAGAAAGCCCCTTCCCATGCGGCCAGGGAGGTGAGGCCGCTACCCGATAGTCCCCCTTGGGGTGATACTTAGCAGGTGGACAGGGGAAGACAAGCAAGGGAGAACACGGTACAGTTCCCCTACACCCCAACTTCCCTCACCCTCTTATCCTGCGTAGGACACAACACCACACACTTTCATGTAGATCTGCAGAATAGACAATGTCGCTTCCCTAAGAAACACTGAGATGAGGAAGAAATTATAAATTACTCACCGTAGTGACTAACGCTAGTCTCCTTTCCTCCATACTAAATGGGCGTCCCTTCCAAGGGATGGGAGACAGAACCTTTTTCACGAGAAAAAACCTTCTTCCCCTTTAAATTTAAAAGGCGCGCAGGGGTGCGGCCCTGGGAGCATGCGCTGCCCTGACTCCGCCCTCCGGTGCCACACCTCAGTCCCTGTTGACGCATCAATAGATTTAACATTGCCCAATGACACCAGTATTATTAGGGGGAGGATGGTGGGACGTATGGAGGAAAGGGGACTAAGGACTAAGTCACCACGGTGAGTAACATAATTACTCTTACTTCCCGTCCACTTTCCTCCATACTGCATGGGCGATTACAACTGAATGTAGCCCCAGGGTGGAGAGGAGACCCTCCTTAAGCAAATAGGATCCTGAGAACCGCCTGTCCGAAAGCGGCATCAGATTTAGAGCCTGCATCCAACTAGTAATGCTTGCAGAAAGCCGAGGGAGTGGCCCAAATGGCCGCCCTGCTTATGACTTGGCAAGGGACATGGCGCTGGAAAGCAATGGCAGTTGCCTTGGCCCCAACTGTGTGGGCGTGCATGTTGGCCAGAAGCAGCTGTGGTGGCCCTCGTACGCTTCTTTGAGGGCCAAGACCATCCATCGGGTTATGGAGGCCTGGGAGTCCTGATAGCCTGGTCTTGAGCCTCTGAAAGTGACAAACAGGGCGTCCGATTTGCTGAAGTCCTTGGTCCTGTCCAAGTAGAATTTCAGGGCACGCCTGACATTTAGGCAGTGCAGCACTCTCTGTGCTTCATCCTTAGGATCGGCAAAGAACGAAGGAAGGACTATTTCCTCGTTCAAGTGGAAAGCAGACGGCACCATGGGCAGAAATGCTGTGCGTCCCCGCAGGATTACTTTGTCCCTGTGAAAGGTAGTATATGGTTCCGAGGTGACCAGCGGCTGTATTTCGCTGACTCTGCGTGCCGAGGTGAGGCCTACTAGTAAGGCCGCCTTGATGGTGACCAGCCTGATGTCCGCGGACGCCATTGGCTCAAACGGTTTGTGCGCGAGGAAGTCCAAGACTATGTTAAGGTCCCACACAGGGTGCAGCATTTTGATGGGCGGGTAGAGCCTTGCAAGCCCCGTCAAATGTTTCTTGACGATAGGATTGGAGGAGGAGAAGATCCCCTCCTCCGAATTCCTGGAAGCCCTGATGGGCTGCGAGGTATGTACGGCAGGTGTCCACCTGCACACCAGAGTGGGCGAGGTGCACCAAGAAGGAGGGCATGTCGTCCCAAGTGCATGCCAGGGGGTCGATTTCCTTGGAGTCTGCCCAGTGGCAGAACCTGGTCCATTTACTTTTTTACTGGGTCCTGGTAGCCTTGCTCCTTGCGCCCTGTATGATTTCCAGATTCACTGGGAGAGGCTGAGGTGCCGCAGCGTTACCTGCTAAGGCACCACGCTAAGAGGGCTAGTTTCTGAGGCACGGGGTGGATGACCCTGCCCCCCTGTTGCGCCAGAAGATGTGCTAGGCTTTTCGGGAGGTGAATCGGAGGCATCTCCAAGAGGCTGAGCAGCTCCGAAAACCATGGCCTGGCCAGCCACCATGGAGCTATTAGAATGATGTGGAGCTGGGGAGACTCCTATATCTTGCAAATCACACTGTGAATCAGCAGAGTGGGCGGGAAGGCGTAAACTGTCATGCCGTTGCACTGACGCCGAAAAGCGTCGCCCAGGGTGCCGGGGCCCTGTCCCTGCCCGGAGGCGAACTGAGGGCACTTCTTGTTGTGCCAAGTGCCAAAGAGATCCACCTGGGGATGACCCCACCTGTTGAAGATCTCCTGAATAACACAGTCGTTTAGCTGCCACTCGTAATTGTCCGCTCCAAACCTGCTGAGCCGGTCTGTCTCCAGGTTGGATTCCCCTGGGAGGTGGACTGCGGTGAGGTAGATGTCGTTTTCCCGGGCCCACTCCCACATGCTGATTGCCAGTCTGCACAGAGGAGGGGATCTGAAGCCTCCCTGCTTGTTGACGTAGTACATGCTGGTCGAGTTGTCTGTCTGGATGAGGACAATCGTGCCCCCGAGAAGTGGTAGGAATTCTCTGAGCGATATCCAGATGGCATTCAGCTCTAACCAACTGATGTGGTATTCCTGCTCCTGATTGTCCAGGGTGGCTCCCCAGCCCTCGAGCGAGAAGTTGTGATGGTGGCCTGCGGGGTGGACGCCGAAAGGGCTTACCCGTCCATAGGTTGCAGTCCCTGGACCACCATGTTAGGTCTGGGTAGAGATATGGAGGAAACTGGATCATCTCGGATTGAGAGCCCCGCTCCTGGTTCCATGAGGCCACGAACTGCAGCGGATTCCTCCTCATCCTCAATCTCGTGTGTGGGATGCCTAATCGGACCGCCGCCAAGAGACCCAGGAGATGCTGGCACCACCATGCCGAGGTCACCTCTCTGCTGAGAAAGTGGGTGGTGGCCCTCTTGATGGCAGAGATCTTGTCCTCCGACGGAAATACCTTCTCGGAGCACGTGTCCCAGGTGAAGCCCAAGAATGTCAGAGTCTGCGTGGGCTGCAGCTGCGACTTCTTGAGATTGAGCGAGAAGCCCAAATCGTGCAGTGTGTTCATAAGAGCATGGGAAGAGTGGCAAACCGCTTCCGGAGATGTAGCCCTGATGAGCCAGCCATCGAGGTATGGGTAGATGTGCAGGCCCTGAGCTCTGAGGAGGGCAGCCACCGTATTCATGAGCCTGGTTAAGACCCTGGGGGCCGAGTTGAGGCCAAAAGGGAGGACCGTGTATTGGAAATGGTAGCCCATGATCCTGAACCGCAGGCAAGAATGATGGGGCTGCCAAAATCGGGACGTGTAGGTACGCATCCTTCAGAGCCAAGGAGCACATCCAGTCTCCCTTGTACAATGTCTCCGCTATAATAGCTGGCGTAACCATCTTGAATTTTGGTAGAGGTAAGGAGAGGTTGAGGATGGAAAGGTCCAGCACAACTCTCAGGCCTGCCTGGTTCTTCTTCTGAATGGCGAATATCCTGTAGTAAAAGCCCAAGCCTCGCTGGGAGGCTGGGACATCCTCCACTGCCTGGCTCTCTACGAGCGACAGGATCTCTGCCAGAAGAGTTGCTGTCCCAACTTGAGGGAGTGGAGGAAGGAGGAGAGGCTGGGATGGGTAGGTGGTACCCTGTGTATACTACAGAGAGTATCCAAGGGTCCACGAGATTCTGGTGCCAGAAATTTGGGTGGAGAACCAGCCAGCCCCCCACTGGAAACACGTGGACCTGGAGGGGCGTGTCATGCCTTCTTTCCCTCTGAGGCTGTCACAGAGGAGGGGGACTGGAAAAAGCCCTTACTCACCCCCACCCCTTTTTGTTGCTTGCAGCGGTTTTGAGACAGCGAGCGGTCAGGCTGCCTGGATCTCCGTTCCTGGAAGTCGCGGAACCCTCCGTACGTATGCCCCCTGTCGGAGCGCTGCTGTGACTGGGTGTACGACTTGGGTGTGGTCTTTGTCAGAATGGATAAAGACTTGGCCGTTTGTGAGCGCTTTTCTTTTTGTCCAGCTCCTCGTCCATGGTGGAGTGGAAGAGGTCCCGTCCCTGATGGCGTCCCTGAGATAACCCCCCCTCCGAGGTGACCTCATGAGCCCGAAGAACCTCTCGAAGAACCCTTATTCACAGGCCGGAGAGGTGGTAGGGGATACCGACGGGGTACCGGGAGGCTGCTCGATCCGCTGCATACCCTGCCTGTAAGGACGCAGTGGGAACCAAATGAAGGATAGGCTGTAGGCCACGTACATGGTTGAGGCCAGTCCCACCTTGACACTCCTCCGAACTCCTGGAATGGCATCGAACCGGTGCCGATTTCTGGCGCAGCGGCTATTTTGTCAAGCTGCCTGCCACGTGCCTGCATCGTGTTGCTCGGCTCGCTGGGCCCAGCCTCCTCCAAGACTCGCGGGGCCTACCCTGCTCCTCAGGCGTAGGCCCGGTAGGTGTGACACCCTTGGCCCCTGGGTCGGTAGAGCTGCGTTTAGACGTCCCCTCTGCAGTATTGTCGGTACTAGGGCGTGGCCCCTCGGACATAATGCCGGTAAAAGGGTGGAGACCTGGTCAGAGAACCTTCTCGTCCCTTAGCACTGTCACCGGGAGCATCCGAGAATCCCTCAGCCAGTAGACCGATAGCTGGAGCAGCCTTGGTGCGTGTGCTGGTACAAGGACCTGAGCGGTCCCGCCCGCGCAGGCGAGTCCCTGGGAAGAAGTCTCCCTTGCGGGGTGCGATGGAAAATGGAGGCCCTACCTTGGGCCTGGCTCGATGTTTCACAAAGTTCTTGAGGTCCTCTGGAGGCGACTTCTGGAAGAGCTCCCTCCACCTGGATAGTCTGTTCTTCAGCGATTTCGATGACAGGGCGTCGCACGCTTTACAAGCTTGTCAACTGTGGTCTGGGCCAAACGCAACATAGGCAGAGGGCGTGGGGGTCTAAAGTTGGGAAGAGCCTGTTGCAGGATGGACACCTGTGGAAGTCGACATGCACCGGGAAGGAGCGTGATGCCTGAGGACCGAGTACCTGAATGAGAAAGACAAAAAAGAAAAAGAGAAGAAGTATTCGCGTGTGGAATTACATGGCCGAAGCCAAACCCAGGAGCGCTGGTGAATTCGGCCCGTTCCGGTTGTTGGGGAAAGGGGGACTGAGGTGTTGTACCGGAGGGCGGAGTCAGGGCAGGGCATGCTCCCACGGCCGCACCCCCACGCACCTCTAAATTTAAATGGGAAGAAGGTTTTTTCTGGAGAACAAAGGTTCCGAGAGAGAGAGAGAGAGAGACCCTCCCAGGAGGAAGCGGGAGATTCGAACTCCGCTGGAGGAGCTCGGATGCAGAGAGTGGGATGCTTGCCCGTCGGCAGAGGCACACTTAACCAGTCTGCCACAGTCCGAAGATGGAGATAAGCAGACGCCTGGGCAATCAGCCAACCGAGAAGGCTGGAGCGTGTGGTCAGGCCGAGACATGCAGCCCAGAAGCAGGGAATCGCTGCAGAACTGCCACAGTCCTTGGAGCAAGCAGAAGGTGGCCGCAAGGCCAGGAAGCACTTGTCAGGAAGCGTGGGGTCAAGGGAGGTACTAGGGTTGTGAGAGCCACCTTATGTAGATGTCACCTTTGCCCTCATTGCAGATGTGCTTGGTGTTGTACTGTGCTGAAGCCAGGGAAAGACAGAACCAGGAAGAAACTACACTTCCCAGCATGCTTGGCCTCAAAAACTACAGCCCCGGCAGTCCAGGAACTAAATTCAGGCACACAGAGCCTGCAAAAGCGCGGGCCGACGACCAAACCAACGCCCAAGCGTATGCGCATGCGCGCAGGATCTCCTGCGCATGCGCGGACAATGCGAATTCGTTCGCGCTCAGCTTTTCTCACGAACGGATGCATCTCAGAGGATCTCCAGGCAGAACACTACATGCGGGGCCAGCCCTCGCCTGCAGAAAACTCTTGCGGCCCGCGAGATAAAAGCTAAGTTATTCTGGTTATTCCTAACTTGTATGGCAATCGGAACGGCAGCCCTTGAGAGGGAGGGATCCCGGTAACCTTGCAAAGACAATCCAGGCAGGGAGATCAAAGGGAGACCCGCACCCGGGGGGAATCCATTGCCGCAGCCCAGAGCAGAACACTAACAGCATGTGGCATCGCATGTCTAGCATGTGCTTATACTAACTAGCGAAACTGAACCTGGAGGGCGCAGTCTAGAAAAACACTCTGTTTCCTTTTCGGCAGGCACCGGCGCGGCTTCTTGCGGCAGAAATGTCCGACAACTGTGCGAACTTACTCTTCGTGAAATGGACACAAAGAGCCTGAGCTAAGGGCTATTTTATATTTATGTTTGGGTCACGTTGAAAAGGCAGAGCAGCAGCTCATTTTGGGGGAGAAAACATATTGCTTATATGTTGTGATTCTTTCATGTTAAAGCAGATTTGAGTGGGGGGACTAGCTTTTAGGTGACAAGGGGCAAACTCAGTGCTAAACCATAACCGAGTGCAGCGCCTCTGGTTTGCCATGAAGAGGCAAGGGGCAAAAGCAATGCTTCAGTGTGATTGAGTGCCAAGCCTCATGTGAGAGTGCGAGTGTATGTGAACCAAAACTAAATGTTCGCTGGAAAGTAACCAAGAGAAGCTCACAGGATGGGAGCTCAGGAGCATGTTTTCCCTTTAATTCCCCCTCCCTATCCACAATCAAGATTCCTAATCCTCTATCTGGTTTACCTGACTCCCTGAAATCCATCCAATCCAAGGACCCTAACCCTCTTTCCCCAAGGGGGTCACGGCGGCCTGTGTTTTGCCCTAAGCCAGGCACCGGGACCGCCGAGGGGAGGCAGGTGTTCGTGCTGCTTCTGCGCTGGAGGAGTAAAACGGAATCTGACAGCACCAGCAGACAACTGAAGCTCACCGGCAAGCCTTCCGTAGATGTGGCGAGCTACGTACCCCCAAGGGGATCTTTATAGTCACAGTACCGGGCAGGCTAGTATAGCAGGTGGACAGATTCTGATGAGTAATAAGTGTGAGTCTGGGACCCACACCCAGAAAAGAAGGTCAAGCTGAACAAGTGATTATTATAGTCACAGTAAACTAAGTATTCGCACAAGTGAAGCATTTGTGGAGAATGGCAAAGTTAGAGAAGCACAATACCTCTTTGTGCCTAACCTATCTAAGGAGTAGTTGAAAGCCAAGAGAAGGGAGACATTCTCGTGGCACTCATAGAAGCATCAGCCAGACCAAGAGAAGAAATTCATGTCCGCAAACCCAAGAGCATGTATTGGAACATTTTTTAAGAACTTTGTATTGATTTATTTTTTTATGCATTTGTTACAGAGCACAAAACCCTCGGGTATCTCTGCGTTTGTTACACTGGGGTGCATTAGTTAGGTAATTTTGTTACATTGGGTTGCCAGGTTACATTACGTGAAAAGCGGTGCATGAAAAGTTACATTTTACAATAGAGAAGGAAGTTAAAAGAGGGGGGTGGGGCAAGGCAGAGGGGGATGCAATAGTCTTAGTGGGATGGCAGTCAGTTGAAGAGCCACGTCTTCAGGTTTCTGCAGAAGGTCCAGTAGGCTTGTGCTTTTCTGAGAGTAAGTGGCAGATTGTTCCACATGTTGGCTGCCATGACTCGGAAGCTCTTGCCCCCTGCTGAGAGGCAGTTGAACTTGGGGTCTTTGGGAGGCGAGAGTTGGACGATCTCAGAGGGCGGGTAGGGGTGTATTTCTCTACACATCGTGACAGGTAGGTCGGGGGAATTGTGAGAGAGACAACAGTGGACCAGGGATAACGTCTTGTATTTAATCCATTCCCGGATGGGCAGCCAGTGTGCAGCTCTCCTGGATTCCGAGATATGGTCTGATTTGGAGAGGCCAATGGCTGCTCGGAGGGCATTATTCTGGATCGTCTGGAGTTAACTTAGGTTGCATTTGGATGTGCTGGTAAATAAGGCGTTGCAATAATCGAGCTTGGCTCCACCGATGACTCTTGCTATGGTAAGGCGGTTAGGAGTTGAGAGGGAGGTCCTGCTGGCATGAAGCAGTTTGTCTGTGTAGGCCACCGCTGAGGCGATTAAGTTCATGTGCTGTCAGAAGTTAAGGATGGCATCCAGGTAAACCCCCAGGGTTTTTGGCAGTGGTGGAGGTAGTGATGCGGGTTACCATCGATGGTGAATTCTTTGTAAGCTGGATCAATGTTACGCAGTGTGGGGATAGAGCTGACTATGAGGATTTTCTGTTTTGTCGACGTTGAGACAAAGTTGGTGGGAGGCCATCCAATTTATTATGAGCCCATAGACAGCGTTTATGGTTGCTGAGTCCTAGGCCAAGGATCCGGAGTGTGGGATAAGGAGCTGCGTATCATCAGCATAGTTTGATTCTAGTTCTCGGAGGATGGTGAACAGTTCCCGGCAGTTGGATGAGGCATTACTAATTGTAGAATTATAGCTGTTGGCTTTGGCCGCGTGGATTGGTTTCCTTTTTGTAGTTTTTGGCAAGGGAGGAGAAAAGGGCTCTGGAAGCGTGGGAGGGTTCTTTTATCCGGGTTGAGGTTTTTGGTGCAACGGGCCATGCATTCAGGTTTGGCAGGGTGAGCTGGTCTGGGGCATTCCGAGTGGGGGATTTCAAATGCTATGCGGTGATGCAACTATGGGCAGGGGGAGGTGACGGTGGTGGGGATGTTGCAGTTGAGGTCGCTTAGCCAATCATGTAGCCTTGGTCATGGATGGGCTAGAGAGAGCGTTGTGTGAAGCCGGCATGGTTAAGTGCCAAGGCTACGTTGGTGGCCATAGTGTCAGGTAGGTCGTTGAGGCCTAGTTTGAGGTCCCCAAGGATTATGATTTTGGACGTGAGTTTGATGGAGGTGAAGATATTCTGCATTAAGTTTTCTTTGAAAGGTGGGGCTGGGGCCAGGTGGACGATAGTCAAGGGGAAGTGTGATAGAGTCGGTTGGCGACATGGAGATCTTAGTGAGCATGTGATTCATAATTGGGGATGATATTGGTTTGCGTGACTGATCGTGAGGGTGTTTTTAAAGATGAGGGAAATGCTGCTTCCTATTTTTGAGGATCTATCACATCTTAAGGTGGTGAAACCAGGGTTGATGGCAATGGAAAGGGCTGGGCCAGCAGCGGGATGGAGCCACGTTTCCGTGATGGCAAGTAAGGTCGGTGTCCAGTCAACTCGTCGAAAAAAAACTGGTCGACTGCAATTTGGTCGACGCAATTTGGTCGAAAACCAAATGGTCGAATTTTTTTTTTATTTATATATTTATTTTTCGGGTTTTTGTTTAGTTAAAAAAGGGGTTTTTAGAGAAAAAAAGGGGGTGGGGGGGACCCCCCCCCCAAAAAAAAAAAAAAAGGGTTAAAATAAAAAAAAAAAAAATTTCGACCATTTGGTTTTCGACCAAATTGGTTCGACCATTTGTCTGGTCGACCAATTTTTTTCGACGAAATGTCTGGCAACCAAGTAGGTCTAGGTCATTGGATGTTATGAGGTCAAGGATATCTGATGCATGGGCAGGGACTGATCTTGTGTTGATGAGCGCGCAGTTGAGGACATTGGGACTGGCGGGCTTGCATGTTTGTGGATTTCACAATGGTTGGGCAGCGTGGAGAGGGAAGCGTGGGATGAATTGGGTGCAAAGTCTGAGGAATCTGCTGCTCGTGAAAGTCAGAGGGGGTTGAGGTGATGGTTGTGTTGGGGATTTCAGGTAGCGTGGAGCCTCGTCCATATACTTGCGGTGGGCCGATTGATTGCGATACAAGGTGTGGTGCGCATGTAAAGTGTCTGGTGAGTAACCTGAGGAGGCTGTTCCTCGTAGAGATAGGGGGTGCATAGCAATGGCTGAGTCAGGAGTTCAGGTTGTGAGGGGCCTGGACAGAGTTTTTGCGTTAGGCCGAATGATTGCAATGCTTTTTGTGGTGCGCATGTAAAGAGTCTGGTGCACAGCCTGAAGAGGCTGTTCCTCGTACGGATTGAGCGGAGCATTACGATGGCAGAGCCAGAAGTGTCGAGCTGATGGTGGAGAGGAAGAGTGGCCTTGGGCGGCGTAGGAGGAGCTGCGAGGTGCTGAGGAGTGAGGGACCAGGGTGCTTACCTGCGGATCAAGGGCAGTCATCCTTGGGGATGACTGGGCTTGCATTGCGGGTGTGGAACTGGTCCCCCTGCTCTGTTCGGAGGCATTACTGGTCCGCGGTGATGGGGTTCTGCTGAGTTAGGGAGGCGAAGAGCGGAGCAGGAGAGTTCTGCAGCTCCATTTGAGCGACGCCTAACACCAGCAGCTCACAACACTGCGCCCTTGGCCTGTGCAAGCTTTGCCGCAGAGGGTCGGTGAATGGGTGTTATCAGCGGCAGAAATGCATGTCGAACGTAGAGCAAAATGTTCTGTAGAACGAAGATCGGGCAGCGTGCTTCGCGGTGCACAACACTGTGCCCTTGTATCCTTTGGAACTTTGGTTTGCACACTTTCGAACTTCCTTTTGTTACACCATTTGGATCCTTAATTTACCTCTTGAAAAAGCACTATATACTGGAAAAGGGAGTTATTCCCTCAGGCAACTCTTCCCAAACCCACAAAAACTGAAAATCACTGTCCAATTGAAGGGACCCATTCTCCTGGACCAAGAAGAGTGATGCCAGCATTTGTTAAAGTGTAAGGGAAGGAAATAGGGAAGGAAATAGGTTTTGGACATGGGACGGTGAACTATTTACTTTGGGCAGATATCCTAACATAATCCTTAGTTTTAGTTGAGGCAGGGGCAGGGAAACCCCTCATAATATTAGGGAAAGTTAGATTTCTCCTTTTCTTTTTGATGAATAAAAGTTAAAGGCCAACCAATATGCCACTCCTGTTTCAGTCTCCTTCTTCTGATCGCTTACATATGGTGTCAGGAATTGGGATCTGACTGCGATGATGGAAACCGGGGAACCCTGGAATCTATTAAATTGACTGAAAGAGCCTGCGCACCATCTGTGGCTACTCGTGAGTCAATTGGCTTTGATTTACCCAGCAGCGGAGAGCAGACTATACATTCAGGGGGAGACGACTCATACCTACAGGCCTAATCCTAACCTCTGCACCCCCAAAAGGGACATTCATCCGCTTCACATCAAAATCCGGGGTAGCCTGGAAACATGGGCTAGACGTCCTAGTGGGAGTCATTGATCCAGATTATAGGGGTGATGTTAAAACCCTTATACAAAACAATGGGAAGCAATCCTACAGGTTGCGCAAGGGATTTTGGAAAGAGCAGTATTCCCTGAATTAGTTGAAGTCCCCGATCAAGAACCAACTGTTCGAGGGGATAAAAGGTTTGGAGAAGACGACATGGTTACAGGCCCAACCGTACAAGCCATTGCTCCTCGAGTAGACACAGAGTAGAAATAATACCCGATTTGGCATTCGCTCAATGTAACGACCTAATACCAGCTGAGGACCTCCTAAAAGCTATCCCAGAGGAAGAGTGAAGGAAGAAAGACTGTCCCTCCTTTATTAAACAGGGGTTGTTGTATCGAGGAGATGTGACTAATGAATGGGTATCTAGGTCCTAAATTGTGGTCCCAAAGAGTCACGTCGAGTGGTCCTCAAGATAGCTCATGCTCACCTCACATCAGGACACTTGGGAGCAGCCAAAACACAGGCTCAGATAGTGAGACGATTCTATTGGCCAGGAGTTAGGGGACATTAAGTATTTCGTGTTGACCTGCCCCGTGTGCCAAAAGATTGACCCACACAAACTCCCTTCTGTCCCCTTTCAGCCATTACCGATAATAGTTGTCACATTTGCCCGGATCGGAATGGACATGGTGGGACCTTTAGAACCCTTACGACTTGGGAACCGATATACTTATTGGTTATCTTAGACTATGCTACCTGAATCCCAGAGTCATTTGCTATGCAGAATCCTTAGCTTTAGTTGAGGCAGGGAAACCCCTCATAGTGTTAAAAAAAAGTTAGGTTTCTCCTTTTCTTTTTGATGAATAAAAGTTTATGCCAACCAATATGCCACTCCTGTGTCAATCTTCTCCTTCTGATGATCGCTTACAATATTCAAATCAATCTGGGTCAATAAATCTTCTGTAAAAAATGTTCTTTATTGGTGCATCAGTTTTCTCATAAATGAAGTGGCAGAAAGCAAAGCTGATGCATTGCAGACCAACATGAGCTATTTGTACAAAAATGTATAATACAAGTGATTACTAAGCGTTAATATATAATAGAAAATCATCTAAACTATATCCTGAACAACTTCATACACATATCCATCCTACCTATCCTTCTAAAAGAGATAAAACACCCAATAGAAATCTGACACCTTGTGATACAAAAATGTGTATTAACAATAAAAATAAATGTACTAGGGGGCGTGGCTTGGAGCCGCCCGTGGATCGCCCGCTGCCGTGCCTGAATTCATGCGGTTCCTGGGCCCTAATCCTGGGCCCTACGACCTCGGCCGCAGGCGTGGGAGCCGCTGGAGAACAAGCTGTCCTGAGATGAGGGGCTGATATTGGAGCTTTGTGCTCCAAATCGCTGTCCAGAGCCCGGCTCCCTCCCCCGCCCGAGAAAACCAAGATGGCAGACGCACGGCTGTGCGCATACGCCACAGGGACATGGAGGCGAACCCTGTCGCAGCACACAGGCTGGGGGAGTTGAGCGCCCGGGCATGGCGAGCGGACTGGCTCCATCTGGCTGCGGGGAGCGGCCCGTCCCTCCCCTCCTGAAGCCCTGAAGCAAAGGAGGTGTTGGCGTGGCTCCGGATGGAGGAGCCGGTTTGGAGCCCTGGATGCAACGTTGTGAGCTTCCTCGCGGACCTCCCGCGAGCACCGACTGATGCTGGCCCCGCGGTTTAGGGATCCATGCCGACGCGCAGAGCCCAGCTGATGGCACGGACACCCGTGCCTGAATCCGAGAGGCGGATCCCTGGCAGCGGGGGCCGCGACTGAGGCTGTCGGCGTGCAGAGGCCCCTCCGCCGCCCGCCCCTGCGTCAACATCGGGAGGATCCCGCACCAGAGCTATGCCTGGTGGCCCCCTTGAGGCCAGAGAGAGGTGGATTCCTCATCGTGCCTCGCAGCCTCTGTAAATGAGTGGTTCGGCGCCCACTTGGACACACTGCGCTCTCCCAAGGGACCCTGGACCCGCGCTGGTGGTAGGCTTGGCCCGCGTGCAAGTCCCTTGACTCTTCTTCTCCCCCTCTAGCCTTCTGAACTCTTCCTGGGGCGCCCCAGCCCACAGCCTTGTTCCCTGTGGACAAGGCTATAATCTGCACGAGTGAAGTGACACCTTAGCTTCTTGGGAGGCTCGGGGAGTGCCTGGCGGCCCCCACGGCGACGCACCCTCACGGCTGCGGAGCTCTTGGCGGCCATTAACTCGCCGCCAACAAGCAACACAATGACTAAACTACAGAAATCCACCAAGTTCTTGGACAAAGCAGCTATGATGATGTCATCTGAAAAAACGAAGAACCGGGACTCCTGCCCCTCTGCCTCGCGGGAATCTCTGGATAACAAGGGACCACTGGCGACCAGAGAAGATATACGGGAATTCATGGCTGACGTCAAAGCAGAATTCCGGTCCTGTATGACGGAACTGTCTACCAACCTTGAGAGTACAGACAGAAGGATCTCGGAGGCGGAACAGAGATTGGGGGAGGTTGAGGATCGCTCCCGGGATCATACCTCCACCTTAGCCGAGGTCCAGCGTTCAATTAGACTCCTGCAGGACAAATGCGACATTCTGGAATGCAAACAGGAGGACCTGGAAAATAGGGCCCGGCGCAACAACCTCCAGATCCGAGGGGTTCCTGACTCGATCCCTGACAAGGGGGTTGGCGGAATACATGGGCCTCTTCTTTCAAACCCTCCTCCCTGACCTTGATGACTCGCAGCTGATCCTAGACCGCACCCACAGGCTGAACCCTCGTCGCGGAGTGGAATCGGATGGCCCACCTGACGTTATCACCAGGGTGCACTTTTTCACCACGAAGGAAGCCATCTCGGCGATCAGTCGTTCCAAGGATGACATCACATTCCAGGGGGCCTCTCTCCAGATTTTTAAAGATCTATCCCCCTCTCACGCTCCAGAGGAGGCGAGCCCTCCGCCCATTAACTACCGTTCTTCAAGCCCTAAAAGTCTGCTACAGATGGCTTCATCCCACTGCCTTGCAATTCTCCTACAAAGGCTCTTTAAGGAGAATTAGCCACTTGGAAGATGCTAAAAACATCTGGAACCCGGACGTTTCCAGCCCTTCACCTTCACCGCCCATAGAGGCGACGGCCGGCTCGGACCCTGTCGCGGCTCCTGATCCCACACAAAATTCCTGGTCGAAAGTTCCAAGATTCCGGAAGAGGAAATAGCCTAGCGGGGGTCCCTTGATGAGGTCGCAGACTCTTACACTCCCGGTTCGCCGGCCCTGCACTCTGGAGATGAGCAGCACCCACAGGAACACAGATGAGCGCCATTCCTAACACAGCGGGCACCATTCCACGGCCCATGCCCAGCTCCAAGGTACTTTCCACCAATGAGTCCTTGGAACGATCCACCAAGACTATTGAGGATCTTGGCCATGTTGGCCTTTCATTATTCGTTGGCCCTGTTGGCCAGGGGGGGCTTTCGATTCACAAACGGTCTGCCTCCCCTAGTTAAATCTCGGTCCTCCCGTTGGAGGTCCGAGCAAAAACCCCAAAGGCAGGGAAACCTATGGCTGCACATTCCGCGACATGAAGGCTAATTGCTCTTTATCTCCCCCCCCTCAGAACTTATCGGAGCCCCCAGAGCTGGTCCCGGAACACCAGACTATGCGATTTGTCTCCCTGAACGTTAGGGGACTGAACTCACCTCCAAAACGCAAGTCCATCCTGCAGAAACTCCAGAATGACAACGCGGCAGTGGCTATGCTACAGGAGACTCACCTACTGCCGGCGGATCACGGTTGCTTACGCTCCCGGAAATTCCAAAGCAACTCTTCGTATCTGGGAATTCTAAGAGAGGCGGCAGGGCAATCCTGTTTGGGAAGGGGCTGAACCCTCAGATTCTAGATACCATGAGCTGCCCGGAGGGGCGATACATAGCGGTAAAATGTCTGATGTGGGGACAATTGTACTCCATAGTTTCAGTGTATGCGCCCAACTCAGGCCAGGCGCTTTTCTATGAGACGCTAAGTACAGCTCTCTCTCCCTTCCTGGAAGGCCAGATTGTGATGGGGGGTGACTTCAATGGGGTCCCGGACCCCATCAAAGATAAGTCGCACCCGCCCTCTTCCGGGGACTTCGCTACAGCTTTGGCTCTCCTGCAATTGTTCAGAACTTTAGGGGTGGTGGACTCGTGGAGGGTACTCCATCCGTCTGAGACAGACTTCTCTTTCTACTTGTATGTTCACAGAACGTTCTCCAGGATAGACCTTCTCTTGGTATCCCCGCACATTTTTACATTCACCGATGATGTGACAATTGGCTCCAGAATCCTGTCTGATCACGCCCCGGTGGCCCTGGACATCTGAGTGCAGGAAGCACTTAATCCTCAACAGCGTAGATGGACGTTATATGAGCCGATTCTGAACTAAATGCCAATCAGAGATACAATTGCAACCACGATCACCAATTTCTTCAAGAAGAACCCCAGCGAAGACACCTTCCCCCGCCAACAACTGGGATGCAATGAAGGCAGTGGTGAGGGGGGAATTGATTGTGCAAGGAGTGGCCTACCACAGGCATCGACGACAAACTCGTCAGAGCCTCGAGGAAGAACTTGAAAAAGCCGAAAGGTTCCATAAGGAGAAGGGCTGGACCCCTAAAACACAGCGGGCTATCCGGTTAGCGCAGAAGAAGATTGAGGCCCACTATGCTGTACATACTGCCCACCAAATGGCGAAGGCTAAGCAGTTTTACTATGCTAAGAACAACAAGGCAAATAGATTAATGGTGGCCAAACTGGCCAAGACAAGGAGGAACAACAGCATTGTGGGTCTACGGGATCAACATGGCAAAATGCAATACGCCGACCAGGACAAACTTCGGCTTGCAACAGCCCACCTGACCCAGGTGATGACCGCTCCAGTGCGAGACGTGGGAGAACAAAAGGAATATCTACGGGAAGCAGCACTGCCCCGACTAAAGAAGGCAGCCTATGACTCTTTGGAGGCGCCGATCACCGACGAGGAAGTGGACGTGGCGATAAAAGCCCTTAAATCCCGGGCCCTCGGCCCGGATGGATTTATGACTAGGTTCTACAAGATTTTCAAACCTCAATTGGTAGCGCCTTTGGTGCAGCTGTTTAATTCATTCAGAACCACAGGCACGATAACCCCGTCCATGCAAGAGTCAATCACTGTTTTACTGCCAAAACCTGGAGGCGACCCGAGGAATCCTGTGTCATATAGACCTATCGCTCTACTTAATATTGACGCTAATATATACTCCAAAATTCTAGCAACACGCCTCTCCCAGGTTTTGCCGGAGATAATCAGCGCCGACCAAACTGGCTTCCTCAAAAATCGTTCCACCGCCGACAATATCCACAGGACCTTGGCTCTGGTGGAGCTTGCCTCCCGAGACTCCCGGGAGTTGGTGCTTCTGGTCCTGGACGCAATTAAGGAATTTGATAAAGTAGACTGGGCCTTCATGAGGCTCACCCTTGAAGCTTTTGGATTTGGCCCAGAATTCTGCACTATGACGCTGGCTAACTATAAAGCGTCCAAAACCCTTCTCAGAGTCAATGGCACCCTTTCCTCCCCTATCGGCTTAACCTGTGGAACCAGAAAGGGATGTCCACGGTCGCTGCTCTTTTTCGCACTAATTATGGAGCCATTCGCCCAGCGGATCAGGCTGAACCCTGCAATCAAAGGCTTCCAATCTGGCTCAGCGCATCATAAACTGGCCCTCTATGCGGATGATGTCCTTATGACCATTACGGAGCCCCGCTCCTCCCTCCCTCAGGCCCTGGCAGAGATAGCAAGCTATGGAAGGGTCACAGGCTTTGCCATCAATTTTCGGAAGTCAGCCGCCGCCATGGCGGTGGGCCTATCCTCGAAGGACCTGAGAAGCCCTAATCTCGCTATGCACAGTACAATGGACGACCAGTGAAATCAGTTACCTGGGGGTCCAGATCCCAGCTAACCCAAGTGAGGTTTATCAGGCTAACTCCCCTCCACTATTTACGGCCTTGGAGGCGGACCTCAAGCGGTGGGCAGCACAGGAGATCTCGCTGATGGGCCGTATCATGGTGTGTAAAATTAACTTGCTACCGAGGTTCCTTTACGCTTGCTCCTCTCTCCCAGTCCCGATTCCAGCCCCAGCCCTCCAAAACCTACAGAAGAAAATGTTGCAGTTTATTTGGAGGGGGAAAAAAGCCAGGATCCCTAAATCCATGATGCTGGGCAACGCGAGGCTCAGAGGTCTCAGGGTTCCAGATCTACAAAAGTACCAGATGGCGGCCCAGCTGGCCTGTATTCAATCATGGCAAATGCTTACTAACCGCCCTAGATGGGTGGACCTCAAACAGGCGCAACTACCCCTGCCTCTACGCTTTCTCTCACATGTCCCTCCTCCGGAACGGCGGCGATGGCGGGAACTCCTGGCAACCACTAAGCATACCATTTCGGTCTGGGACAAAGCGCTGAAACTAAAGAAGATTCCAGAGCGACTCAGCCCCCTCGGCCCAGTGTTCATGAACCCGACTTTCTCACCTGGCCTGTCAATACGAAACTTTGGGCCCTGGATCGCAGGAGGCCTGGAGACCCTGGGACAACTCTTCAGTGGGGGGTCAACCCTGCACCTTCGAGCGATGTAAAGAACTCTTCAAGATTCAGGAACAGGATAGGTTCACGTACATCCAGCTGCGCCACTGGTGCACTCATCCGCAGACTCGGCAGGCAGCCACCCACCCCCCAACGGCCATTGAACTGACCCATACCGAGCTGCCACCCCAAGGGAGAATCTCTACTCTGTGCAAACGCCTCCAACCGGACTTCCTAATCTCCAAGCCCCGATACATGGAAGCGGACCTGGGCCATCCTAAGGCTGGGTTGATCCCAAGGCTGGGTTGATATCTGGTCCCGGGCCCACTCCTCTTCATCCTGCATCACAAATAGGGAATGCGCCTATAAGATCCTCCTTCGGTGGTATTTCCCGCCCTTAAGACTCCATCAAATGCATCCCACTCTCGACCCACACTGCTGGAGACAATGTGGCCAAGTAGGCTCCTTCTTCCATATGTGGTGGTCTTGCCCCAAGGCCCAAGCCTTCTGGAAACAATGCCTGGCAACAATTGCGGACATTACTCAGGTGCAACTGCCCCTGGATCCCGAACCTATTCTCCTTGTAGCTCCAATTCCTGGAATCTACCCAAGGTCAGGACCTAAGGCCAAACTATTATCGCAATGCTTACTGGCGGGCAGGAACGTGATAGCCCGCACCTGGAAGACGGCGGAAGGTCCCCTCATGCCGTTCTGGTGGGTGAAGGTCTGGGATATCTTGATAGCCGAGAGGGTGACGGCTGCCGGAGCAGGCCATCTACATCGCTTTCATAACATCCGGGGTCCGGTCCTTGACTATGATCAAAATTTTGCGGGTTTGACATTTAAGCCCCAATTGGCCAGGAGAACAGTACAAGCTGGGGATCCCCAGCAGGAGCAGGGGGGAAGGAACTTGAGACTGGGGGAGGGGATGGGAAAGGAATCGTATTGTACTGTACTATGAATCATGTCGCGAATGTTTAAGTTATGTATTGTGATAAACTGCCTTCTTAAAATAAACACGTTTTAAAAAAAAAAAAAAAGAATGTACTAACCCCGACTTTCAGGTAAAGTTAAGCCTCTTCTTAATAACCAACCTGACAATGAATGTTATGGCGAAAACATTAATACCTGATGGTGCATGAGTTTGTACACCCAAAGTCCTATGCTTGTTGGTACAAGGAATATTCAAATTTATACTGCTAAGTGAGTAAAGGTGAAAAATAAACAAAAGGGACCCATGTACCTGTCTCCTGTAGTTGCATGTGTGTGAACACAATACCTGAAAAACAAGCAAAATAAGAGGCAAGAGGCTAATCTCCCTTGTGATATGCACTTTTAAAGATAATAATATATCTCCATTGTTCTTACCAAAGTAGTTAGCCTGGGACTTGCAGTGGTAGCTGCCAAGCTCTTTTAATATCTGAGTGCCACGTCCTCCGTTTCTACAGCGGGATGTGTGACGTGTGAGGTACTACTTACAAAAGCAACGATGCAACAGAACCATCTAGCTCAGATTCAGAGACTAACACTTAAGAATCTAGGGCAGACACCGACCCCAACAGATATTGTGCGCTGGTTTTGATGTACAAGAAACCAAACTAAGAGTTGGACAAACAGAAAGATATCCTACACCACCTAGAGACAGTTTTTATGACAAGACACAAGGAAAAAAGAACCAGTAGGGGCAGAAGGAAGAGGCAGCCAACAGAGGCCCCAGAACAGATACCCCATAAGGAAAACCTAGTAATGAATCTATCAAAAAGGACACTTAGTAAGTTTGGGATTCAAATTCTACAAAAAAGCTTATATTCTGTTCCCAAGTATATGTAAAATCTGTTCAATATGAAGATAGAGGTACTTGAATTTGTCTGTAAATTAAAACTAAAAACCTTTTATGCAAATTTGAAACATCAAGATTCCATTACCTCAGATATAAAGGATATAGATTATCTAGAATTAATATGCAAAAGTGACTTTATGTCTCCGTTACCACAAGGCACCATTGATGTTTTCTAAGAAGAGGTATTGAACAATCTTAGAACGTTATCTTCCAGGGAACCCAAGTACAGGAATTGAAGTAAAAAAGATCTTACTGTAATAAGAAACTGGTAGGACGATGAAATGATCACCATTCGCCCAGCGGACAAAGGCGGTGCATTGATAAAACTAAATACAGAAGAGTACGAGTCAGTAGTTGAGACACTGGAATGACCAACGGACATCTGTAGTTCTTGATCATGACCCCACTCCAGACATTTCTGAAAAATTGAAATTACTTTTACAACAGGTGGACAATTTGGAGTGGATTCATGACAAAACTAAGACATTTCTGCTCAAGACTTATCCCAAGGTCCCCCAATTCTATATTCTTCCGGAAAAACACAAATCCTTAGATTAACCACGGGGTCAACCCATTGTTTCGACAACTGAGGGGATTTTACAACCATTAGGGATCTATATAAATAACATGTTGCAACCGTTGGTACAGAAGCATGCCACTTACATAAAGGACACCACACATGTTTTAAATATTCTTAACTCATTGAAGACCGAATCAGGTGACAGTGGATCTAAGCAACCATTACACATCCATAACCCATGGCAAGGGGCAGGAAGTGTACAGTGGATTCTATTGAAAGAAGGTAAGGTGGGGGTACTCAAAGGATTTATGTGTTTACTTGATTTTAACGCACAGAATTAGTATTTTAAATTTAAAACTGATTTCTACCTACAAATCAGCGGTACCTCAATGGGTCCCATCATGGCACCAGTGTGTGCAAATTCTTTTATGTTTAAATTTGAGGATGACTTCATTATACATTAAGCGATTATTATTATTGGGGCAGATACATAGATGTTTTCTTAATTTGGAGAGACACCATCGATACACTTTATAATTTTCTAGACTACTTGAATGCTATATATTCCAGAATACAATTCACCCATGAAATGGGCAATCCGGTACTGTACTTCTTAGATGTACAAATAACACCTAATGTACCTGTCTTTGAAACCACTCTTTACCACAAATCAACAGATCGTAACAACCTTTTACAATGGATAAGATTTCATACCTATGCCACACTGAAAGGCTTACCATGCAGCCAGTTACTTCGAGTGAAATGGATTCTTAACAACGTGGATGTATGTAGACTAGAGTTTGATAAAGTGATCAAAAAAAGTTCCAGGCAGGGGTATCAGAATGATGAATTGGAGGTTGCAGCCTGAAGGCAGAATCTCACACTAGGACATCAATTTTAGATACTAAGAAAGCCCCTTCGCCAATAGCGAAATCAACATTGGTATTTGTGAGTAAATAATGCACTCCATTTGCAAGAATTAAAAAAAATAAAAAAGTATATTGAAACAATGGCCAGTATCATCATGATTGGGGAAACCTTTTTTGGAAAAAAAAAAGATTTTTGCTTTTCAGGGGAGTAGCAATTTAAGGGATTTACTTGTCAGAACCGAACACAAACCGATACAAACAACAAGACCTAAACAGAGGGGCACATTCCCCTGCTTATCATGCAGCAACTGCAATAACATTATTAATGGTACTGGTTTCATCCAAAAACAGGTGAAAAAAATGTTGCTTCAGCATTTTGCCACATACAATACTAACAACATTGTATATGCCATTAAATGCCCTTGTGACCTTTTTTATATAGGTCATACATGTTGCAAAGAAAGAATCAGATGAAACAAACCCAAATGTAATATTAGATGCAACCAAAATTCAGCAGTGGCCAGACATTTTGACCAGTATAATAAACACCAACCATCCCAGATAAGATTTCAGAAGTTGTTGATAATAAAACATTGAATATGAATATCGGCAAGAAAATTCAACAATGGGAATCAGACTGGATAGATAAGTTGGATACAGTATTCCCTGGAGGGATAAATGAGGAATTCAATGTGAGCGGTTGTTAGGCAGAAACCTGTGCAGTTCCCTTGGGGAACACTGCAAAAGATTTAAGACTACAGGTAGAGCAGTAAACCCCTTTGGTAGCAGTCTGTACCACCCAGATTTACCTGGTAGCTGTGGCTGAGCAGTCAGACTTCTCTCAAGAAGAGTTAGGCAGTATGTAAAGTATACACAATATGTACCAAAATACAATAGCACAAGCAAACATTGACCAGAGCTTGGTTTCAAAAGTATATAGTTATTTATTTAAAATACACATAAGTTAAAAACACTCTAGCAAAAATATAGTAAAAGCACTTCAACACAGTTATACTGAAAGTAAATTCGATCCTTTCTCCTATCTAGACAACTCTAGGTTAACACCACTTAATTAAAACAGAGGTGAGTGCTTAACGTTAGATGACACTCTAGTAGTTTCCAAGAAAGGGAGAGAAACAGCAGAAATAGGTTAGACACACCACTCTAAGGTCCAGAACACTTGCAATAGGCTTAAAGAAGAATAAAGTCACAGGTGAGCAAAAGTCACTAGGCAGGGCCCACTCTTAGAGTAGCCGGAGCGAAAATGTGCCCAAGATCACACTGTTAGTTAGAGATTCAAAGTCTTGCAAAGAGTCAAAAAGAGTTTAGAGTGGCTCAGAAAGTTTAGCCAAAGTGTCCCAGGCACTCCCAGGTTCGAAAGCCGGGGACTAAATCTACCCCGTACAGTCGGTAGCAAGGGAAGCCAGGCGGAACACAGTACCTTAAGCGGAAAGGATCCTCCAGCGGTGGCAGTTGTTCCAGGCAGTGGCAGCAGGGCTCGACGTCGGTCAGGGGAGAAGAAGTTCTCGCTGAAGAGCAGAAGAAGAGGGTCGTTGCACTGCCCGGGAAGAAACCAGCCGCGGAGTCCTCCGGTTAAAGGGTTGGTACCGACTTTCGCGGTATGGGGGTAAAGTGTGGTATTCCGGTTGCCGGGGTGCTTGGCACAGGCAAGGCGGCCACGAGATACCTCAACGAACGGAAAGGAGGCGAAAACTGGTTGTCCCCACCAGTCAAGGGAAGGAGCCACTCCGTTAAGAGTTCTCCTCGGTCGTCGGGAAAAAGTGGTGAGACGGTTCAGCAGGGCTCCACCGGGTGGTGTCGTCGAAGCAGGTCGGCTCAGCTCTTCCCTCGTCGGATTCTTGGTCCTGTGGCGACTTCTGAAGTCCCAGTCCCCAAAGCCCTGCTTTTATGCAGCAAACCCCCATTCACCCAGCCTAGCTGTCACTCAAACATGCTAAGTGGTGAGCCGGGCGGCTCACCACTTGGGCCAATCAGGACGGAGTGCGACTTGAGTTACCAAGGTAACTCAGTCCAGGGTGCCTAAATCCCCCCCCACCCCTCCTAAGTACCCCAGACAGAGTGGCACCACTTTGGAGGGCTTCTGTGGAGAAGCCCGCCAAAAGTGGAACAAAGGGCTCCACTTTGGGTCAGAGTTACAGAGGCGAACACCAACGCCATTTTAGAATCAAGTTTTGGCAAAAAGTCCCAACCGGAGTTATAAAAATAAATATATAAACCGGCGGTATGTTTAAGGCTACCGTAAATAAATAATTAAATGTGTTAGCCTAAAACAATGGGAAATCCCATAGGGAAATATTCGCGGTCGAATATAAAAAGTAGTTTCCACTGCCACCAGCCAAAACTCGATCAGGGGGGACGGAGACGTGCCCCCTCGACTAACAGACCCTGGGGCAATCGAATTGCCCCAGCCAGTACGTCCACAATATGATGGTTTGTACTGGTTCTGTTCAGGATTCAAGACTAGCAAAGTCTTTGGTGACTTTACATGCCCTGGGAGACAGTAGTCAGTCCCAGGGTATGGAGTCTATGTTGGGGAGTCCCTAGGACACCCCTGGGTCACGGCACAGAGGGTGCTGTGTGACCCACATCACAAAAATACATGAGGCCCTATGGAGTAAAAGACCCCATAGCCCATTCAACACAAGGTTTAACCAAGAAAACACACTTCAACATGTCCAAGAGTGAGGGTAAAAGAGTCTCACTCTTGGCAGGAGAAAAAAAAATTAAACCCCAGAAATCCAGCAAAGCTGCTGGGGGACTCACTAGGTAGGGAAATTCAGCCTAAACAGAGAATTCTCCCTAACACTCGCCCCCCCCAGACTAAGGGACAGGAGGATTTAATCCACTCCTGGATGAACCTCATACCTCTAGTCGATGATATACATCCTAGAGAGTCCATCAGCATTTTGATGGTGACACCCTGACCTGTGCTCAATGGTGAAATCAAACCCTTGCAGGCAGATTGACCACCTCAATAGTTTTGGATTTTCCCCTTTCATTTGCATTAACCATCTCAAGGGTTGGTGGTCAGTCTGAATAACAAAAGTAGAACCATACAAGTATGGCCTAAACTTCTTCAGTGCCCACACAATAGCAAAGCATTCTCTTTCGATAGTTGCCCACCTTGTCTCAGGATCCTTCAGTTTCCTACTGATGAAGCAAATGGGGTGCTCCCTACCCTTCTCATCCAGTTGGCTTAGAACTGCACCTATACCTACATTGGAAGCATCAGTTTGTACAATGAAAGGTTGGTGGTAGTCAGGAGCTCTCAATACTGGAGCTTGGCAAAGAGCTCTCTTCAGTTTTTCAAAGGCCTGATTGCACTCCTCATTCCATTTTACCTTTTTTGGGAATTTGGGAGAGGAGATTACATTCAGTGGAGAAGCTATGGTCCCATAGTTCTCAATGAAATTCCTGTAATACCCAGTGAGGCCTAGAAAAGCTCTCACTTGGGTTTGAGTAGTTGGTGTTGTCCAATTTTGCACAGCTTCAATCTTGCTGGGCAAAGGCCTTATTTCTCCACCTCCTACCTCATGTCCAAGGTAGACCACTTTACTTTGACCAATCTGGCACTTACTGGCTTTGATTGTCAAATGGGCCTGTTTCAGAGCCTGCAACACATGTCCTAGGTGGTTCACATGTTCTTCCCAGGAGTGGCTGAAGACTGCAATGTCATCCAAGTATGCCATGCAGAAATCTTCCATCCCAGCCAGAACTTGGTTCACCATCCTTTGGAATGTGGCAGGTGCATTTTTCAGTCCAAAAGGCATGACCTTAAACTGGTACAAGCCAACTGGGGTTGAAAATGCAGTTTTCTCCTTGGCATGGTCTGTCAGGGCTATTTGCCAATAGCCTGACGTCAGGTCAAATGTGCTGAGGTACTTGGCTGCACCAAGTTTATCCACCAACTCATCTGTCCTGGGCAAAGGGTGGGCATCAGTCTTGGTGACTGCATTTAGAGCTCTATAGTCCACACAGAATCTCAAGTCTTTGGATCCTGCCTTTGGTACTAGCACAACTGGGCTAGACCATGGACTAGTAGAGGGTTCTATTACCCCGAGATCAAGCATCTTCTTGACCTCTCCTTTGATGTGGGCTCTGATATGTTCTGACATTCTGTATCCTCTGCTTTTGACTGGCAGACAGTCACCAGTGAGTATCTCATGCTGGCCCCAAGGGGTCAAGCCTGGTGACAGTGAGAACAGGGAGGCAAACTGATTTAACATAGATTTGCACTCCTCTTGTTGCTCAGGTGTCAGGTCTGAAGAGAGATTGACTCCTTCAACTTTTTCATCTAAAGGTACACCTCTGAGGAGATCAGGGAGAGATTCACTCTCTTCCTCCTCTGCAGCTGAAGCTAGAAGCAAGGCTCCTACATCAGGTCTGGAGATGTATGCTTTTAGTCGGTTGGTGTGGAAGACTCTAGGAGCTTCCCTGGGTCTGCCCAGATCCACCAGATAGTTGACCTCTCCAAGTTTTCCCACAACCTTGAAGGGTCCCATCCATTTGTCTTGCAAGGCCCTCTGCCTTGTTGGGAGCATAACTAGAACTAGCTGGTCTTGAGTAAACTCAACCATGTTAGCCTTCTGGTCGTGCCAATGTTTGACCAGGGCTTGACCAGCTTTCAAGTTGTCACTTGCTTCTGCCATCATGTGTGACATTCTCCTCCGGAGACCTATCACATAGTCAGTCACTCTGACTGGCTTGAGGGGAGGAGCACCTTCCAACCCCTCCTTAATCAGGGCCAATGGACCTCTGACTGGATGGCCATAGAGAAGCTCAAAGGGAGAATAACCTACTCCCTCCTGAGGGACTTCTCTATAAGCAAAGAGAAGGCATGGCAGTAGAAGGTCCCACTTTTTCTTAAGGGGTTCTTCCAAAGCACCTATCATGCTCTTCATGGTTCTGTTAAACCTTTCAACCAACCCGTTTGTCTGAGGGTGGTAGGCGGTTGAGAACTTGTAGGTAACTCCACAGGTTTTCCACATGGCCTTCATGTAGTGGGACATAAAGTTTGACCCCCTGTCAGAGATTACCTCCTTAGGAAACCCAACCCTGGTAAAAATACCAAGGAGGGCCTTAGCCACAGCCGGAGCTGTAACAGTCCTCATAGGAATGGCCTCAGGGTATCTAGTAGCATGGTCTACTACAACAAGGATAAACCTGTTGCCTGAGGAGGTTGGAGGATCAAGGGGACCAACAATGTCAATCCCTACCCTCTCAAATGGGACTCCCACAACTGGGAGAGGCACTAAAGGTGCCACATTCTTGGAACCAACCTTACCAGAAGTCTGGCAGGTATGGCAGCTCTTACAATATCTATCTACTTCAGCCCCCATCTTTGGCCAATAAAAGTAGAGTGAGAGCCTTTCCTTGGTCTTCTTGAAACTCAAGTGGCCAGCCAAAGGTATCTCATGGGCTAGTTGTAAGAACTGTTGTCTGTTTTCTTGTGGGACTACAAGGCGTTTGTAGTCTCCAGGTTCAGACTCAGTGGGTTCACTGTAGAAGAGGCCATCTTCCCAGTGCAACCTATACTTCCCAGGCTCTTGCCCATCAGCTTGAGAAGCTGCCTGGTGGCGGAGACCCTCCAGAGTTGGACATTCTCTTTGCCCCTTACGAAAAGCTGCCCTGCTAGGCCCACCTTCTGCCAGTAAAGACTGCAGCTCAGGATGGTCCTCAGGGTCCAAATCTCCAATAAGGTTGGGGCCTCCTTCTAGCTCTTCCTCAGAGTCTAGCTCAACCACACAGGGTCGTACCTCTCTCTCAGCCTCAGCTGGAGGGGGAGTTACAGGTGTAACTTTGGACAACCTAGGGGAAGTCCTTGTTGGAAGCACTGGAGTGCTTGCTGCTGGCTTTTTCCTAGGAGTCTTGGGTTGCCCCTTTGCTCCTGATCTGGTAGTTACTGCAGTAAGTTGCTCCAGTGGTAGAGGAGTGATTTCTGTCATCATCTCCTGAGATAACCCTCTCAGGGTTTTCTCCCTTGCAGGTTTTGTGAGTTCCTGAAACCTTTTGCTAGGAGGTCTGGGGGTATGAGATACAACTCCAAGAGCTTTGAGGTCATTACCCAACAGAACCCTACCTGGCACTTCACATTGTACACTGACAGGTATTTTTACAGCCATATCATTACATTGGATGAGAACTGGTAACTGGGGACACATCTGCACAGGCCCACCAGCTAACTTGGTGAGGCATTTGGGTGCCTTAGCAACATCCTCTGCCTTGAAAAATGATTCATCCACCACAGTTATGCTGGCTCCAGTGTCCCTAATGGCAGGAGTCTCCTGACCATTCACCTGGACACTGTCCTTATAATACTCTTTAGTATTATCTGGGATAGAGTTATAGACATCTAAATTCTGTTGCTCCCACAACCCCAGAGAGACTAAAGAAACACTAGCTGAGACTCCAGTGGGTTCATCAGCTAGTAATAGAAAGTTTCCACTTGCCATAGGTACTTCCTCTTCTGGAGCGAAGGCTAAGGAGGCAAGCTGGACCCCTGAAGGTTTACCCTTACATCTGGGATCTCCTTTCACATGGTCAGTAGCCTTACAAACAAAGCATGAGCCAAAGGCTCGCTGGAATGGAGGCTTGTTCTGACCTCCTTCTGGTCTGGGACCAGAAGGTACACTAGCCTGATTTGGTTTCCCTTGTGGCTTACCCTTATAGTTTTGTTTGGGGCCCTCTTTGGAATTTGTAGTATTAGAATTCTCTTTGGAGTCCTTCTTAGACTGTTTTTCCCCATCCTTCCTCTGAGTTACCCCAGAATCCTTGTGAGTGGCCCTGTTGGCAACCCACAAGTCAGCAGCCTTAGCTAGCTTCCGGGAATCTAATTCCCTGGAATCAGCCAAGTGTTGTCTGAGCTCAGGAGAGCAGGCATCATAAATAGTCTCCAACATAAACAAATTCTTCATACCTTCATAAGTGTTCACCTTGTAACCCTTAATCCATCCCTCTAAGTTTTTCAAACATTCATTCACCCAGGTAGCCCAAGGGGTACCATCATGCTTTTTGAGGCTCCTAAACCTCTTAAGATACTGGGAAGGGGTCTTCCCAAACCTAGCTATCAAAGCTAGTTTCACACATTCATAGTCCTTCCTATCCTCCTCCCCCATCTCCATTACCACATCAGTTGCAACAGGGGGAAGCCTAGAGAACAACCAGGTGAGTAAGTCATTTCCTGTGAGGTTCTGGAGCCCATGATTATATTCAAACAGAGACAACCAATCCAACACATCCAACTTAGGCTCATACATACCAACCAATTCTTTAGGCATCCGGGGTCTTTTAGGACTGGAACTTCTAGAGGAGCCAGAGAGAGAAACATTCTCAACAGATAATTTCTTCATTTCTAAGTCATACTTGAGCTCCATTTCCCTTAGCCTTAGTTCTTTGTCAGTTTGAGCATTAAGTTTCTTATACTCCAATTCTAGCTTCATTTTCTCCAGTTCAAAGTACTGAGGACTAAATGTGGGACCTGGTAAAGGTCCAGTAGGCACAGCAGGTAGAGCAGGCAGAGGCCTAGGGGGGACAGTTACAACAGCCTCACCCTCCTCTTCTGACTCTTCCTCAGAAACATCAACATTTTGCTCCATGTTAACTTCAACACTGTCATCTACAGTTGCTGGAGTGGTAGGTTCCTCTGAACCATCACCCAGACTTTGGTTAGCTAACAATCTTTCAATCAGCTCCATTTTCTTGCCCTTAGTCAGGAGATCCTTATGTTTACAGAGCACTCTTAAACAATCAGCAGTTTTGGCTGCAAGGGACTCTTGACTATAGCTTTCTATAACTGACATGTTAGAGGTTTTACTTTTTCAGTGCTAAGCTTTGTGGTTAGTTGCACTAAGGTATCTAAAGCACAATAAAATGTATACTCAATACAAATCCCACCGCTGTACACCAGTGTTAGGCAGAAACCTGTGCAGTTCCCTTGGGGAACACTGCAAAAGATTTAAGACTACAGGTAGAGCAGTAAACCCCTTTGGTAGCAGTCTGTACCACCCAGATTTACCTGGTAGCTGTGGCTGAGCAGTCAGACTTCTCTCAAGAAGAGTTAGGCAGTATGTAAAGTATACACAATATGTACCAAAATACAATAGCACAAGCAAACATTGACCAGAGCTTGGTTTCAAAAGTATATAGTTATTTATTTAAAATACACATAAGTTAAAAACACTCTAGCAAAAATATAGTAAAAGCACTTCAACACAGTTATACTGAAAGTAAATTCGATCCTTTCTCCTATCTAGACAACTCTAGGTTAACACCACTTAATTAAAACAGAGGTGAGTGCTTAACGTTAGATGACACTCTAGTAGTTTCCAAGAAAGGGAGAGAAACAGCAGAAATAGGTTAGACACACCACTCTAAGGTCCAGAACACTTGCAATAGGCTTAAAGAAGAATAAAGTCACAGGTGAGCAAAAGTCACTAGGCAGGGCCCACTCTTAGAGTAGCCGGAGCGAAAATGTGCCCAAGATCACACTGTTAGTTAGAGATTCAAAGTCTTGCAAAGAGTCAAAAAGAGTTTAGAGTGGCTCAGAAAGTTTAGCCAAAGTGTCCCAGGCACTCCCAGGTTCGAAAGCCGGGGACTAAATCTACCCCGTACAGTCGGTAGCAAGGGAAGCCAGGCGGAACACAGTACCTTAAGCGGAAAGGATCCTCCAGCGGTGGCAGTTGTTCCAGGCAGTGGCAGCAGGGCTCGACGTCGGTCAGGGGAGAAGAAGTTCTCGCTGAAGAGCAGAAGAAGAGGGTCGTTGCACTGCCCGGGAAGAAACCAGCCGCGGAGTCCTCCGGTTAAAGGGTTGGTACCGACTTTCGCGGTATGGGGGCAAAGTGTGGTATTCCGGTTGCCGGGGTGCTTGGCACAGGCAAGGCGGCCACGAGATACCTCAACGAACGGAAAGGAGGCGAAAACTGGTTGTCCCCACCAGTCAAGGGAAGGAGCCACTCCGTTAAGAGTTCTCCTCGGTCGTCGGGAAAAAGTGGTGAGACGGTTCAGCAGGGCTCCACCGGGTGGTGTCGTCGAAGCAGGTCGGCTCAGCTCTTCCCTCGTCGGATTCTTGGTCCTGTGGCGACTTCTGAAGTCCCAGTCCCCAAAGCCCTGCTTTTATGCAGCAAACCCCCATTCACCCAGCCTAGCTGTCACTCAAACATGCTAAGTGGTGAGCCGGGCGGCTCACCACTTGGGCCAATCAGGACGGAGTGCGACTTGAGTTACCAAGGTAACTCAGTCCAGGGTGCCTAAATCCCCCCCCACCCCTCCTAAGTACCCCAGACAGAGTGGCACCACTTTGGAGGGCTTCTGTGGAGAAGCCCGCCAAAAGTGGAACAAAGGGCTCCACTTTGGGTCAGAGTTACAGAGGCGAACACCAACGCCATTTTAGAATCAAGTTTTGGCAAAAAGTCCCAACCGGAGTTATAAAAATAAATATATAAACCGGCGGTATGTTTAAGGCTACCGTAAATAAATAATTAAATGTGTTAGCCTAAAACAATGGGAAATCCCATAGGGAAATATTCGCGGTCGAATATAAAAAGTAGTTTCCACTGCCACCAGCCAAAACTCGATCAGGGGGGACGGAGACGTGCCCCCTCGACTAACAGACCCTGGGGCAATCGAATTGCCCCAGCCAGTACGTCCACAATATGATGGTTTGTACTGGTTCTGTTCAGGATTCAAGACTAGCAAAGTCTTTGGTGACTTTACATGCCCTGGGAGACAGTAGTCAGTCCCAGGGTATGGAGTCTATGTTGGGGAGTCCCTAGGACACCCCTGGGTCACGGCACAGAGGGTGCTGTGTGACCCACATCACAAAAATACATGAGGCCCTATGGAGTAAAAGACCCCATAGCCCATTCAACACAAGGTTTAACCAAGAAAACACACTTCAACATGTCCAAGAGTGAGGGTAAAAGAGTCTCACTCTTGGCAGGAGAAAAAAAAATTAAACCCCAGAAATCCAGCAAAGCTGCTGGGGGACTCACTAGGTAGGGAAATTCAGCCTAAACAGAGAATTCTCCCTAACAGCGGTTTCCTATAAAGCAGATATTTTTATTACCTGTATTGTGGTGATTGTTATCCTTTTCAAGACAATTCACTTATGTTTATTCAAACAGTGGTTTACATAAGTTAATGTACATTCCTACAAAGTGTATATTTCTGGTTACTAAACCTAGTGCTTAAGAGTATAGAATAACATTACGTGGATACTGTAGGTCAAAATTTGTCTATGTACAACAAATGGTTTTTAAGCATGCTTTGTCTGTATTACTCCAACAATTATTTTGTATTATTTTTTTTTTATTATTTATTAAGCATATAGAGTAAATAAATACAAACTTTTGCTTATTTCGCTCACTTACAAGGCCAAACCATATCTTGGAGTCTTCCTTGTATTTCTATAGCAATTCCTCCCATACTTGCCAATTTGTAATTGTTTATTCAAGTCCTCTTTGGTTTGGCCTGAGTATAGGCATATATCAAAGATTATGCTTTTTCCTTCGTCATGAGATCCTTTTCTATTACACTGTGTGATTCCTGTTTGTTTTCCAATTTGACCATCATCATTTGTAGGAAAATTCCAAGAGCTCTCGTGGTTTTCTGATTTGGGTTGTCGTACAAGGTTTCCCACCATAAATCGGAATCCAGCCCACACGTCGAAGTTAATGCTGGATGTAAGAATAGATCTCTTGCTAATCTTAGTTCAGGACAAAACATTATTAGGTGTTTTAAAGATTCCACTTCCTGCTCACAGAGCCGGCATATGTTATCACTTACTGTGCCGTATTTTTTCAAATTTGTTTTTGTTCTTAGGATATTTAATCTAAATCGTAGGATTAGATCCCGATGAATAGGATTCCCGCTCTTTTTTAAATAACTAGGTAGAGTTTTTGGTACTGATCTGAGATTATTTGAGAGCATGTGAGATTTGGAATTGGCGCGAGCAGTTTCTGTTTTATCCCAGTTAGCACACAGTAACGCAATCTTCACCCTTTTAGGGTTATTGCATAATGTGTCCTCAGAAATATTTAAGTTCTGTAAAAGATCTTTACATTTTTCTTTCCAGCTAGACAGTGGCCAGAATTGCGCTTTTATGTTTTCATCCTTTAAGATTTCATATTGAGGTGGACAATCTTTGATTAGTGTCTTTCTAAATGTTAATAGGGCTTTCCATATGATTGTGGCCTGCAGGGAGTACAAGCCCAATTCATGTCGTATTATGATCATTGGGACACATTGAGGTAGTCTCATTAGTCTTCTCCAAAATGTGGCTTCGACCTTGCCCCAAGTTTCCGATGGTATTCTGAGTGCTGTATCTGCAGCATAAGCGACAGACGGAATAACTTTTGTATTATAAAAGTCAACTGTTGGTTGAATCGAAAACCTTCCGAATTTTTGTTTCAATATAAGCGCTTGTGCCGTTAGTTGACTCATTTTATGCAATATGTGCTCTATCCACGGTTGGTCGTTCCAGTCTGCACTTATTATTGCTCCCAGGTATTTTGCGCTCGTTGTTATTGGAATAACTTTGTTCCCGACATACCATTTGAAAGACTTTTTCTCTCTGACTCTTGATGTTTTCATTATTAGGATTTCAGGATTTATTTCTTGATTATTTTCTTTGACATATGTTTCTAGGGCATCCAATTTTTTCTGCAAACCGATTGGGGTCTTATCCAAGATGATTAAATCATCTGCATACAACAGATGACCCACTGGTAAGGTGCCTATTTTAGGCGAACAGCCTCTCGGAATGACAAGCCGGTCCTTTATCTCCAGAATGTAAAAGTTATAAAGGATCGCTGCCATAGGGCACCCTTGCTTTAGGCCTCTTGTTGTCGGGATCGGTTTGGTTAGGTTACCTTTTTGATTTAACCTTACTTGAATGCATGTGTCAATATGCATGGCTTTAATAGCGGCCACGAGATCTTCAGGGCATCCCCTTTGCTTTAGCTTTTTCCACAGGATTTGTCTATCCACTTTATCAAAAGCGGCGGCCATGTCTATGCACGCCAGGTAGAGTTTCTGTTTTTCGCAGATAGTTTTAGCCTTTAATAGGTTGAGTATGAGCAAATTTAGCCCGCAGTCAACTTTTTCAACAAACCCTGTCTGCCGTTGGTCGTAGTTTCTTGAGTGTATGATCCATTCCTTTAATCTCTTTAAGAGGATACCTGCAAATATTTTACCTATTACGTCCAACAAAGATATTGGACGATAATTCTCAGGCTTGCATCTATCTCCCTTTTTGTGAATGGGAATAATAATGGCTTTAGTCCAAGATTCCGGTATTTGTTTAGTTTTGATGATTCGTTTAAACAGTACGTAGCACATGTCGGCCCACACTTCAGGTGCTTGTTTTAATATGGCGTCTGTTAGGCCATCGGGCCCAGGTGCCCGCAAACTGCTTGCCTTGTTGATCAGTACAATGATTTCCGACTTCTCGAATGGTATATTCCATGGAGTCTTATCCATGATTATTTGCATCTGAGCATCTTCTCGCATCTCCTGGCTATAAGCTTTTTGGAAATATTGGGTCCATTTTTCTTCGTGAATCGGGTTTATCTGTTCTGTTCCTTGTAGTACGCTTGTTTGATTCATTAGAGCCCACATGTTTTTATTGGAGGTAGCTGATAGCATCTCTTCAGAGTCTCTTTGAAACAGTAAGGCCCTGTGAGATTTAGCCCAATTACGGTAGGCTTTTTTTAACGTTGCCCTTTCTTCACATGCCCCCTCGGTGTTCAGTTTGTTTAGAGCTCTTAGCTTTGTTGCTAGCTTTGATTTTCTTTCAGCCAGTTCAGAGTTATATTTATGTAGTCGTGGAGGTTTTGGCTGTATCTTGTGGCCTGATTTTACTCTGAAGGTGGAAAGACATGATTCGTATTCAACTCCCATGTTTGTTGTTAATTTCCAGCATTCTATGGTTTTTTTGAGCTTCGATGTCATTTTTGGTGCTATTCGTAATCTGTTAAGGCCATTGTTTATTTCAACCTTGTGAGGCCAGTGGTTTTTTTGGTAGGCCGATGTACTTTCCTGTGGTTTGATTGTTAGTACACACGTAAGGAGAAGTATTTTGTGGTCGCTTTTGCTTTATTTTGTATTATGCCTATGCAATGACAGTATGCTAAAATTCTGCTGAAGCTATTTGTAGACCCACTATTGTAAATCGTGCATAAGCTAAATTACAATATTCTTCTCAAACACATACAGAGTCTCAAATAAAGAATGAGACCATCATTAAAGGAAAATGTTCTACTCAGATGCTATGATCATTTTAGATCCTTAATATGAACTTGATTTGTATGTTGCAATAATGTAATAGCCTGGTCAAGAAAATGAAACTCTGTTTTAGAGACATAGAAATGTATCTACTTGAAGGGGCGTGTTTTTGCATGTTTAAATAGTTGTTACTATGTATCTGGGTGACAGCATGTACACTAGATTTAGTAATGTACAATTATGCTTGATCTATGTATAAGTGTAGTTGTACTGGTGCTGTTTTAGCATATAAGTTTAAGCACAACACTAGAGATTTACATAGAGAAATGGAACATCATATCCTGCACACAATGACGTCACAAGGTGTCGTGACGTCACGCGTCCACTCTGTAGCAACAGAGGTCATGGCACTCGGATACTACAAGAGGTCCGCAACACCACGGTTAAGGACTTTTATTTGCCTGTGAGAGCAGATACCACTACTAAGACCCAGCCTAGCTACTTTGGTAAGAACAATGGAGATATTATATTGTTATTTTTGAAAGTGCATATCATGAGGGAGATTAGCCGCTTGACTCTATTTTGCTTGTTTTTCAGGCATTTTGTTCACATATTTGCAACAGGAGACATGTACATGGGTCCCTTTCGTTTGTTATTTGTGTTATTTTTCACCTTTACTCACTTATCAGTATAACTTTGAATATTCCCTATACCAACAGGCATAGGACATCAGATGTACACACATACACCCTCAGGTTTGAAAGCTTTCTCCATAACAAAGTCATTATGTTGGTTAACAAGAGGTTTAACTTTACCTCAATGTCAGGGTTAGTACATTTACTTATATTGTTTATACACATTTTTGTATCACCAGGTTTCAGATATTTTTATTGGGTGTATCATCTCTTTTAGAAGGACAGGTAGGAAATAAATGTGTTTTAAGTTCAGGATATATTTTGGATGATTGTCTATTATATATTAACACTTAGAAATCATTTGTATTATGTTTTTATAGAAATAGCTATGACGACGGACATGCTGGTCCAAAATGCATTGGCTTTGGTTTCTGCCACTTTTGTTAAGAGAAAACAACGAATGCACCAATAAAAAATACTTTTTACAGAAGATTTATTTAACAAGACTGATTTGTATATGTACTTGACAATATTGAATGTTCACTACATCAAGGCATCCCCAGTTTTTCTTTTCTTCAAAAAACATGTATTTAACATACTGTAATAAACAGCAGATGAGTGTGACTAACAGGTACAGATCAAGGATATCTGGTGATAAAGTCTTCTGTGAAGCAAATCTGGTACATAGCAAAGACAGATCCCAACTTCCACCCCCGCCCCCATGAGCTGAGTCAACCCATTTGCCATCCAAAGATAACATTACACAGCAAGAAGTGCTGCATCAGGCATCCCAAGATCTGATGAAGTGTATCATGAGATCATTTTCTGTGGAGTATTTCTGCTGACTGAGTGCATAGTCAGGTTCTGGAGGACGCCTGGAAGTGATTATGACCTTATCACTATGACTGAGTAACTTGTGGTGCCCGTCCATACCCCATTTTCTTAATTGCCAACATCAGTGCATATGTCTGCATGGCGGTCTGGCCTAACTTGTAGCAGACTGGTTAGCATGATCTCATCAGGGGGAGCACAGCACCAGGTGTTTGAGGACAGAGAACCTCGTTCTCTTAACCTACGCTGGGACAAGCAGAAGACTAAATCACTAACCTCTCTGCAATGTGCTTTCTGATGGATGTCACTCCCACAGATCCATCTGTGATATCCATCTTCCAGCACAGCTGCGCTTCAGAAACATTTCCGCTGCTAGGGGACGTAGCGCGGCTTCAATCAACAACTCAATGCGCCAGACATGACTTTGGTGCAAGTATATATGGAGGCCCAGTGACCTTAGTTCCACACTTTTTCCCTAGCACTCCTACGCGGAGGGACCGCAGAACCAAGGTGTATGGTTATCCGTCAAGTGGGGTAGTTTGGGAGGGCAATGAGGAGTCTCTGGAAGAAACATCCATCAGAAAGAACACTACAGTTACGTAATTTTTTCTTCAAATGGAGTACTTCCTCCCACAGATTCCTCAACGATGAAAAATTCACCCTTAGCAGATATTTGATCTGGGAGGAGAGCAAGGACACCACCTAAAGCAGAAAACACTGAAGGACTGTTCTACCAAAACGAGTTTTCTGACTGAGAATCCAAGCAGTAATGCTTCGCAAACGTGTACAGAGAGGCCTACATAGCTGCCTGGCAAACATCCAGAACAGGGAATCCACGTTGCACATCCACAGTGGCAGTAATCCCTCTGGTTGAGTGAACTCAGTCCTTCAGAAACATCCTTATTAGCCAGATCAGAGAATTGCGAGATTCAGAGGATGATCCACCTGGACAGGGTCTTTATTGTCGCAGCACTGGTAGCAACATAACCCAAAAAAAGCTGGTAATCTTTTCTGGTCACCCACACCTAGAGACAGTAGCTGAGGGCCTGCACCGGGTCCAGCCTATGGAAGCATTTCTCTGCCTTGGAAGGATGAGGCGGAGGAAAAAAAGAAAGACAGGATGATGGATTTATGAGAGGGATGGAAATCGGAGACTACCTTCAGGAGGAAGGATGACCTCATGCTTAACGTGACCTTCTCGTTATAAACAATGAAATTGAGAAGTTTAACCGATAATGCCTAGAGCTCACTCTCCTGTCTAGCAGAAGTGATAGCAACCAGGAAAATCACCTTAAGGGTGCATAATCTTAAAGGACACAAATGGAGGGTCTAAAACAGAGCATCTTTAAGAAGGAGGAATTACTCACCGCAATGATCTTTCTATGGATTCTTCTCCCGCAGATTCCTCATCTTGATAGATATCCATCATTCAGCACGGCTGTTCGGAAACATTTTGACAGGGGGCGTAGTGGACCTTGACTCGGCCGTCGATCGGTCTTGTCCGGCTCTCGATTGGCTCCAGAAGGGACGTCAGGCGTTGTATATATAGAACGTCACTGTTAGGAAAGATTTCCATTTTATGTGTAATTTTCCCTCCAGTTGTGAACCCCCCAACTTGTTGCTGTTGTCTGACTATCCTAGTCTTACTTTTTCCAGTGGAGCACAGCCTTCTGCTGCACTCTGCTGGGCTTTCACTCAATTTCTTATGGGGAAACTAACATGCCCTTAAAAACCGTCAATACTGGGAGACTTTGTTTACCTTAGTCTTTCACTTTGTTGCCAATTTTTAGCAACATGCTACCAGTGCACAAAGTACCATACAGTACAGAGCGCTGGGGTCTTCCTTTCATTTTTAAGGCCCTAGACACCATCACAGGAATTTACGGTAGAAGTACAAATTTGCCTTGGACAGAGCTGGTGGCAGCTGTCATTTTTCATATATTTTTAACCCTTTTGTGTGTTCCATATCACGGTTCCCACGTTTGGCACAAGACAGTGGCTTGGCCGCAAAATGGCCATTCCACGAGGTCCCTTGTTCTGTCCTTTGGCCATCTTGTCCCTTTGCCTTCCCCAGGCCAAGCAGACCCAGGAAAACCCTTATTTGGTCATGCAGTCCCCCACGCAAACTGAAGCTTTCGCAGTCTTCTGCATGCCTTGTGTGTGTGCCTCCAGGATGTGGGCTGGACTGTCTAGTTCCAATACACATCCTGGGTGCCAGAGAGTCTGGTGTGCTGGGAATGACTGGGACCTCTGCGGTCCATGATTGGTCCAGATCTGGCATGGCTGTATGTGAGCAGATCTCTCATTGGGTCCTCTTTGTTTTGGCGCCAAAGAGATTCTGGATAAGAGAAGGGCCCAAACACCCATACCAGGTCGATCTCTTGAGTTCTCCCCGAGTTTAGGATAGGAACCAAGTATCCTGAAACCAAGAAGCAGAGTTGAGGAACCGCTGGTGATCTGCTGTAAGGTATGCCCCCCTGATCCCCCCTGCTTCTGATCGAACTAAGAAGGTCTGCAATGGCGCTTCAACCCTTCGAATAGTGGGACCAACTATTCACGGCACCTTCACATTAACCGGAAAGCAAGCTTCTCTTAAGTGTTCTTGGGCCAACCAGTGAACTGACCAGTTTGCACGGGACCTTTGCTCTAGAACCGCCGCCGTCTCAAGTTGACACCCGAGACATTGGATATCGTAAGCACCGGCTAGAAGGCACTCTCCAGCCGAGTTTCGTACACCTTGGGGCCCTAGGTCTGGAATTATGAGAGTATGCCTGAACCCGAGTGCACGCGGTCACTGTGTCGCCCAGCCGTGGTGACTAACTTAGAGGGTGTGCTGCTGCTGTGCCCCCCTGTGCCCTGACACAAGCTGCAGTGGATTCAAGCTGATCCCTTCATCAGGAGCGGAGAAATCGCCACTGTCCCGCCACTGAATCATCCCTGTAACTCAGCCGCTGAAAGACGCAGAAGTGCACAATTGTAGCATTTGAACCCGCAACCGAAGTGTACTCAACTGCCGAAGTTTGGTCCGGAGTGCAACTTGGGTCAGTGAATACTTGCAACCCTTACCGGTGGCCACTGGCGCATCCATCCATTTTTACACATGAGTGTCCCCTGAGGGCCACTCACCTTTATCGAGGTAGCCTATGCTACCGAGCTAATCCCAACTCTTGGATCCTGTTCTGCCCTCTTGGGGAGACCCTCCTCGAATAGTGGGAACTTATTCTTCATTTCCTCACCTGCCTTCCTGAGCTGCTACAGCCCCTGGAAGAGACACTGTTTTTGCCCAACTGCACGATTGCGTGCCCTTGCATCCGAAAGTACTTTCTGAGCATAAGGCTCCACCCTTCTTAGGGATTGGACTGCCTCTCAGTTAGGGTTTGATAAGTGAAGGACTGCCTAAAGTAAATTCACACTGTATGCTCCCTTTGTTCACAGGTTGTGGACACTTACTGTGTGCTATTCCTTTAGGCCATTGGCAACTGTATAGATGTTTGATAGTAGTGTTATGTTGGTCTAGTTATTATTGCTATTTGCTTTGTGCTTGATTTAAAAGGTATTTAATAAATGTATATGTATTTTTGATATATACACATGTAATGTTTGGTGTTATTTACTTTGTGTGCTCATTGTGAGCTTTCGTTCACCCTCACCCCTCCTGAGACCTAGTCTTGACTGCCGCCAATGCTACCTTGATTGGTCTCGCTTGTCCAGAAGGTTACCCCTGTTCTAGGAAAGTAGGCAGGCCTTCTGAACCTCTGCCCACCAGGTCAGAGTTCAGCAATCCATCTTAACAGTCACCACGCCCCATGCTTCAGTTCCTCTGCTTTTCCCCCCACGCTTCAATGATGCAGAATGAAATACCACAGGAGGAGGCCAATCAGCCGGTAAAAAACTATAACAAGGATACATCCCAACAGGGTGATCCCACACAACAATGATTGAAAAATCTTTTTTTGTCCTTTTTTTTCCTCTCGATTCAGAGAGAAGCGGTCATCTACGAGCCATCACCAGATGCTTTCACGTTTGGACAGAAGCAACAAGCCACAGATCCTTCTGAGCGAGGATAGATGGGAGGGTTGATGAGGAATCTGGAGTAAGTTCTCCCACAGATTGAGCAGACTGTTCTCCCACAGATTCCTCATCTTGATAGACTGCCCAAGCAATTAGAATAACAGAGGAGGGCAGGAAGATTTAAACCAGTAGATTCCGTAGAACCACCCTACCAAACAGAGCATCAGCCCCCCCCATGCAACATCCAAGGCATAGTGCTTGGAGAAAGCGTGCAAGGATGACCATGTGGCTGCTCGATATATATCCCTAACAGGAACCCCTCTTTGGAAGGCTGAAGAGGATGAAACCCCTCTAGTTGAGTGAGCCCTGATGCCCACTGGAAGCTCCCTGCCTGCTTATTGGTAACACTCGATATGCACAAAACAATCCAACGTCACCTAGTCGGTTTTGATATGGCAAGACCTTTGAGAGACAAAGAATGGGCCACGAGCAAATGATCTCACAACTGATCTCACGTCCGGAATTCGGAAGTGCAAGCAACATAGAAGCTTAATGCTCTTTTGGGGTCTAGGCAGTGCAACCGCCCTTTCTCTTTCGAGGGATGTGGAGGAGGGTACAAGACAGGCAAGTCAATAGACTGCGACAGGTGAAACTCAGAAACTGCATGCAGCAGCCAACAGGCAGTGGTTTTCCAAACAAAAAACGCGTGTTGCGAGTAGGAAGACTAACATCTGCCGATTGAAGAGTGACCCTGACTACCAGGAGGTAAACAGGAGATTTACGTATTTTTGGATTGAAGAACTGGAAATATAGCTGTTGAAAACACATTTTTAGCGTTTAGAACAGAGGCACGACAAATAGAAATGTTAAGTGTTTAAGGCCTAATGAAAACAAGGAGGAGGGCATTCAGCTTTGAGGAGACTAATAAGGTTCATAGTAATCAATTTTGAAATAATGTCATGGAGTACTTATAAATGGAAGAGAGTTTGTGACAAGTGGGGATAGGTGCATATTACTAATATATGGTGTTTTGTTAAAAAAAAAAAAAAAAAAAAGGGGGCAGTATAGCCCACAGCTTGACAACAAAATTCTAGTCAAAAGTAAACTAAGACATGGTCATTAATACCAGTGTTTATGTTGTTTCAGAGAAGGTGTAAGATTCGCTCAGGAATAAAGAACTCAGTATACGGCAGCATAACTAAGAGAAGAAGTGACACTTGTGACTGAAATTAGGTTATATAAAATGCCACCTGAACAAGAGCGGGAGTCGACGAACCCCTGAAGAAATTCCTATGATAGTTTTAAATGTTTATAGATAGGAATGAAACATGTTGGGTGAGAGAGGTATGAATAATTGAATGAGTGAATTGAGTATTTATGAATGATTAGCTATGAGCTTTTAGCCAATTTAATGTGATATCGGAACTAGTAACTTACTAGTTTAAGAACCTTTGAAGAGTCAATGCCCGTTTTTTCATTCTCTGGAATCTTATAGTGGCGATGACTGTTATATAGACAGTTTTCATGAGAAGTAAACAACTGTCTGTAATTTAAAGGCAATACATTTGTGTATGAATTGAATCAAATGTAATAATATTTTTGTGTACCAAATAAACAGTTATTGTTGTAGATTGGGTTTGTGTGCACTTCTGATAGCGATCACTTACCTTCTATGTTACCATTAGCCCCTGTGGTATTTGTGGAATTTTAAGGATAGCGTCCTGTAGAGGGGTTACGCGAGTAGTCTCTAAATAACCCTCAAGTCTTTTTGTTGTGACGAAACTCAGAAACCACCTTACGAAGGCACATGGGCCCGACGTTGATGGAGACTTCTCATGAAAGAACTTCAGAAAGGGAGGTTTTCAGCACAGGGCTTGCAGTTCGCAAACCCTCCTGGCAGATGTGATTGCCACCAGAAAGGCTGTCTTAAGGCATAGCAGCCATAAATAACATGAGTGTATAGGCTCAAACGGAGCAGCCATCAAGTAGGTCAAAACCAGATTAAGGTCCCCATCTGGGACAACAAATGGGTTTGGCGGAAACTTTTTATTAACTCCCTTCAGGAACGGGGCCATGACCGGAATAGTAAAAAAGGAAACTTGTTCTGGGGACCTCTTGAGCACAGACAGGGCTGCCAAATACCCTTGGACTGTGGCAACCTGAAGAGGCCATAACAGGAGGCACTATCACAGTGGTGGTGGGGCAAGAGATAGGGTCAGTCTCGCAGGTAGAATCTTCTCCACCTGCACGCATTCAGAGATCTAGTAGAAGGTCTGCGTGCAGCCAGCAATACCTCAAGTACCTCCCCTGAGAGGTCCCAGTCATCATACCTCATCCTCTCAAGAGCCACACCGGTGAGGCAGACAGATGGTCAGATCCAGGAGATCTGAGTACAAGGTTCTCCTCACCCACTCCGGGGTGCTAAAGATCATGGTCATTCGAAATCTCTTCAATCTCCTGAGAACCCAAGGGATGACGGGAATCAGGGGGAAGGTATAGTGGAGTGGGAAGATCCAATCCAGCAGAAACACCTCCCCCAGTGCATCGTTCGCTGGGAATTCCCTCGAGCAAAATGGTTTGCACTTCCTGTTGGACTCCATGGCGAACAAATCCACTGCCGGGGTAGCCCAGAGAGCAAAGATCCCCTCGAGGACTTCCTAGCACACGTCCCACTCGTGTGAGACCGAGCTCTGCCTCCTCAAGAGCATCCACCAAGGTGTCTGCTGTCCCCACCAGATGAACTGCCGAGATCGAGATTTGGTTCTCTCGCAACCAGAACCACGGCCGAATTGCCTCTGTGCACAGTGGGCAGGAGTGCACACCACCCTGCTTTGTTGAGGTAGTGCATGGCCACCGTGTTGTCCGTAAGAACAAGGACATACTTCCCTCTGAGAGATGGGGCAAAGGTCCTCAGGGCTAACCTGATGGCCCGCAACTCCAGCCTGTTGATATGCCACTTGGTTTATGATGGAGACCAGAGGACGCTAACCAGCAAATCCTTGCAGTGAGTGCCCCAACCCTTCAGGGACGCATCTGTGACCACTCAGGCCTGGGGCCAAGGAGGCCAGAAGGGTTCCCCCTGCCAAAAAGATTGCTGCAAGTGTTCCGTCAGACGAGTTCAAGGACTACTTGGTTGGGCACTGAAAGGCGATCCGTGAGAGCTCCCAGATACTGAGACCACGGGTCCCTCAGGAGCCACTGGAGGGATCTCATACGCAGCCTTGTTTCTAGCCCAAGAAAAATACAGGAGGCCATGAGACTCAAGAGGCGGAGGAAGGAAGCCACTGGAAGAGTGGCGTGGTTCTGAAACAAATGCACCATACGGGTGAGGTTGCTGACTCTCTCCTCAGGTGTCTAGGACTGCACCGATGAACTGGAGCCGCTGAAGTGGTGTCAAATGGGATTTCTTCAAGTCGAGGGAGAAGCCCAGCCTAAGCAGTAGTAGGCAGGTGTCCTCCAGATGGGACAAGACCTGCCCCACTGACTTCCCTCGGATCAGCCAGTCGTCAAGATACAGAAATACATGGACTCCGGATCTCCTCAAGTGAGCCGCAACTACCGCCATGAGCTTGGTGAAGACCCTTGGCGCAGAGGTCAACCCAAAGGGAAGTACTTTGAACTGATAGTGCTTGTCGCCTATGAGGAACCTTAAGAACTTCCTGTGCTCTAAATGTATCAGTACATGGAAATAAGAGTCCTGTAGGTCTATTGACACCAGCCAGTTCTTTAGTACGAGAGAGTGGAGAATCTCTCTCAACGTCACCATTCTGAATTTGTCCTTACTCAGGAACTTGTTCAAGGGTCTGAGGTCCAGGATGAGACAGAGACCTCCTCCCTTCTTGGGCACTAGGTAATACTGGGAATACCAACCTGACCCTCTCTGATCGGGAGATAACTCTTCCACGGCACCATTCGACAACAGGGCTCTCAGTTCTTCCTGAAGTTGCTGTCCCGGTTGGATTGGGGGAGGAGGAGGTCTGTCTGGACGCCTTTTTAGAAAACGCAGACAATAACCCCACGGAACCAGCGGCAGGGCCCAGACATCAGAAGTTATTTCCTGCCATTGAGACCAATGCCCTGCCAACCGTCCAACAACCAGTGCATTGTGGGAGGGGAAATTAAAGCAGCTCAGAGGGCGCGGGTGACCCTGCCACTGCTGCTGGTTTTCGGCCTCTAGAGGCCCCTCTCCCCCTTCCGGGATGCGAGAAGCACCTCTGCCCTGGCTTGCGGGAGCTGCGTTTTCCTGCATTAGGGCACATGACGTCTATAGCCTCTGCCCCTGGAGAAGCTGAAGGCAGGATTGGCCTGCTGCGCCACTAGGCCAAATGATTTATGGCCGCTTTTTGCCCAAAAAGCATGTCACCTTCAAAGGGCATGTCCAGCAACCTGTTTTGAACATTTGGAGAGAAGCCAGAGGTTTTTAGATAGGAATAGCATCAAATTACAACTGGTGAACCCATTGCTCTGCCAACGCAGTCTGCTATGTCCAGGCCTATTTGTAATGACTGCTTGGCTACCTCCTTCCCTTCCTCCACCAGCTGTAAAAATAAGTCCCGCATGGCACCCTCAGGGACCTATTCAGCAGCATGTTCTACAGCCTTCCATAAGCCAAAATAGTACTTGGCGAATCCAGATGCTACGTTAGTGGCTTTGAGCGCCATGCTACCAGAGATGAACACCTTTCTGGCCAAAGCGTAGGATTTCTTCCCCTCTGTGTAGGCAGATTAGAGGTGGATGGAAAATGGTGGAAATAGTGGCAGCCTGTATAACCAGCCTTTCCGGGGAAGGGTGTGTGACGAGGAAAGAAGGGTCTTCTCTTGCCGGCCTATAATTCCCTGAAAAATTGGCCTTCACAGGGGGAATGGTACAAGGGTGCTGCCATAAGGAGGCCAACGGGTCTGCAATGGCTGGGTTGAAAGGCATGTTATGATCGACTGTAAGATTCTCGTCCAAAATGTCGGTAAGCTATTACCTCTGAAGAGGGGTAGTGGACACTTTCAACCCCAGGGTGTCAACCACCCTGTGAACCAGATCGCCGAACTTAATATTAGTGTGGGTATAGGGCTGGTTTTGCTGTAAATCAAGTTCTGGGGAAGTAGCCATATCCAGACCACTGGCGTCATGTAGACCCTGACCTAGTGCCAATAAATCGGCCTGGCTGTCGAAAGAATCAATGCCATCTGCTACCGTGTAGACGGGGTTGACTGAGTCATCGGGGTCATCAATGCCAAATATGGAATACATCGATTCGAAGAAACCCAATCTCCACAGAGGCACAAATGAACCACAGCCGACTGTCGGCGCAGAGGGCTTGAGACTAGGTTTTCGAAGCCGAAGCTTTAGATGCTGAAGGTTCATTCGGCAATGAGACACGCTCGGATAACCGATGGGCGTCATGGGCCTCGGCCTTACGGTGACTTTTACCTGGTAGGCGTAATGCCCAAAGACGTTTTCGACACTGACGAGGTCGACGGAGTGGGTGGTTTGGGGTCGGGAGCACCAAGTGCCACTTTTGCCACCAAAGCTTGCTGGTCGGGGGCCCAACGTGCACCTACAGTAGCTTACCTTAAACATTTCTAACATTGAAGTTTTAAAACTGTCCCACTCTTACCCATGTGGTCGGTCCCGCCAAGGGCTTACCTCATTCCGACGACCAGCTGGACTCAGCGTCGATGGTGATGGTGCCGCCTCTTCTTCTGCGAGGAAGACGAGGAATGGCTCCTGGAATAGGTGTGTGGCGACGACAGAAGTGTCTCCTCTTGCCGGCCTATACTTCCCCAGAAAATTGGCGTTTACAGAGGGAATTACACAAATGTGCTGCCATAAGGAGGATAAAGGGTCCACAGTGGCTGGGTTAAATGCCATGTTATGCTCAACTATGGGACCCTCATCCAGGATATCAGTGAGCTCCTACCCTGGGAGAGATGTGATAGACGCCTTCAACCCAAGGGTGTCGACAACCCTGTCAACCAGAGCCTGAACTTGACATTAGCATGGCTATAGGGCTGGTTTCATTGTAATTCAAGGTCTGGAGAGGTTTCCAGGCCACTAGTGTCCTGTAAGCCTTATGCCTGGGTCAATAAATCGGCTTGGTCGCCAAAAAAGTCGACACTGCCGGGTCCCATGTAAACGGGGTCGACCTGATCATCAGGATCATCAGGATCATCGACGCCAAAGATGGACGGCATCGAGTCAAAGCACCCTAATCTCGATAGCGGCAGAAACAAACCATCACTGATTGTTGCAGCTGAGGTCTTGACCGCCGACAGAATATGGTTCGAGGTCAAATTGGCTTTGATGCCAAAGGTTCTCTCAGCACCGAGGGGCGCTCCGACGACTGATGGACACCTCGGGCCTCAGCCTTCTGGCGATTTCTGTCTAGTAGGCATGACGCCCGAAGGCGTTTGACGTCAACAGTGTCAATGGAGTGGCCGACTTGGGGTCTGGAGCACAGAGCCTGGCTTTTCACACCAAAGCTTGCTGGTCGGGGGCTGGAGCCGCACCTACAGTAGCTTGCCTTTTAAACATTTTGAGCAGATACTACTTAAAACCTTCCCACTCTTCCCGAGTGGTCAGTCACGTCGAGGGCTTACCTCGTTCCGACAACAAGCTGGACTTGCATCGATGGCGGTGGTGCCGCTTCTTCCGTGAGGAAGACGACCAGGAATGGCTCCTGGAATGGGACCGCTTCTTGGTCTTCTTGCAATGTCGTTCCTTCCCCTTTTCGGGGGTGGGCTCCTCAGTCTCAGCCTCCGATGACCGGACGAGCGACTGCGCCGGAGATTTGGCGCACGGTCGGCCCAAGGCCAGTTTACCGGCCCTCTCATGCAGGGATTTCGGCTGCATCTTTGCGCACGACGTGCAGGCCTCTGTGTCGTGACTAACACCTAGACAACACAGACAGACATCGTTGGGGTAGGTCACAGACATTTTGCCCTTGCAATCGCAGTGTCGCTTAAAGCCCGAAAAAGGGTCAGATGACATTGTGTCGAGGTGTTTGTAGGAAAACGCACAATTTGTACAAAAAAGCGTTGAGTAAACTTCAGCCGTGTTCCCGGTGCAGCGTGCAAGCATGTGGAAAAAAGGAACTAAAGCACAGGGCGTAGTGACGTTCTATATATACGACGCCTGACATCACTTCCAGGGCCACGATCGGGACCTGGACAAGACAGATCGATGGCGGAGTCGAGGTCCACTACGCATCCTGTCGAAAAGGTTCTGAACAGCAGAGCTGGATAATGGATATCTACCAAGATGAGGAATCTGCCGGAGAAAAGCAATTAATTGAAACGTTAACACTAAATTAAAGTCCGAAACTGGAACTAACTTGGAATGGGGGAAGCAGATTACACATTCCCCACATGACTGAGGACTGTGAAAACCTTGGTGGTTTCTCTTGAAAAGCGAAATGGCAGCAAGTTACTCCTTCACAGTGCCAATATGGAAAACCGTCCAGGCCTAAGAAAGCAGAAAATCATGAATGGAGGATGTGAACCAGTAAAAAGGTCCAGATCCATCTCCCAGTACCAAGCTGAAAATGTATACCACATGCAGGGCATGTATGGATTTAGTGGTGTGTATCCTATCAGAGAGGAGCATGTCGAAGATGTCCTCTGACAAGTCCCTTTCCTTAAACCTCAATGTCTCAGAAGCCAGGCAGGAAGTTTTAGGCTGGCGAGGTTTGGATAGAGCACTCGCCTTTCCAAATGCGAGAGGAGAACTGCTCTCCTTGGAAGGCGCCAGGGCGGGGAGATGGACATGTCGGCAACGAGCCCAGTCTGGAGGATCAAAATCATAGTGGACCAAAACAGGCATAGGCTTCTGAGAACCAGTGGTATGGCAGGGATCAGAGGGAACACATCATGCAGGTCAAACGTCCACCCAACCATCAGAGAATCCCTCAGAGTTAAAGTCCCTGATTACACTGGAAGCACTGAGGTCTGTCTGAGGAATACCTCCTCCAGAACCTCCTGACAGCCTCCACTCGTGGGAGTCTGAATTTGGTCTGCTCAGGGCATCTGCAATGATATTCTCCTTGCCTGCCAGATGAGCTGCCATTAGAGACAAGTTATTATCCAGAGTCTAGAACTACATTCACATTGCTTCGCAGCACAGAGGCAAGATTTCACACCACCTGGTCTGTTGAGGTAGTATATGACTACCATGTTGTCCGTTATGACCTGCACAGTCCTGCCCTGTACCGAAGGAAGGTGACCAGGGTCAACCGGATCGCTCTTAATTCTAGCAAATTGATATGGTCTCAGCATTCTAACGGAGACCAGGGGTCACTCACCATCAGGTCTTGTAAGTGAGCGCCCCAGCCATTCAAGGACGCGTCCGTGACTAGTGTCCATTGGACCACAGAGCACTGACAATTGAGAAACCACTGTACAAACCTCATGCACAGTCGGGCCTCCGGTACCACAAGAATGCAGGAGGCCATAAGGCCCAGCAAGCACAGGAAGGCGGAGGCTGGAACCCTCTCCTGTGATTGGAAGACAAGGATTATGTTGGAGATGTTCACCACTCGATCCTCGGGAGGGAGGCCTTGTCCAGCCGAGTGTCAAAGCACTACCCAATGAAACGGAGGAACTGAGGTGGCGGAACCTGCACTTCTAAAAGTTCAGGGAGATGCCCAAGCTGTGCAACCAGGCAGCATGTTCGGAACAAGTGTGCTAATGCTTGCAATAGGGAGCGAGCTCTGGCGAGCCAATAGTCCAGAAAGAGAAAGAAATTAATGCTTTAGCTTCGGAGGCAAGCCTCTACCGCTGGCAGCTGCTTGGTAAAGACTCTGGGTGACTAAGATAAATGGAATGGCAGGACCTTCAGTTCATAGTGGAAATGTCGCACTACAAACATCAGATACTTCCTCTGCTTTAGGCACATGGACGTAGGCATCCTGGAGATCCGAGAGCAGCCAGACCTGCAGGTAGAGGACTTGAAGGATCCGAGCTAGAGTAACCATCTTGAGCTTGTCCTCGGTACATGTTCAAGAGCTGCATATCTAGAGTAGGGAGCCCCTATCCCTTTTCAGCACTAGAAAATAGGTTGAATGGTAGCCTTTGCCTCATTCCGGGCGGGGCACCGGTCTATGGCACCCATCGCCGAAGCTGAGGAACAAGTCCAAGGGCAAGCACTGATTGGATGGTAAATGGTTTGGCAGGCGTTGAGCAAAGGAGAGATACTGAACGTCCTGTAAGGCCAGACGTAAGATGTGGTGCGATCCCACCCTTTGTTGAGCAGGAAAATTCTACCCGCAGAGGGAATGAGTGGTGGAAGTCTGTTTCACAAGGTCTTCGCACTCTGGTTCCGTCAGTGCATGTTGGAGGCTAACAAGCACCCCTTTCGAGCACCTCTTCCCAACCCTGGCTGGACACACTCCCTCATATCCCCTGCAGGGGGGTGCTTTGCAGCACCTGAGACTGCAAACCAAAGACCGAAAGAGAATTTGGCCAAGTCACAGGAGGCTTTAAATGGCCCTCAGGCCCAGGCATCTCAAGTCAAAAACCTTCCCGCCCCAGGTATCTGGCATTTTACTGTCCCTATCTGGAGGTAAAAAATGGAAAGATGTTTTCTCGACGCTTGTCATGACGACCTGGTCCACCGCTCTCTGGAGAGGTGTGCAAAGACAGGAAAGACTGGTAGAAGGAGCAGTCCTGTGTTTCATCATCAAATCCCAGTCCACTGTCATGCCCAAAGCTTGTTTTGACCATAATTCAAGGAGTTGGGCCCATCTGTGGACCTTCATCAAGAATGTCCGTTAGCTGCAACTGCACCTTAGGTCTAGAAGTGGCAGTCAACCCTTCGGTTTCCACCAACAGGCATTGAAATTAAGCATGAGGGTTCCCTGGGGTAGGTGCAAGGGGCATGCCAAACTCCGGAGGAGAAATTACTTACCAGTAATGTTCTTTCTATGGATTCTTCTCCAGCATATTCCTCATCAGATAGATATCCTTCCAGTATAAGCTGCTCAGAGAATGTTTTGACAGGGGCGCAGCGCACCTAGACTCGACCGTCGATCCACCTTGACTCGTTGCGGTGGTCGTTGGCTTGAGACATGACATTGGTTGTCATACATATACCACGTCACTATACCCCCGTACCTCAGTTCCTCTCATCTGCACGCTCAGCATGCTGCTCACTGGCACAACTCTCGTTAGAGAATGTTTTTTCTTCACAAAATTCGTGGTCAATTCAACGTGATTTCACCGGAATGTCCGGTGTCAAGGTGTTTGGTTTCAAATGGTTAGCAAAATAAGGGGTGGCTGCTAAAGTTAATTTCTCAGGAGGCTTTCACTTATAAATGGGGATGATGCATATTATACAGAAAAGAAGTGAAAAGCTAGCCCTCCCTCAGATCTCCAGACCTAGTTGCCACTCTACTTCTACTTTTATCTTGTTCTGCACAATTCATATAATTCATAGTGCATACAGATCACAAAAAACATTAAAAAAAACATTTTACAATACATTCTGAGGTACAGCAGACCAAACTAATTCTGATGTAAACTTCTGTTGTGGGGTTAGTACTCAAATTGCTTTGAATGCAGGCAAATATCTCAATCAGATTTTTCGCAATTCTTTGTTGAAGGGTGTATGCAAACAACCAAAACATTTAAATCTAGTTTGATTTGATGTAACACCATTCTCTCATCACTAGATCACACTCTATGTTAGATAGCAATAGTTCAGCAAAGCTTCAACCACCCAACAGCTACACTGTTAGCCAATTTTCTATTTGTTCAGAGGATGTTTCTTATACAGTTGCATGGACACAAAGTGTTTCAGCCCTTTTGATAATGGTTTGCACATCCAAGCGGCCATCCCATATGGTGTTCTAGTGGGCCTTCATCAGGACAGAGGATGAATTGATTGCGGGATATTAACCGGTATCCTAACCCTTTTGTGAAATCTATATTCAAAAAAGACATACAAAGTAAAAATAGAGACATTTCTTATGGTGAGAAATATTATAAGGAGTCCATCTCCATTCTATTTGGAGGATGGCTAACGTGTAGGTAGTAGTGACTGACCTGGCACTGGCTCAGTTCCCGGGGATACAAATGTTGAATGGAGTAACTAAGTGAGGGCAGCCTGCAAAAAGAAGTAAGGAGGCACATGTTTATTAAAAAGAAATTTGGACAACTGTCAGGTGTAGCACACACCTACCGTACCGTGACATGTAATTCTTAGGTTGAGCATTGAGAAGTTGATAAGTCTGTACGGGAGCTATTGGGCACCAAATCAACGTTTGTTAGTGTCATATCTCCGAAGTGGGATTTCAATACTAAAGGCCATCTCAGTTCATAGTCATGAATTTCTAAGTAAGGGATAATTGTGCTCGCACAGCTAACAAGGGCACCACCCATTTGTGGGAGTGCTCGTGTCGTGCTACATCTTGGATGGCTCAAATCAAAGAATTCCGACTAAATTGGACTCTGCTTGCTGCACCCATGTTCGTACGCTTACTGCTCCTTGCGTCTTTGGGGTATTGGACAGGACCTTCTAGATTGCCCACTGTGGATCTTGCCCACTATGTACATACTGGAGGAGCATACGGAGAATCCAACTTCGACTCCTCCCCTAGACACCTCTCCGAGTGGTGTCAGAGCCATCTAAACGTTCTTCTGTCCCAGTGAGATATGTCTATCTAAATTAATAAAACACGCATTAGAAAGCACTTCTATTGCTGCTCAATAAACAAAACTCGAGGATCGCGTCCGCTATGATTCCTGGATGCGCCCGCCATGCAGGGTTTTTGTGTAAAGCGTTACCATGGGAACACCTTTTTCTATTGCCCTGCGTGCATGGTGCGAGATCTCGCTCTGGCGGCCATCTTACTCTATGTGAACAAATATGGACATTACAGAGTGTATCAATTGTGTCTGGTGTTGTAAAGCAGCAGATATAAGTCGCCTCATGTCTGTGTCTAGGCGCGAAAAATACAACGCATTGGGATATCACTATTCTTTTCAAATTTCACAGAGATTTAGAGAGAACCTTTTTAAATACAAATTCACAAATAACAAACAATTGCCAGAGTCTTGTGCAACATGCGCTGGACTACTGCATAATGCACCGCTCTTGACCTTAATCTGAAAGGATTCCATATCCGTACAGTTAACTAGGGACAGAAAACAGAAAAACAAAAAAACCCAGAGGAATTGGTTTGAGTTCCTGCAGAAGGCCGATGCTGTAAACAAGATGCCGTGCAAGTGATATACCTATGGCTACAGTCTTGCTACTCTTTTAGCAATTCATCGCTATGGGGCATACATTCAATATTGTCAGACAGCATACCATTTCCCTCAAGGCTCTATATGTGTAATGAACTAGCAGGGGCTTGAGGCGCCTACACTCGGCCTTCCTTGATATGCTGGAGCATCCCATCAGCTATGATGAAGTTATCACAAAGTTAGATAGATGTCCGCTCTCCTGATGGACCCATTCTGTGTGCCATACATCTAGCATTGGCCACAGAAAGTCCACAAGCTGTCAGTAATTCTTCTAAATGAAGAGGTTCCACTCGATACTTGTTTTGAGAACTTTGGCAACAGAGTCCAGACATTGGAGCCAACGTTGTTCGAGTTTCCTCAGACGAATGTCCCGGTCTCCACCCCGGGGTAGGGCGACAACTGTCAATCACGAACCGGATGAAATCAACATGCCTGTGTTTTTCCTTTTTGAAATGGTCTACCATGGGTTTGTCTGGAATTTGGTTCTTCAGGCAGGATCTGTGCTCACAAATCCTCTTTCCGTTTCGCCAATATACACTAGGTTGCAGGGACATTTTATCCAATATATTGCCCATTTCGTTTTTTGCAGTTTCTGAATTCCTTAAACTCCCAATCAAGTCCATACAGGTTGGGTGGCGCTAGAGAGCCCGACCGTGATGGCGGCTCCTCTTTGAGGTCTGCAGTGAGCTCCCGAATATCCTGATAAACGCAGCGTCTGGGGAGTAGATAATTTCCAGCCAATGGCAGCAGTGGCTTTCTGATTATCCCCCAACAATAGTAAGAAAGTGAGACCGCTCATGAAGCACGTCTAACACCGGGAAATCAGTGGCAGGCCTAGTGCCGATGGACAAGCACACCAGCAATGAGATAAGTGTCCGGCAGGAAGGCAGTGGGCACCCGAAGAGGCGGGGGAGCGGCTATGACCCGCAGAGACGTCAAGGGGCCGAGTCGGCAGGAGTATAACTCTGTGGGTAGACCGTGCTGGCACATTACGCACTCCATCCGGCCAGACAACGGTGAGACCGTGATGGCGCAATGCATCACAGTAACTGGGAAGTGAATCCAGTCCTGACAGCAGCCCATCAGCAGACAGGCAACAACGATACCTCACACCAGCAAGCGCACAAGAGGTAGGTGAACCTGTCCGGTCTGCAGAATAAACAGCCGTAACTGCAATACCTGTCCAGAGAGCCCCCCTCCCCTCCGGCTCTTCTCCCATCCCTATCGAATAGGCGTACAAGGTGGGGAGGAGACTGACGAGAGGTGGGTGAAGGGGAGATTCCAGCTCCCTCACAAAAAACAAAAGCAGAGACAGACCCTCAGTGAGCACTGAGGGGAAACAGAGCGGAGGCTGTTTAGAGACTGCGACGAATCCCTCCTGACGCACCCACGCACAGTTTTCAACTCCTGGGACCGGCGTATAATGGGCTGTGGCAAGACGCCAACACACAACCTGGCAGAGAAGGTAAACAGCACAGCGCTACAGCAACGGGCCCCTACACAAGTCGCCCGAAGTGAATGCCACGAATTGTAGGAAGCACGGTGGAGGCCAACAATCTGCTCACAGACCCTGGACATACAAGCATGCAAAAAGGAGCAAACATCTGACTATCTGCAACCCACACACAGTGAGTCTGAGGGTCTGGACCAGCAGATGAAAACAAGGGGCTGGGGCAGTCCGGAGCCCACCCCAATGTCCACCAAGCACTAGCCCCAGAACCTACTGCACTGGGCAAGGTCGCTGAACACTATTGAGCACTAAGGCGGGATGAGATAAACCGATCCTGCTGAGACAATCTCACTGCAGTCGGAGAGTTCAAGTGATACTGTCACCCGCTGGGCCAACATAGCATCAAGACAGTCGGTGGTAGCTTGGAGAGCACTTCACTCCTCGCCGGAGGTCAAACTCTGCAGACAGAATGAGTAGAGCTGCCTTTCGAGGAGGCACCTGAGGCGGGACCCCAGTGGGCACTAAAAAGAACCAACCCACGGGTAATACGCTCCAATCAACTGATAAGAGTGTTGGCATGAACATGGAGAGCCAAAAGACATCGGGACAGCAATAATACAAGTCAAAGCACAGCAGAGTACGGGGCGAGACGCGGCCCTTTGGGTACACCCACGACATCACCAACCTGGCACACCAGGTCAACAGCCAGGAATGCAAGCTAGCCCAAGGCTCAGATGAAGGTGGGATCCAACTGGAACTCGCCCCCTTCCTTAAAAAGTCTCAACTTGGCGGCTGCCCGGAAAACTAAGCAGCCGTCAAGTGCGAGACCTCAGTGGAAATCGGGTAGTCAGCGATCTCTCATATTACAAACTAAAACAGAGGAAGGCTGACCCTCCTGATTCAGTTCAAAGGGGAGACACCAAGACCCTTCTAGATTAACAATCCCGTTGATATAACCCTGAGAAACTCATCAACTAGCACAACCCAGAGAAGGAGGCGAGGGAAAAGAGGGGACGCCGTTACCCACAGTAACCGGTACCTCCGATCGAGTGAAGGCTGCTGGCACAGCACTTTGACCCAGTTTGCTGCGAGAACCAAGGCATCCTGAGGAACCAAACCTGTACCAAACCAGCCCAGTTGAGAAACTGACTGATAGTAATCAGCAGAATTGACGACGAAGCCCACAGCTGTACACACCCTCCTACCACAGAGGCCGGCAATCAGGTGGAACCACATATCAAATACATGAGGTCAGTTCTCATCGGAGGACTCGACTCCAAACTAGACTCGCTAACCTCAAAAGTGGACCTCTTACAACACCGGCTCGATAAGCATGGCGACAGGTTAGACACAGTGGAGCAAAGAGTATCCAAACTCGAAGACAGAAATACCTCACTGGTAACCAGAGTGTCAGCACTGGAGGTCCAAATCAAAGTGGTGACGGCCAAGAATGAAGATCTGGAGGGGAAAGCCCGCTGCAACAACATTCGCTTAATCGGCGTGAGGTAACAGCATCGTTTTACCAAAATGGAAGTATTTGTGGAGACCATATGTAAGGACCTATCCGGAGAACCTGCTCTGTCCGCCCGGTTCCAGGAGTGGCACCTCGACCTATTATAGCGCGCCTGCTAAATTACAGGGACCGCAATACGATCCTCCGCTTGGCCAGGGAAAAAGGAGAACTTCACTATGACGGAGACAAGATCCAAATATACCCGGACTTTTCAGCAACAGTACAAGGGTCGCAAAGGTCCTTTGCTGGGGTGAAAAGGCACTTGAGAGACTTTAACATCCCGTACTCCATGCTATTTCCGGGAAAAGCTTCTTATCCAGCATGCCGGGAGGACCCAGTTCTTCAATACACCAGAGGCAGCAAGCTCCTTCCTAGACGAGATCGGCAGATGCCCCTCGGAGATGGCCAAAGACCCCGTAGAGATGATCGTGACCAGAGGGACCAAGATTTAAGCTGTACAAATTAAGTCATAAAAGGGTAGCAACACCATAACCCAGCACTGTCCACATACATTGTAACCAAATGAACTTGCTTCACAGATGCTCATTTACCTCAATTAAGAAGGGAGCTTGCAGATTCGGCCGGGCTCTAGCTCCCCAAGCTCTGCTCTGCATAAGGGACATGGGATAAGGGGGAGGGTTGTGTTAACGGGCAGGTTGAGGTTTGCCTGTGGCGCGAGGGAGGCACAAAGGGAATCTAGAGAACGAGAGCAAGGGGAGGGAGCCAGGGGATAGTTGAGGGAAAGGGTAGAGGTATTCACAGTTGTTGGGTGTCCGGTCATCGCCAGCCCACTCCGCTGGTGGATCCTTGGGAACAGGCAGCACACATCTTTATTGAGCAGGTCAAGGTTGGGCAGGTCCTGATTTTACCACTTAAGCACATCAGGAATAATGGGATTTAACATAATAACATTGAATATATGTGGAAGGAAAAATCCCGGCAAAATTCGGAGAATCTCCCAGTACCTTAAAAGACACTGTATAGATGTGGCACTGATTCAAGAAAACCCATCTCACTACTTCCTCCCAGCGTAGGTGGGGTGCGAGCTGGGGCTGCCACCGATACATTTCCTCCTACTCCTCCTATACCAGGCGGGTGGCGATCCTGATAAGTAGAGGGGTGAAAAACCGACCCATCTCGGTGGCTAGCGACGACATTGGGAGGTCGCTACTGGCTAATGGGGTGCTGGAAGGGATGCAAGTGGTCCTGGTAAACTCTTACGGTCCCAACATAGATAGTACAAATGCATTTGATTGTGTCATGACCCAACTAGCAGGGTTGCGCGCAACCACAATAGTGTGGGGAAGAAACCTCAACACAGCCCTGGACCTCATATGGGATAGCTGTCATGATCTCTGCTTCCAAAAGGTCAGGGTTTTCCCAACTCCCTTGGAAGCAGATCCATAACCCAGGTTCCGAGTGCCAACCAGTCCCAATTGGGACCTTTTGGACCCAGTCCTGGCGCCAGTGGCACCAGGCTCATAAATATGCCCAGTCCCAGCGCTGGAAGCGCCGGGCTCATAATGCTTGGGTGGATTTACCTGCAGCAGACCATGCTGCTTACTTGCCTGCCAGTTGAGCCTCTGATCCTCTTCTGTTTGGAACTACTTTTCCTGTTGGGTGGGGCAGGAGCCACTCCCTAGGTTCAGAACACTGGAACTCTTCTGGAAAGCAGGAACTCTTTTCTTACCTAGGCGTGGCTGTGGAAGGAGACACCTAAGCACTACAGGAGGCTATTTAAACCACACCCGATGGATGAATCTTGCTTTGCGTTATTCTGCATCCTCTGCAGCAGAACGCTCATCGTGTCTTCTGCATCTGATCCTGGGCCTAAGGAAAAAGGCTTACCATCCTGAATCCAGTCTTCAGCAACACCTATAAAGACAAGAAAGAACAGGTTAGCATTACGGTCTTCAGTGACAGCTCTTCACTTACCTGGGCCATCGGCTGTCACCAATGCCTCGCGCTGCATTCTGAAAGACAAAGGCTTACCTACTCTTCGTGCGCTCCGGAGGTCTTCACACTGCATTCCGGCATCTGAAAGACAAAATCTTACCAACTCTTCGCACGCTCCGGAGGCCTTCGGCGCTGCATCCCGCATCTGAAAGACAAAACAAGGTGCGTGTAAAGACATTGGGGAACTTTAATACTCACGTGCCATTACTCCTTTCCACATCTAACCCAGTGGGTATTCCGGCACCCTGCAGCCGCTCCGAACCTGTACCTGCAAAATAAAAAGACAGTTAGAGCGCATCGTGAAGCAGGCAACAAGCTCTTACTTACGTGCTTCCAGGCGCTTCTATTCATCACACGGGCTCCATCTTCAACTCACTTCAGCCCGTCACCCACCATCGCCGGAACCCTGCAAAACAAGAGACATCATTACTAAAGACTTTAAAGACATTAGAATTACTCGAAACTTACCGTTCGTGCAGTAAACGACGGACAGCAGTCCTCTGAAGTCAAGAGGCCTGCTCCCCTTATCCAGTGAAGAAACTGGTTACAGCACCCTGCCCCGGGGCAGATGGAGAGCACGGCGTTCACTTACCTAAGGTGAGAGCGTTAACCTTCGGGGTTCTACAGGAGGAGAGAAAGGGAAGAAGAGAGAGACATTCAATAACCCAGTTCATTAATCCCATATTTTCTATCTGCAGACATCTTACCCTTCGAGTCAAACATACAGTGCACAGAGGTCCAGCCCAAAGAGCCAGCCGTGTGTTACACATCACCTTTGAAGATACGGTATACGCCCAGTCAAGACCGGCACCTCTACGGGAATCAGGTGAGCGTTACAATAGCCGGGAGCCCGAGCGTAGCGTCCAAAGCAAGTTTACAAATACGGGAAATTTGCTCGCTATACAATCTGGTTGATGCATGGCAACAACGTCACTTAAAGGTCCGGGACTATACATACCACTCCTTGGTGCATGGCTCCAGCTCCAGACTTGATTACTTACTAGTGTCCCGGGAATGAAGGTTCCATTGAGGGGACAGTCGCATTCTCCCAAAAACGCGTTCCGATCACTCTCCAGTGCTACTAGAGTGTACACCCGAGACAGGCGGGAGGGGAGGCTCCTCCTGGTGTTTTAAACAGGGAACTATCTAGCATCCGGTATTTAATCAAGAGTTGCGAGATGAAATCCAATCCTACATACAAATCAATGTGGGATCGGTTTCCTCTGATGGAGTGCTATGGGAATCCCTCAAATGTTGCGTTGGGGGAGTATGCATGTCTAAAGAAAATGGAATCCTGCAGGTTATCAGAAGAGAATTTTCCAAAGGAGAGGCAGATTAAAACACTGCAGCGGCAATACACCGACAAGCGAGAACCACAGACACTGGCTCGACTGCGCAGGGAACTAGATTAGTTTAAAACGAACGCGGATGGAGAAATCCAGTTCCATCAAGTCCGACAATATGAAGAAGGCCGAAAGCACTCCTGGCACGGATGATAGCAGCAGACAGGCAGCCACCTTTCATATAATGCATACAAAACTCAAAGGGAGAACTAGCCCACTCTGAAGTGGATATAGCAGAAGCTTTCTGAACCCTTTACCAAGAGCTGTATTGAACTAAATGACCAAGTGGCCCAACGGCACTGCGTGAATTCCTTGAGGAGACCGAACTATATTGGATGGAAGAGAGCCTACAGGGACCACTTAACGAACCAATGTCCCTTGAAGAAATACTTGCAACAATTAAGGAACCCCCGGGATCGAAATCGCAAGGTCCTGATGGGCTAACAGGGAAATTTTACAAGGCATTTGCCCCAATCCTGGCCCCACTCCTACTAGGGGCATTCGAGGAGGCAATTGATAAAGGCACGCTCCCTCCAATGATGTGTAAAGCAAATGTAATTCTGCGCATAAGACAGGAAAACCACTGGAGGACTGCGCCTCATATAGGCCAATCTCATTAATAAATGTTGACAACAAAATGTTTGCCAAAATCCTGGCCAAACGGCTGCTCCCACTGATGCCGGGGCTAGTACTAGCAGATCAGGTGGGATTCATACCTGGACAAAATACTTTGTTCGGCCTCTGCCGATTTTTCAGTATCTTAGAAGCCCTGAACCCGACTGCCCAGGCAGTGGCAGTCCTTTTAGATGCTGAAAAGTCCTTTGAGTCTGTCGAATGGCCATATCTTTTCACAGTAATATGAAAACTTGGGCTGGGAACTTATTTTATCAAACTGATATCGCTTCTTTACAAGAATCCCTCCGCGAAACCATAATAGGGAAAGAGCGATCTAGCCCATTCATTATGGAGAGGGGGACCAGACAAGGCTGTCCGCTATCGGTAGTACAGTTCGCCCTTGCTATGGAGCCACTTGCGGCTGGTTTACAGAAATGACAAATTGAGAGGGTACTAAGATTGGGACCACATAAATTAATCATATCCCTGTACGCTGATGATGTATCCCTCTTCATCAGCGACCCAGAAACCAACCTGGACCCAGTCATGAGGGAGGTTCTAAGATTTAGGATCTTCTCCGGGGTTAAAATCAACCAAAGTAAGTCAGTAGTCCTCCCCCTCACCGCAGAAACCAAAGAATACCGAGGAGAATTTTACCTCAAATGGAAAACCACTGGCGTAAGGTACTTAGGGGTGATACTATCCCAAAACCGCGAACAACTATTTCGCGACAACCACGGAACGACCATAGAATCACTTTGGGAAAAGATAGCCACGTGGAGACAACTTCCGCTTGCGCTACTCAGGCGCATATCCATCACCAAAATGATTATACTACCCACATTATTTTACCTATTTGTCAACGTTCCAATGCTCCTATCAGGCATCTTTTTTCGGCGCCTACTGTCGTCGGGGAAACCAGCAAGAGTAGCCTACTCAACGCTCATACAGCCTACAACAAAAGGCGGCTTTGCTTTACCAGAGCTAGAACACCATTACTGGGCAACACAGGCCGACTGCCTGCCATACGTCCACACATGCAAGTTGAACGTGCCCCAATGACCCCTAACCTATTGAGAGCAGTAATTGTTGGGGAGCTCCTAGTCCCACCACACACTCTGAATTTGGTCCTGATCACTTACGTAGTGTGACAGAAGATGGCCACAAAGGTTGACATTGCTAGTCGATACTCTACGATACTAACAGCTAAACACATCCCCGGGCTCAACATAACAGGTGAACAGATATACTTTCAATGAGCGGGTAAGCTACAAATAGAAACCCTCTGGGACCTGTTTGTAAATAGGGAATTTCTTACGATCCATATGAGGAACGCAGAGCTGACTCCGCCCTTGACATTTTTCTGTACTTTCGACTTCAGCACACGTTTAAGTCCTTTTTCCCGTCATTCCCAGCACAACCATCAGTTTGGCAACTACTACACGGGGTAATCCAGTCACAAGGGGAGGGCCGGTTGATTTCAAGAATCTATAACTACCTAATAGTGGGCAAGTCGGGAGGAATGACGCCTCGAGGAAAATGTGGGAAACAACCCTGGAAGGGTCTATTGATGAAGACTGGGCATATATTCTGAGGCAGACCCAGAAGGTCTCCCTGAACTCTAGATACAAACTTATTAATTTTAACTTTGTACATCAGACATATCTCACTCCAGCCAAATTACATAGACACTATCAGCCCACTCCTGATGCTTGCACTAGATGCCGCTACACCCCTGCTGGCTTCCTCCACTTGGCATGGGACTGTCCAAGAGTCAATATATTTGGGCAGTGGTATTGAACAAGATTTCCCTGAATATTGGGGAACCCCTGGAGAGAAAACAACTTACATCATTACTGGGATGCACAAGACCCCTACAGATCACCATGAAGCAGCTTGCGGGTCTACTCTTGGTGTTGGCGCGCAGACGGGTAGCCATAACATGGGGGAGAGGCCGCCCACCCAACGCTCAATTATGGCTTCAGGATGTTGCATACTGCCACAATATGGAGGCAGCGTTCTTTAGGACCCTACCATTGTACACCCGGTCCCCGATATCTGGGCGCTTTATATTCCTTATCTGATGACTACTGATAATTGATAATTTGGCAGCAACATGGAGATTGCCAACCAGACCACACATCCCAGAGACTATGAACCTTATATGCTGCCTGATTCTGTATATTTTCAGGGGAGGGGGATGAACCGGACGCCTGCACTGTTGTTTGCTGTTCCTTAAATACAAAAATAAAGTATTTAAAAAAAAGTCCATACAGGTTAATTAGTTTCAAGCTGCTTGTAAGTGAGTAAACTGAGCAGTTCCCACATTTATTGTGGCCTACAACTGGTGGAAAGCCCTAGGTATTTAGGATTGTTGTGGATCGTGTGTACTAGCATCTGTCTTAGGTTCTGAGATTTTTTAAAAGCAAACGTGGTTTCTTTGGTGCAAAGTGAGGGGTATGGAGGATGTTCCAGTTCTTCAGAATCACTTTCTTCAAAGCATTACTGATTGGACTGCAAGTTGATACACAAGTAATGCGTTCCTGTTGCTGTTCTTATAGTTGTGTGTGGGTAACCTCTTTCGGTTAATTGTGTTTACAAAATCTCTGCATGTTTCACATATTCTCCGATCTGGGAACAATTTCTTCTAATTCTCAGAAATTGTCCATATGGAAGGTTATTTTTAAGGCTGAGTGGATGGTAACTTGTATAATGCAGTAATGTGTTCATGTCTGTTGGTTTTCTGAAAAGGGTTGTCTCGATGGTGCCTCGTTCTGTTTTTATGATACATAGATCTAGAAATGGAACCGTCTGACGATCATACGTCATAGTACATTTTAAGAATGGATCGCACCCGTTAAGACATGCATAAAGGACTCGAGTTCTATCAGTGATCCTCTCTAGATCATAAGGACGTCGTCAATGTAACGTCTCCAGATCTTCATCTGTGAAGGCCATGGGTTCAGTTCTTGATACAGAAAATGTTCTTCAAAGTTATCCATATAAAGGTTAGCAATATCTGGTGCGAACGTCGCTCCCATGCTGGTCCCATGTATTTGTTTGAATCAGACCTCTTCGAAGAGGAAGACATTTTCTTTAAGAGCCTGTCTGATACATTCTAAAATTAAATTGGTCGGTACCCTTTCCTTGTTCTCTATTCTCTGATCTAGGTATCTTCGCATCACCTCTATACTTGCTCCTTGAGGGATGCTCGTGTACAATGCTTCCACGTCAAACGTGACTAGAAAATAGAAAATCATTCTGTTCCATTTTCATGGTTGATAAAGCGCTGATGATTTTTGTCGAATCACGTGTGTAAGACTTCATGTTCATCACAAATGGCCTAAAAAAAAAGTGAGTATTGTGACAACGGTTCTAGAATCGATCCAATCGGTGATACAATCGGTCTCCAAGGTGGGGTTTCTATATTTCTGTGCACCTTAGGGAGTATAAAGAAAGACTGTGACCGGGTGGAGTTTGTTCAGGAAACATTTTTTATTTTCATCAATACATCCTTCCCGGAGGGCTTGTTGTGTTAGACTGGAAATCTCTTCTTGTAGTCTTTCAGTAGGGTTATGTTCTAAACTTTGATAATGGTTTTCGTTGTTCAACAGATTCAATGCCTCTTTTCTGTATTCACAGTGTTTCCATAGGACTATGCCGCCTACCTTGTCAGCAGTTTTTTTTTGCAAACAAACATTTTATTAGGCATTTCAAAAGATTCGACAAAGACATTAGGCTAGCGTATTATAAGCATACAGTACACAACACTAGTACATTCATAGTAGAGTCCCTCTCTGGGAAAACGGTCCTGGGGGGGTTTAATATTCTCCAGAAATGTGGGCCTTAGGTGTGGCGTCTTCCACCATCCACTCAGTTCTCATTGTAGCCACCGGGTCAGTGGGGGCCTTCGGGTGAGCCTGGGAACTTTTCTGCACAGTCCATAAATGGAGCCCAGGTGTTTCGAAAGAAGTTCAATTTCCCTGAACGGATCGCTGTAATCTTTTCAGCCACTACAATCTCCCAACATTTTGACCACCATATTGGAATTGAAGGGCCCTTTGGATTTTTCCAAATCCTTGCCAGAGCAATCTTGGCTGCTATCAGGAGGTGAGTGCACAGGTGCGCTTTATGACCCGTCAGGGGAAATTTCCCTTCGCAGGTGTCTTCCAGCAATATTATCCCCAGATCCCATGGGATTGCCAAACCTGTGATTGATTTCATCTGTTCCAGCACCCCCCGCCAGTAGTTTGTCGCTTTCGGGCAGGTCCATAGTAAGTGAAACAATTTTCCCTCTGAGGTGCAACCCCTCCAGGAGCCTGGTGGGATGTCTGGGCTCGATCTGTATAGCTGTTCTGGTGTGACATAATATCTGTAACCGACGTTGTACCCTCCCCCTCTCCATTTGTGACACAATGGGTACTTTTATGTAGTCTAGTCCAGACCTTGCCCCAGTCTTCAATATCTATTGTGCGTTCCAGGTCTCTCTCCCAGTTGAGCATATATTTTTCTTTGGTGGTAGGGTCTGATCTATCCAGAAGGCGGTACAGAGTGGAGACTTTCCCCATGGGGTGGCCGATGTTAGTGTCAGTTCTAATGCGGTTAGGTCCCTGGCACCCTCTCCCTGACAATCCTTTGAGATATCCAGTGACAGAGTTGAGCGTAATGAAACCGTTCCCCATCTGAGATTGCAACCTTCAAATGTGAATGGGCTGCCCCCCTCTAAGAAACCTGAGATTTTGCAGAGGCCCCTCCCCCTCTTTCCAGGTAGGAAAGCTCTGAGAATAGAGTCCCGGTGAAAACTCTGGGTTGTTCCATAGTGGTGCGAGTGGGCCTACGGTCCCCGTACATCCCCATTTACGGACCGTTGCTTTCCAGTTTGCCACCGTGTTTTGCATTACCGGGAGAGAACCTAAGTTTGCCTGGGTTCTCAGGGGCAGAGTATGTGGGAGGTCTGCTAGGGGGGCTTGCACCAAGGTTCCTCTATCCGTTTCCAGTATGGTTGGTCTATGGTCTGGTCCATGTAAATGCGTGTGATAGTTGTGACACCACTGGTATCTGGACACGTCTGGAACTCCCAGTCCCCCTGAGTTCCGACCGCGAGGCATGACCCTCCTCGCTATTTGGGGTTTCTTAACCCCCCAGATGAATTTTAATATAGCCCTCTGCAGGGAATTCAGTTTGCTTCCTGGGATATGTGTCGGGAGCGCTGCACATTGATAAATTAGCCTGGGTATCAGATTCATTTTTACAGCCGCTATTCTGCCCAAGCAAGAAATCTCCTGTTTTTCCCAGTGCCCCAGATCCTTCCGGAAATCACTAAACAGCTGTGGGAAGTTATTTTGGTAAACGCGTGTATGGTTTCTGGGGATCTAGACCCCCAGATATCTGATTGCAGGGTCTGCCCAAGGAATAGGCAGTAGGGGGCTAAGATCTTCCCTCTGTTTCTTTGTGAAATTAATTTCATAACGCTGAGGATTTGTCGTAATTTACTGTGAATCCAGAGGTTCTCCCGAAAGCATCGAGCTCCTCCCATAGGGGATCCATAGATGTGCCCGGTTGGGATATAGTTAAGAGAACGTCATCAGCGTAAAGTGCGGCTTTATATCCCCCCCCCACTGTGAGTCCCCGTATTCCTGGGTTTTGTCGGATCCGCTCAGCGAAAGGTTCATTGGATAAGGCAAACACCAGGGGTGATAGCAGGCTGCCCTGTCGTGCACCTCTGGTGATATGTATCTTCTCTGATCTAACACCATTCGCATGGAGTTGTGTGGCTGGGATCTGGTAGTTTGCCATTGTCCATTTCACAAAATTAGGGCCGAATCCCAGGTGTGTAAGTGCGTGTTTGATATACCCCCAGTCCACTAGGTCGAATGCTTTGTGAGCATCCAATGAGATGACCAGTAGCTTCTCCCCACTTCTGTTGGCACTTTCAATGAGGTCTAGCGTGCGTCTGATGTTATCAGGTGTTCCCCGCCCTCGTATGAAACCCGTCTGATCCCTAGCTATTATGTCTGGGAGGTATTTTTTCCAGTCTGGACGCCAGAACCTTAGAGTAAATCTTTCAATCACTCTTCATCAGCGTTATATATGTCGCTTTTTCAGGGTATTGCCATGGTTTATGAACTAGTATGGTAAGTGATTCTGCCATTAATTTGGTAACCCTTCCAGTTGATAGAAAGGAGTTGAATTAGAGTACGAATTGTGGGGCCAGAATGTGCACATAGATTTTATAAAATGATGCTGTGAGCCCGTCAGGGCCCAGGGCAGCGCTTTTCAGGGACTTGATGGCTTCAGATACTTCTTCCACCGATAATGGGGCTTCTAGGGATTCTAGCTGGGGTTTTGTGGCAGATGTTCTGATGGACCGTAGATATTGGGATTGTTTTCCAGGGGGGATTGGTGGGCCTGCCATGATTGTGCTGTGGTGGGCTACTAGGGTTTTCATCTTTTCAGTGTCAGTGTATCAGGCTTTGCCGTCCTCCCCAATGAGCCGTGCTATGTTATTCCCTTTATGTGCCATCTGCAGTTTGTATGCCAGGATACGGTTTTGTCAGCAGGTTTTATAAGAAAGTCTGGATTGTTGTTATGTGAAGTAACTGCATCTCGTTCGCTTTTTTGAGATTGTCTCTCGATCAATCAATTGTTGTTCAGGAGAAGTTTCTTTGCCTCATGTAATATTCTGTTTTCAAAGGTAAATATTTTTGGGCATATTGCTGAGGCAGGAGGAGTTGAGTTTATTGAGCAGCGATTGAAGTGCTTTCTAATACGTGTTTTATTGATTTAGAGACACGTTTCTCGCTGGGACAGAAGAAAGTTTAGTCACAGCAAGAAGAGGGCTTTGATGGCTCCGACTCCACTCAGAGAAGTGTCTAGGGGAGGAGTCGCATTCTCTGTATACGGTCTCCAGTATGTACATAGTGGACAAGATACACAGGGGGAAATCTAGAAGGTCCTGTCCAATACCCCAAACACACAAGGACCAGTAAACATACGGACATGGGTGCAGCAAGCAGAGTCCCAATTTAGTCGCAATTCTTTGACTTAAGCCATCAGAAATGTAGCACGACACAAGCACTCCCACAAATGGGTGGTACCCTTGTTAGCTGCACGAGCACAATTATCTCTTACTTAGAAATTCATGACTATGGACTAAGAGGGCCTTTAGTACTGAAATCCCACTTACAGGGATATGACACTAACAAATGTTGATTTGGTGCCTAAAAGCGCCCATACAGACTTATGAACTTCTTAATACTTAGCGACGGCAGGTGTGTGCTACACCAGACGATTGCTCACATTATTTTTCAATAAACATGTGCCTCCATACATCTTTTTGCAGTACTCCCTCACTTAACGAGGATGACCCTGCTCCAGGAGTAACTACAAGAGTAGTCCTGTCATGATCCCAGTCAGTGAGCATAGCCATCAGTCAGGCATTCAGGCCAGACAGGGAACCTTATATCAGTCAGCAGGGCAAAGGTGGGTGTTAGCCTGGCACATATGGCATTTACACCATTCACATCATATGCTTCCTTAGACTTTAGTAACGTTTAACAACTTTTATACACTAAACATGGCTGCTGCAAGATCCATTCACAAATTGCAGCACGTTCTATTCATATTGCAGAGGGAGCTATTTAAGCCCTTCCTCCTCTGGAACGCACCCTTCGCGTCTTCTCCGCTGACAGCAGGTAACGCTACCGGCGTTTCTCCTCACAGAACATGTAAAAGGAGAAAATAGAGACATTAGCCTTACAGAAAACAACAGAATACAACAGTTTATAGAAAAGACTTACCTGACCGAAGTAATTCTCCGAACCGGTTATCTTCAGTCAGAAGTTTCACTCACAGCCACAGAATCTTCCGTCAGCAGTTGTCGCTCTTAGCCGCAGCATCTTCATTCAGAAGTTAAACTCACAGCTGCAGCATCTTCGATCAGAAAGTTCATTCACAGCCGCAGCATCTTCAGTCAGCAGTTTTCTTTCGAAGCCGCAACATCGTCAGTCAGAGGTTTCTTCCGCAGCCACCGCATTCACCGAAGGTATTTTACTCAGCTTTCCGAAAACCTGCAAACAGCACAAAAGGTATTTAAGTAACAAACGAACTTAACAGTTGATAAAAGAAGACGCTAATACGTTTTTACGTACCTGAAGGTTCTTCAAGTTGTCACCACAGTTATTTTCGCGCTCTTCCTTGAAGGCTGCAGATACTCTGTATAGACGAACTTACGTTGTAAAACGTTTTCTCATCCTGAGTAAATCCACGGCCATCCGCAGTCATTATTCTTATCCCAAATCCCGAGAACCTGCAAAAAGATAAAGAAAGAGTAAATCATTATAAAGAGAGATCTCTCCAATGTAGGAAATTATTCGAGCCCTTAAGGATTACAATTTTTCACCAACTTACTTACCCAAAGACTCATTCTTGAAAAATAGAGATATTTCAAGGCAAGAGGCAACAGAATATATCAGCTACCCACGCTACCAAAAGCAGGATGGAGAGCTCCACAATAAATAAACACAGGTGCGAAGGGAGGGATTTAAGGAATATACATCTCATGCAGCAAAATCTCCGTTAGTAGATGTTATAACATTTTTATTGTTGTTTAACAGAAGGAGAATCCTAGTGCCAAGGTACAAGGTTCACAGGCTGGGAAGGAATTATGCTCCCGAGGAGTCCAGGTAAGCATTACAGGTCCTATGGAAGTAACCTCCATTCAACAACATTTGTTATCCCAGGATATGAGCAAGTGCCAGGTCAGCCACTACGTACATGTTAGCCATCCTCCAAATAGAAAGGAAATGCACGCCTTATAATATTTCTCAACATAAGAAATGTCTCTATTTTTACTTTGTATGTCTTTTTTTAATATAGATTTCACAAAAGGGTTAGGATACCGATTAATATCCCGCAATCAATTCATCCTCCGTCCTGATGAAGGCCCACTAGAACACCATATGGGATGTTCGCTTGGATGTGCGAACCATTATCAAAAGGGCCGAAACACTGTGTCGACGCAACTGTATTAAAAACATCAGCTGAACAAATATAAACGTGACTTACGTATGTACCTATGTGTAGCTGTTGGGTGGTTGAAGCTTTGCTGAACTATTGCTATCTAACATACAATGCGATGAGAAAATGGTGTTGCATCAAATCAAACTAGATTTAAATGTTTTGGTTGTTTGCATACACCCTACAACAAAACATTGCTAAAAATCCGATTAAGGTATTTGCCTGCACTCAAAGCACTTTGAATACTAACTCGACAATAGACGTTTACATCAGAATCAGTTTGGTCTGTTGTACCTCAGAATGTATTGTAAAATGTATTATGTTTTTTGGGATATGTATGCACTATTAATGATACGAATTTGCGCTTCACTAATGAGATTGCTGCACGAAAAGTAGAGTGGCAACTAGATCTGGCGATCTGAGGGAGGTCTAGCTTTTCACTTATTTTTGGTTTCAAATGGTGCAAGGACTGTAGGACCCACACAGTGTCTGCAAGTGGTTCCTCTGTGTCGCTCACGTCACTGATGATTGGAGTTCTTGCATGAAGA